>NW_023998423.1:7602836-7668470 GCF_014805625.2 Glossina fuscipes
ATGCTTAAAGAAATTATTACAACAATCATATTAAATGCTGCTGTGTGAATAAACGAAAGCATGATAGAAAGAAACTTTCCGCTTGGGAGACAAACAGTAAAACGGAAGATGTGAAGGCGACAGCATCCATGTTGCTGTTGCTTGCTATTGCTCATGCCGGCAACTTTATAAAAAAAAAAAAAAAAATACTAAGTAAACAAACGAACAAACAAGTAGACAGACATGTTATTTGATGCTTGATATGTAGCGTCGCGATTACACGACATGTAACAAGAGAGTTTTATGTGTACTAACGAAACTTTTTTCATTAAAAAATTTCAAATTTTTATTTTATTAGAGTAAAATCAATTTTCCGCAAAGCTTTGCCTTTCCTTTTTGTTTCAAAATTTTCAAATCTTTTGTCTCCTAAAGTTCTCTTTCTCTCTCTCTCTCTCTCTCTCTCTCTCTCTCTCTCAATTCGTGTAAGATGCTAGTCTGAGGATAAACTTTGAAAACTAACCTTCAGAGAAAAATATATGCAGATCTGTTTTCTTTGGGCTTTTCATTCACTACGATCTTACGAACATATCCGTACCTTAGTACGATAAGACGGAATTCTTTAGGATTTTTTTTTTTTCTTCGTTCTATCAATATCCTTTAGCGCGTTTGAAAGATGAGCTACAATGCATAATTGAAACAAACGAGAAGATTATTTTCGATTGCGAACGAGATTTCTATCCCCACAACCTCTCTCTTAAAAAAAGGCTAAATAGTATATGTGAGTGAGTAATCAGCAAAAAGCAGAGATATTCTCAATTTAACTTTGCTGCAGGCGTGTCTGTTGACCGATGACCGTAGTAATATATTTAACGGATCGAATTTTTATTTGCGAACCGCTGCTGACCTAAAACTAAATCAATTGTTGTTTTTAAAAAGCGGCAAGGGACTGTGGGTCACCTACAGCAACAATACGCGGAATGTTCGTTGCCCGAGATGACTAAAGCTACGCAAGACGGCACGTACGAAAATGGTTTACTTTGGAAATTGTTCGCTATTTGCTGCTCGAAGCGGGCTATGCGATTTATTTCGTTCTTTAAAACCCGTACTTGAGGAAAACTATCCAGAAATGATCAAGGAGGAAGTCACCAGTTTCCATCACGACAATGCTTTTCTATAATCACTTCACAAACACTTAGAGGGCTTGAATGAGAAGCTTTGGTGCATCGAGAGCATATCCCGAATGTGGCCGCTCCGATCAGCAATTGTTTTCTGCTCTCCAGCACTCTATGATTGCTGTAAATTTGGCCTCAAAAGAGTTATGTGAAAGTAACTTGCTTCCGAGAACTCGGAAATTTTATAGCAATGGTATAATGCTTTCGTCAAGCAAATATGTTTTGTTTAATATTTAAAAAAAAAAAAATTTCTCTGAATATGATATATTGTACATATATACATGAAGTTAATCTCTTCTTGTACTACAAGTGTGAGATTATCTCAATCCGCAAACAAATTTGAATGAAATGTATTCAGTCATATTTTCAAGCTAAGTGAAATGACTTCTTTGCTCTAATAATCCTCGAATTTTTCGTTATCCTGACATCGTAACTCTACAGCTCCCAAAGTGACCAAGTCGCATTGATTTTTCGCGATGTAGAAAAAAGTTTCATTGACTGAGTACAATCTATATGATAAAGCCAAACCAGGTAGAGTTTTTATTTCATATTAAGGGCAAGAATGTTGACGAAATTCACTAATACTAGTTACAATGTCTCTAAATGATCTTCTTATTCTATTGAAATCTCTTCATTCATCGAATCCATTTTTCCACTTCATCGTCTGCCGGAAATGGTTTATGCCAAATTTATGTTGACAAAACAAACATCAGCACAGATTCATCAAGAATAATCTTTCACTAATTTCATCGGTTTTTGCTTAACCACTGTACAAATCTTTAAAATCCATACCATTTTCATAAGCATTATAAGGCTCAAAAACAACTTAGCCATGATGAAAATTGGTTTAGGAAGCGAAATGTATGCAAAAGTAAAAGTTAATATTTGACGACAAATCGAGGCAAGCAGCAAAAGATCCTAATCGTAAATAAGAAGATACATACTATAGAGCGACGACGGTAAGGATGGCAGGTGGATCTCAAGGAGTCAGTTTTTTCCAAGGCGGCTTAACGGGGTAATGCTGTCTTCTAAATTCTATCTTTTTACAATTTTCTTTTATACTCTAAATTGATCTTGAATGACTTACGAAAGGTTTGAGAAAAGTAGCTCCCCACGTAGCCCAGCAGGCCGGTTTCCGAAGCGTTTTCAGTGCAACTAATTTTTAAGTGATAAATTTAGATCAATACTTTCAACAAATCTGGTGGTTTCACTAAGGAAGTCAACAAGGTAACATTGGCCAAACTAAATTTTGTTTGGGAAGATCGCTCTCTAACATAAGAGTGAAAAGCTTATAAAAAACATAAGAAAACATAAGATGCTGGTATCCTTCTAGGAAAGATAGAGTCTCCATAAATATTGCTGCTTGATAGAGAAGACACTTTCTATGGGCTCACGTTTATGTGATCCTTGTGTCCTCATCTGAAATTTTGATCGCAATTTTCGACCTAGCGATCTGAAATATAACCAAGTGAAAATACTAAAAGTCATGCCATCACGACATGCACTACTTCGTCTAATGCAATTATTTATTTATATAAATGGTTATATACCATGTAGTGTGTCTTTATAGAAACCATCATGTGAGAGGTGACTCAAAAAGTGCACTAATTAAGGCGAACAAACTTATTATCTCGGCGAGTGATTGTTACTCTCTACAGCTGGCACTTAAAATGATTGAATGAATTCTGTCCAGCGAAACTGAATTAAATTGGAAATGAACTTGAGGCGTCCATTTTTACCGAAATTTCAGATTTCGATAACCTTTCATTTGCCTAAAAGATGTCGTTATCGTTTAAATTCGAAGAGACGGATGTTAACAGACAGCATAAGCAGCTCAAGGCGCAAAGGAAATGATTAAGTTGACTTGGAGTGGAAATGCGGTAACTTATAGAGCAGTCCGGTCTCCGAGATTTCATCATCTTGAGGATAGAAAAAGACGAAATTCAACGGTCACTAGAAGAAAGTGCAGTGAGTCAATCAGAAGAAAGATAAAAGACAAAAGAAAATGGTCTCCTCATGAGCACTGACCAAAGAGGATAGAACAAAAACCGAAAAGTTGATGAGAAGAGCAAGGATTACCTTCATCAAATTATGTCGGGTGATGAAAAAGAGAGATTCTGTACGAAAATCTTACCCATGGGCTGATCGAGGATAGCCATCAACGACCATTGCTCCCATGTTTAAAGTAATTAAAAGCATGAAAATATTTGGAAAAAATGCACGCGACCGCAGAGACCGCGACCGAATTCGTTTGCACACCTATTACTTGGTCATATTTTGTTGAAAATGTTTAATGATTATTTCATTCATTTATTTTTGTTTTAGTCCTAAATTTTTAAGAGTACCTCATAAATTTGAAAAAATTCCCCAATAATAAAAAAAAAATAAATATTTTTTTTTTTTTCTTTTTTAATACAATTTAATCGAAAATTCTGCTTTTAGCCTTATGATGTTTGTAGTCACGCAACGTACATTAAGAAGCAAAAGTAATATTTATGGCTTAACGGTTTAATAACTGCACACTTTATTATGTATTATTTAAGAGCGTAGCTAGCGCGAGCGAATGCAAGATATGCACACTCTAATCTTTGTTACTGAATTGGATGACTGATGCATTATATAAAAAATTAAGAACAACATAAGCATCCTCCTCCTGGTGAATGGATGAAAAATTCTTTCAGTTTTTCATCTGAAAATTGTAACATGCAATGTATATGCATACAGATATGCAATGGTATATGTAAATCCGTACTCATTAACGCATTTATATAGCAAGTTGTGTGAGGTGAAAATTTGAAGAAATTCTAATTTCTACGCGTAAACTTGACGAATACAGAATTTTAAAAAAATTAAAAAAAACAAAAAAAAATTACATACGACATACATTTTTGTCAGTGGTTTCCCCGACCTATAGTGATTGAATTTTTAGTAGATACACTTTTTGATGGATGGGGCGCACAGAGTTAGCAGTGCAGAGAGGCATAAGAAGAATACAGTAAAAGTCTTTTATTCGCGGGTTATATGTGCCGCGGATATAGAAACCGTGAATACAGAATGGTAATTGGATACCTATTAAAATCCTTTTATTATTATGTATGTACTTGTTAGATCCGCGAATAAAGAAATATATATGGCCCGAATATAGGAATTTTTTTTAAATTTTTTTTAATCCGCGAATAGTGAAAACGCGAATAAGGAGCTTTTACTGTACTGATAAACAAAGATATAGAAAAAGAGGGATAGACAGGTACAGACATGAATGGAGAAAAGAAGGGAGAGATAATAAGATAGAATAAAAAGAGGGACGGACCGATATAGATAGAATTGGTGCCAAGAAGGGAGAGGTAAGGATAAAAACAATATTAGAGATGGAGATAGAGGCAGACACAAATAGAGAGTTAGAGACGTATGCTGTTGCGGAAGACCATAAAGACTTAGCCATAGGTAATCTTCCTCCAATTCAAGAATTAGCAAAGTAATGCGATATTTCTAGACTTGTCCTTAAATTTGAAATGCATTCTTTTAAAATATGCAAGTTTTTTTTTTCAAATTATGCTATTAATTATTTAAAAAAAAAAAAAAGGGATAGTAGACGTTTGTGCTGGCACAACAATATTTTTTTCTTTCTCATTTTCTGTGTGCATGCATGCGTTATATATGTAGTTTGACTTCTCTAAACCATAAAATGACAGGTGAAAAATTGCATATACGTGTATGTAACGGTCTCTTCTCTACTACTTTATGATTAGTTTCTGAGGAGGGTATTCATTGCTGCTGGTAAACCACATAAATGCTTATAAAAGAAAACCCAAGCAATTAATTGGGTCACAGAGACAAGTTGACAACTGTATAGGTTGGTTCGCTGCTAGCACCAACTACTAAATGCAAACGAAAACAAATATTAAAGAAACCCCATATGTACGATAGGGAGATTGAAACACAAATACATGAATATGTGTTTCATGTGCAGCAGCACCCAAAGCAAAAGAAGAATCATTCCGTCATTTATTAAAAGGACGACGGGAAGGTAAGTAATACGGTCATGCATAAAAGCTAATCAACCAAACTGCACTCAGCACAGACCTCTTTCATCATACTTTCCGATTGGCAGGCAGATAGGCAGGCAGGCAGGCGGAGGCAGGCAGGCAGGAAGGCAGAGGCAGGCAGACGAGAAGAGAAGAGAAGAACGATACAGAAATATTTTTAATTTCCTCTGTTTTTTTTTTTTTTTTTATTTGCTTTGTAATTTTCTAATTTTTTTGAAAGCATTTTAATTGATTGTTTTGCCAACTTTAGCATTCATTTTCATTTAAAGAAAAAATCTTACAATTATTTTACTTTCCAAAAAATTCATAAAATTGCATAAGGTGTCCACAGGAAAATGTAAACATGTATGACATGTATCAGTAATTTATGATTTCGTTTTTTTTTTTTTTCTTCTGTTGTTGTTGTTATTTTTTCCTTTAATTTCATACAGCAAATGGGAGAATAATAAAAAGCGATTGAAAGCCAATTCAGCGCAAGAAAAAAAAAAAAAAAACCTGCGCAAATTATAATTGAAAAGCTAATAAAATTTAAAAAAAATTATTGCAGGCAATAAAAGTTAAAAGCAATATAATGAAATTAAATTTATGAGGTGAAGGTAAAGCGACTAGGAATCCATATTCATCTCTGATATCTATATCCCGGTCTCTCTCCTACAATATTTCCACTTGCAGTCACCCTCCTCCCTCCCTTAGTTACTTCTTTTGATGTCAAGTCACGATATTTTTCCAATGAAAACCTTTAGCTGACGTTTTAAAATGTTATAGCAATGTATGTCGGCAATCCCGCTTACATAGCGTGCATTCAACTCAATTTTCATTCGTGGCAAGCGTCACATTTATGAAAAATTTCAAAATTGTGTGAAGCGCATTGTTCTTTTGTCAATCAAATAGATCAATGAAAGGAGGCTCTAGAGACAAGTACATGTTGATCTTAAAGCAAATCTATTAACTATCTGCCGTTTGCCGACATTGAAGTTAATCTATGCGAAGATTTAAATTTGTGCAAAAATAAGCTGGCATTGCTTTAACTGCTACAGCGGACGAATTGTCCTGAGCTGCCGTGGTTCATACACGGACCATTAGCCGCATCCCGGCAAACGACAATATACTCCTTTTTTCATTCCAAAATGCATGCGGCATATTTGTACCCATTCCGGACACCATCTGAAGCTGTACATATGCAGGTGCGGCTACTGTCCGACTCAGAGAACTGCATAGAGACAAACTCGTCCTTTCGATTACCGAAGCCAAGCATGCTGGTAGAATATTTTTCAAACAAATTGGCAGAATTGCATAGGACGGCGTAACAGCCGAATATTCGATGAAGCGGTAAAAGTATTGAAAAGAAAGAGTTTTTAAGAAAATAAGAGAGAATACGCCCTCCTTCTACCAACAAGCTTATCTCCATCAAAGTGCTCAATGGATACCGTCTCTACTTATTCTAATTCCTGTGTAATAACCGCGGAACAAATGGGCTATGATTTCGTTTAACTGAGTTTCTTATTTGCATGTCTCCTCCACATGAATTTTCTTTAAAAATTTCAACAGTTAACAAACGTTGTTTAACTGCTTCTCCCCAATGATTACATTGTGAACTCTAAGCTTTACGTTAAACTGTATATATGAGATATATGAAAGATAAAAATTTCATGGCATTTTTTTGCCAAAATTTAAGCGAATTTTTCTTACATATCTTTTACATATCTTTTAGAAGACTAAATGCTTCTAATAAACGGCTATGGTGGAAAAGTTACTGTGTACTCAGTACGATTTTTAAAAACTAGTTAGGCGCTACTAACCTTACAATCCATGCCTTGTTTTTTAACTTATTTACCTATCTATTACTTTCACCTATCAAAGGTACCATAGTACCACTTGATGGGATTAGTATTGTAGATGTTGTGTAACAACGTGGCGAACTTCTTTCCTTACCCATTATACCATATGTAGCCTATTTTATGCCTTACCTATCCCTTTCAACTTTCAAAGGCGCCATAGTGCGGCTTGATGGGATTAGTATTATAGAATCTAAGTATCTAAAGCCATCGATTGGGAACAACGTGGCGAACTTCTTTCCTTACTCATTATACCATAAGTAGCCTATTTTATGCCTATACCTATATTGCGAGTTGTTAGTAGAATTGTCTTACTTTGCTTTTCAAGTGCATAACCTCCTACAAATCATTGTGTGAAAGGAACTGTTTTAATCAAAATGTTCCTGAGGAGCTAAGCCTCCTACGCCGACGCTTGATGTACATTAGTTTCACGTTCAAAGCAATATCGCGCTTCTCTAACTACATGGTTCAAAGAGTAGAAATAAGGGTTTGTACAATCGTCCCATACTTGTTAGGAGTGCAAAAATCGCATACGGCAATAATACTGTGTTCGATACTACGCTCGTAACAAGCATGAGGCACGTTTGCATTCACTTTTCATTCTCCATATCTCAACTTCTTCAGTCACTTCATATCAAGCCGCAATGCGGTAATTTCTCTGTATATAATAAGGAAAACATTCGTACAAATGAAATGTGGATAAAAGGTGAATAAATACAACATATTATGCATATGCGCTATGTTATGGTCGGGTTTTCCCCGTTTTTTATGACGCATTTATGTAAAAGAGCCTTTAAGAAATTAAATTTAAATTATTACAATTATAAAGCTAGCTGATAACTCACGTGACTATATCAGACGATTCGGTTGCATCGACCAACTGACTGAATGCATGACTGGTTGACTTTACAGTACAGACAACGTTTATACATAAAAAGGCAAGACCTGAAACGATCAGGTTTTCATATTAACTGGTTTTTGCCTTTTTTTTTCTTCTATTATTTTTTGGTTTTTTCTTTCTTATTGTGGTTTTTGTTGTTCTTATTGTGGCTGTTGCTATCTGGACTGGTATTTTAGTAGTATTTGTTACTTTAATGTTAACATTGTTGGCTGGCTGACTGGCATTTCACTTTCGTTATGTGGCAACACAATAAGCAGCAAACTCAACAATGTATTGCCTTAAAAGCAAAATGAAATCATAATAATAACTAATGTTGGCTCTAAGACGTATGTCACAGCGGTTATGTAGCGCATAGATTTATGTCATTAGCGTCGCGAGGTCATAACGTTGATATTTATCTTCCATATATAACAAAGTTTTCATATGCAGCTATCCAAAACAGCCAATACTTGAAGGAGCTGGCCACAGGATAGGACATAAAACATGTTAGGTCATTGCAATATTTACTCATTAGTCTACTATCTCTAATATTTCTTTCTCTCTTCCGAAAATATCGTATGCATTTGGCATTTTATTTATTTAGAATGATGTTGTTTAAGAAATTGTTAAGGGGAAGTTGTACAGCCAGAGCTTAAACCGTAATCGATGATGAAACTCGCAGTTACTTCGAAAAATGGACATGAGATCAAAATCTTCCAATTGTCCAAGACTAAATAGCTATCAAATGTAGCTGCTATTGTTTACCAAAAAGTAATTGCGGTTAAAACCACGATTTTAAATATATGAATATAGTAAAGATATAAAATTGACGGTTTATCCATTTATCCATAACGCGCTTTATCTGATTTGCTAAAGAACGCCCGAAGTGTTGCCATACACAAATCCATATATATATGGAAACGCAAGTGTAATTGAAGCAAGTTCAAATATGATCGTACCACCCCGCACCATGAATGATTCTATTTATAAATATTTTCAGATATTTCTATTTTCAGTCCCTAAAGTACCCAAAAGGCGCCGCTCACTTCACTCTCATGAAGTCTTTTTTTTTTATACCAACGAATGCTATAAAAACGTTCCGTTTAATTAAGAACTAAAATTATTTCTCTATAAAGGAATTGGAATATGTATAAAAGAAACCCATTAGTTACTGGTCCAAAGAAAGTGGTGGGAACAATGTCAAATTACTGTATTTTATCAAAGAAAACGAGTAAAAGCTCTTTAGCGGGCCAAAGCCCGGTATTAAATACCCTAATTCACCTTACAGTTATCCAAAATCGAGGTTTCAAAGTAAGGCGTTATATGGGAAGTGGCAAAAAAGTGTATATCCTCGGGCCAGAGCATGCCAGTGTTCATCAAAATATCTCGAAAACGGCGGCTTGTGTGCTGAACACAAAGAAACATAACAGACGTAGGGACAGACAAACTTAGATCGATTTAAAAAATAACTTTCAACAAAACGCTATAATAAAAGATGGATCTACTTCAAGTCCTCCTATGCCCTCCTATCACAAATGGCGTAGATTACAAGAAGTAATGTGACAAGAAGCATGAGAATTATAGCGGAAATCCCGCAAAAATGAAATATGTGCCTGCAAGGCATCTAATTGCTATGCGTGTACCAAATTCTGAACTTGATTTGATGTGTTCAAGAGACTGGCGATTAGTTACCGAAAACTAAGACAACGAATATAAGCTAAAAGCATATCTTATACCATCACCTTCGGGTATATTCCAACAGGTAGAATCTTTCAAATTAAAAGAAAAAAAACTGAAGGAATTCTTGAAATATTTAACCTAGCGACGAACTAGTGACGTTTAATTTAGAAGAAGTGAAGTCGTTATTGAATATAAATTTTTTAGTTCTCGCAGAAATTGTCTTCAAAATCTGTTAAAGTAACCAATCAAAATATCTAAAAAATGTAATCATGAAATGAGATGTGAACGTGGCTTCTATGCAAAATAAAGAAAACTATAAATAAATTCGCTCAGCCTGAGTAGTTGGGCCGCAAACCATAAAGAACACGTACCAAACATCACGAATGAAATCACTGCGAATGACGCGAACAGCGAATGTTAAGTAAACGAAGAAAAATAGTGCTAATAAGAAATAAAATGTAAACCTTTATATCGGACAAAGAACATATTTTTATATATATTTTGGAAGACTTTAAATGATTGAAACCTTGCAAATGATTGAAACTTCCATAAAGAATAAATCCTATGTCAATAAATTAAAAGTTGGAACTATGTCAAGATGCGAGACATAAGTTAAGAAATCCTATATTATGTATATGTAATGCAAGGAATATAATATGTACTCTTATATGATATAAAATACACATTAACTAAAAATTTTTTGACAACTTATGCAAAATACTTTCTAACTTTTTAACTTGTGGCTCATTAAAAAAGTAATGCGTCAAGGAACGATAATGAGTCATTGATATTGTCGTAATCGTATCGTAATAATTGGAACGTAGTAAATAAACGATTTGCCTTTTACTCTATTCTTGCTGCGCTCTCTTATAAGTTATGCTTTTAAGTTAAGTTAGTGAACTTTGCATTTTTTTTTTTTTTTTCGTTATAATGTAAGTTGGTTAGCGGCATACTACAGTCACTGTCTGCCCACTCATAGCGATTGTATGCGCCTGAAAAGCAAATTAACATTTAAATATCAAACAACTATCAAGTTTATACATTGAATGAGAGGTGTGGTGTTCATCATCACAATCTACACAATTTACTGTTATTTGTACACTTTTTTGATTTTCTTCGCCTAGTGTGTTATTAAATTACAAACGTGAAGTTAAGCTTACGCTTAGCAGTCATACCTACCTACCTACCTACCTACCTATTACATATATATATATATATATATATATATATATAATGCAAACACAAAAGTGCTATTACGGCAAAATGAAAAAGAGAAAAATTTATTTTTCTTTTTCTTTTATTATTAACGAAACTCTTAGTAGACTCGCTGTTGCTGCTGCTGCTGGTGAGTTATCATAATGCCCGGAGTAGTTGTAACTTTAGTCTTTTCCTTATATGATTATTGTTTACATACTTCGATGCAATAATATTTGTAGGCTTCGGATGAGAGTGTGTGTGCAGTGCAGTGCAGTGCGGTTTACAAAATTTCTATTTTCTTGTGCTTTTTCTTGTGTTTTTCTTTTTTTTTTTTATATAACCTTTATATAGATCGATTTCTTATACTTAAACAAATAACTTTCAAGATTATTATTGCATTTCTTTTTTTTTTTTACGGCAGAAAAGTTGAAAAGAGCTCTGCGGTAATAATTTCAGCGCATACTCTCGAACGCTTTCAAATGAAGGAAGTGTAAGTAGTAACGTTTTCATATGAGTCTCTGGCTATGATTATTAGATTTTAATGGATCTTTAACTCTCTGCTTAAGATAGTTAGTTAGTTAGTTAGTTAGTTAGATACCGGGCGCAGAGGAAGCGAAATATATTTGTAAAGAAAGAGAAATGAAAAGTAAGTCGGCTATCATAATTGAGGAAATTTTTTGAATTATTTCTTTTTTCCTTTTTGCTTTCCTCGGGAAAAACCTATGCCGTTATGCAATAGTTAAAGTTTTTACACAAGTTAAACGTACACACGTAATGATTGTATTTGCTATGTTGTTTAGTCATTTTTCTTGCAATAATTAACGCAAAAGTGCTTTCTAACTTCAAATTCACTGAATGTTTGATTTACTTTAGTAGTTATTGAGAAAAGAAAGAAAAGCGCAAATTGAATAACGTATTTTATATTTCAGATTCTTTTCCCTTCGTTGAAAGTGTAAATCAACTTATTTGTTGATTGTTTTGCCGGTAACAGATTCGACTTTTGCCTTCCTATATACTCGACTTGGTTTGAATGCTTGAGCTGAATGAGTATTAATTTAACTTAATCTTTGCTACAAAGCATCTAAAGAGAGCTGAGACGGTTGACGGCTAGTAGTTATGCCCCACTCTCTACTCCTACTATAAATCATTACGAGGAACCTTAGGGTAATAGTATACCAAAAACAAAAAGATTCAGATGTTATTATGCCTTATACCTGATGCTCCTCTCTCTGCTCCTACTATAAATTATTATGAGGAAACTTAGGGTTATATTATACCCAAAACAAAAAGATTTAGATGTTATTATGCCTTATACCTGATGCTCCTCTCTCTGCTCCTACTATAAATTATTATGAGGAAACTTAGGGTTATATTATATCCAAAACATCCTCTGCTTTCGAAGTTTTGGTTTTAATATCTGCCGGGCAACGACTGGTAAGAGACTCTTTCCTTTTGTATATTCAAATAACCAAGTAGGGAAAAACTACTTGATTTTATTGAGGTCGTAAAAGACGAGATTCCAAGAAAGAATTCAAAGGCTTTCCTCCAAAAAAGAAGAAAATTCTTCGTCACCCATTATCATTTATTGAGAAAGTAATTTTGAATCGATCAAAGTCTGCACGTCTGTCGGGCTGACCATCTTGTCTTTGTGTATTCAATTTTGGGGATATTTGGACGAAATTTGGTATGCCGACATGTCTTTGTCCAAGCACGAACGGCATTGAAAATGGTTCGGATCGGCTGCTTATCAAAAAATACTTCAGTTTAAAAAGCCTTTCTAGGATTAACCAAGATAAAAAAATCTAGATAAAACCAAGTGATGTAGGGTATATAATAGTTGGTAGTTATCTCCTTGAAGAAGAGAGATCAAAGCAATCTTAATAATTAAACTGAAACTGAAATATTTTTATTTTTCTAAGGTTGCGAGACGTAAATGCTATAAGTAAGTTTGCCACATACTTAAGTAGCAAAAAAAAAAAAGGGAAAATTGCGTATTAATGGCAAAACTTGCTACAGTTTCTAAAAAGTTACAGCACTAATCGCACGTCGAATCTCGAAAGCTAACAAAAATAAAAGCTAAGAAAGAACGTAGCAACAACTAAGGCCTTTGTATAAGTGTATATTCCTATGAAAAATCAAATATTAACTTAACCGGCTCCAAACTAAATTCCATCTCCTCTCCTCTATAAATAAAAGGCCGACATTTTATTCTTATATCTAAGTTTACCCTGGCATTTTTCAAGTAAGTAAAATTGACAACAACCTCTTACTTGGTTGGCTAACAATGAAAAGACTTAAATTTTCAAGCTCTTAGACAACTAATAATCAAAATAAAACATCAGTACATAGACGCGATCAGATAACCATTGTATATCTCTGGTAGTTCAATTCTTTCTTTCTTTGGCTAAGTATTGTTGAAAGCAAACTAATAAATTATTATAAATAATAAGAAATTTTTTTTCGATTTTCACTCACTTTGATTTTAACAGCAATCTTGACGAGTACGATGACATAGCATGCAGCTTCATGAAAATAATTTTTTTTTCAAGAAAGTTTTTGTTTCAAAATATTTTTTAATTTTTTTTTAAATATTTTTCAAATTTTAATTATTTAGATTTTAGTTTTTTAAGAAGATTTTTTCTTAATTTCCATTAAGGAGGAGCTAAAATCGTTTTAAATTGTTTGCTTTAAGATCACATCCGAATAAAATTCCATATTAATCGATTTAAATATTTCGGCCGTGTGATGACGCTAGTATGTAGTATGAGTGATAAGAAGAATCTGGATTTAATCGGGTTTTAGGAATAGAGCATTAAATTCTGTTCATTCAAGCTTAAGGAATCGATAAATTTATGGATTTATTTGTAACGAAAGTTTATACCACAATGTCCTTCGATATTAATAAATAATCTTCTTCTTTTTTTTTTTTTTTTGCCAATACAAAGCTTTGTCTGGTTCTAAGAAAACTCTTCCAGTTCAAATATTTATTAAGTTGAAATTTATAAAAATAAAAAAAATAAAAAAATTTCAAAGCGATTTAAATAACTGAAGTATTGAGCGTCTGTTTGCGGATGGACTGTGGGCACTATCTAAACTGATCTTTTAACATTAAAAGCATATACATTGTTAAAGGCAACTTTCACTTTCTCAAAAGAGAGGTTTGGCGACGACCCAGGCAGATACACATTTTCCAGAAAGAACACTTTTTGAAGGAAATAAATTTAGCGAAGAAACTAATCCATCTCGATTTACGGAGAACATCTGCTAAAAAAAATTTATTTTCCATTTTTCTAATATTTTTGAACGTATTATACCGTACAGGAAAAAAAGGAAAATTGAAGAGAGGGTTTCGCAAGTACTTTAGGATTTTCTGAATTTTGTTTTTTTCATAATTAACACTTTGCCATGCAGTTAGGATTTGAAAGATAACGAATACTGGCGGATCGTATTTTGTATTCGCTACAAAAAGGATTTTATTAATTTTATTATCGTATCACTGTCCGAGGGAAATCTTTTGTCTTTGTAAACGTTTTCCAATTAGAAATTAAATTGGAGTAAAAAATTTCAAAATAGACCTATCCGTCTCAAAAACAGCCCTTGTCATGGATTTTGACAGTGTAGCTGTCGAGTGTGCAAGCATTGACACTATTATGAAAAACTATTGAATTAAGTAAGAAGCTTTCATGGAAAGCGGTATACTTTTGTCAAAAATTCTTTGCAAGCGTGGAGTGAATTAAGTGCATTTAAAAAGGTCACAAACTCCTTCGTTCTATCGTTTTTTCCTTTGACTGTCTTATAAAATGTCGTGAAAGCTTACAAAATTTGTCGCTTAGCTAAAGAGTTTGAAGATCGAGCGAAGCCAATGTCTCAACGTGTTGAAGAATCCAGTGCAATTCAAGTAACGTTGTATCTCCTGCTTTACGGAAATATTCAATTACCCTTTAATTTGCATCTTTTTTAAGGGCTTGTACTCAGGAAACCGTCCATATGTGACTGTACTCTGACATATGTACATATATATATATATGTGTATAAATGCATAAATAATTTTACTCTTAAAAATACTAAACTTGTGCAGCGAAAGTGTGACATTTTCGAAAATATCGCTTAAGTCTATGAAAACCTATACAAAAAGCTTTTTGCCTACGACGAACTCGTTCCCAAATGAACCGCCCGCATTGCCAATTAATAATGAACTCAAAAATTTCATGAAGATAGAAATGTCGAATGCTATCGATGATCGAACAGACAATCGAATAAAACTGAAATTTTATTAATTGCTTGCTTTTTATTAAACATGGCCAGGATCACATCACACTATTAGCCTAAGGTAGGCGACATAAAGCTCACTCTCACTCTTTTCATTTTTGCGAAAAATCTAAAAACGGTTATACGATTAGTTTTTAAGGATTAGTTTAACTATGAATCGTTTTAAACTTAAATATATGCTCGAATATCTGTCGTGAGATCATCGTAATGACTCGGTTATAAAATGGGAAGTAAAGAATGCTTTAGGGCTTCTAAACTAATACGTAATGAATGGAAAGATGGGAAATTCATCTTTGTCATGTGTAAAACGTTTGGTAAAATGTTCTACACATAATGCTATACAAAGTTGTTATATTTTTCTTTATTCTTTTCGGCTTTTTTCTTTTTTGTTTTTTTTTTTTTTGTTTTTTGTTTTCATTCTAAAAATATTTCAAAAAAATTTTCTAATAATTCTTACGGAGAAAATCTATCTCTATATATGCAGACAACAATCTATGAGCATACACACACACACACACACACACACACACACACACACACATGCTAAACAGCCATAGTTGAAGTATGTGTGTGTGTGTGTGTGTGTGTGTATATGTGTGTATTTTACAAAGTCAACGCTACTCTGTGCTTATAGATTTTTCTAGTTCCACCACACTTTTCATTTGTTTCGAGATTTTTATACATATTCAGATATATTTTTTTATTTTTAATAACGCCCGGATATAAATATTTTGATTTCATTTTAAGAATGTTTTCCTATTCATATTTTTGTATATTTTCTGTTTTCTTTTTTTTTTTTTTGTTTCTATATTTTGCTCTCAATTACAGTCTAAATACACATACAGGCGCACACACACACACGCAAGTCTGTAAAGACTAATTTAATTAGACAACTCAAAATGCCGAAATGAACAAACGTACAAATACAAACACATACTGGTGTGAAAGTACATGCGAATGAGTTCGGGCAAGGGACGAGAGAGAGAAAGAGAAAGAGCGAGAAATAGAGAATGTAAGAGAGAGAGAGAGAAAGAGAGAGAGAGATAGAAAGATAGAGAGAGGTATGATGAGAATTAATAGCTTTAATAGGTGAATGCGTGAGAGAGTGAGAGAAAGGGATCATTAAAGTAAGCCACTTAATAACAGGATTTTGTTTTTAACAGTTTTATATAACTTGTTTGGTTTTTATTTCGCTTGGAAAGCGTTGGAGAGTGAGCAAGTAAGTGGGTGAATAAATAAATGAATAAATGAATGGCTCATAATATCGGTGTATGCATACGGCGGAAGGGAAAGGTTAAAGAGTTTGATGTTTTGCTTTTTACACACTTCAATTAACTTGTTCAAATATTTCGGAATTAGTTTGTTACCACGAAGCGAGGTTTAATCGTTTAATCAGTGATGACATATAAAACGTAAATGTTTGTTCGTTATTTTCTTTAGATTGGTTTTTCTTTCTATCTTACGCTGAAACGCTAAAACTTTAATAAACCGGCACAAACGGCAGACGCACACAACACCACAAATAACGATCGCACACGCATACTTTTGATAATATACATACATATATACACACACTTTTATTTATATATATAGATATATATATATATACATATAAATATATACACATTTATATGTGTATAGATACATGTATTGTATATATATGTTTATATTTATATATATATATATATATATATGAAACAATTTATAAATACCCGAAAAAACGTTCCAAATAATTGGTAGTCGTTGTTGTTGTTGTTGTTGTTACTGATATTATAAAAAAAAATTAATATTTTTTCACATGCAACGTATGATTGAAGCTGCTCGCGAGTTACATTTAGCTTTGAGAACCGAAGAAGAAACTATATATATATATATATATATATATATATACCGAAAGAAGACTTTTTAACAATATGTTTAGCAATTACACCACATTAGAGCAAGTTTCGCGTATGGCATATGGCGTTTGTACGTGTAATTGTTTAGGCATATGTTGATAATTTAAAAGGTAGGCAGGCGATAACGTAATGCATTCTTTCTATTAACTGGTTTTTTTTTGTTTTTTTTGTTTTTTTTTTTTTTTTTTTTGATAATATTTTTTTTGTGTGTATTTAAAAAATATATAGCAGCGGGAAATTGATTTAATAGCGTAAAAGCGCGACCGTTCAACCGTTCATATAGATTGTCGCTATTAGACTGACTGTTTGCCTATGGCTGGTTAAAAGAACGTTCTTCTGAATGTTCGGCAAGCAAGTACAAAATACAACACTTATGTGCATGCATATGTATAGAGTTCGTGTCGCACACAAATACATTATTATTTAGCAGAGAATACATATATATAAACGCTCAAACGTACATATTGCACAACAATGTAGTATAGTCGCAATAGTAGTTGGTTGGTTGCATTCTCGTCTCGTACGTACTTATGTACGTAAATTTCGATTTTACTATACACTTACAATGCTAGTGGGGTTATAAATGCCTTCGCCGTATATGTGAGGTGCTCCAATATGAATTGCAGAATAAACATACGAAACCAACAAGAAAAAGCCATACATGTGTAGTCAGACGAACGATGAATATATTCTGACTAAAACAGAAACTACAACAATAACAAGAAAAGCACAATATGGTAGTGTTGAAAACGTAGAGGTAAAAAAAAAAAAAAAAAAAATATTATTAAAAATAAAGAACACGAAGACGAGAGAGATAGAGAGCATACACAACATTAAATGGTGTAGGAACAACAATAACAGGAAAACCAACAACAACAACAACAAATATGTACGGCAATAAGCGTAAGTAAAGTCTGCATAAAATAATAAAAAGCAGTGAAGAGACATTAGTACTCGATTCTACCACTCCACCATTATGACGAACACGACCAAATCTCTTGGGCATACGTATGAAGAGATTACTGAAATATTAACCAGTATTTTTTTTGCTAGTTAGTTGGTGCTAGCGAAAATAGACAGAGAAATAGAATGAAAAATTTATAAAAATTTGATAATCATATTACTTCTTATATTAATTGTACGTGTAGTGGTGGTTGTATGAATTGAATGAATAACATATCTAATTAACGAAACGGTAAAACCGAAAACTTTCTTCTTATAAGTGATTTCATTTCCTTTAAGCGATTTTTTTAGATTTAAGAGAGTTTTATACAAATATTTAATGCTTCAATTGCTTTCATCGTGCAGTGCTCAATAGGACTTTAATAGATTGTACTCTTGTCCTCTCTAAACCTTAGTTCACCACTAAGCGTGCCAATAGGAACTTTAAGAACACTCTCTCTCGCTCTCTCGCTCTCTCTCTCACTCTCTCTCTTGTTTTCGCTCTCTTTCCCGCGCTCATTCTATTTCTCTTTGGCTTGCCTGCAAGACAATTTTGCAAGAGAATCGTATATCATTGAAAGAGCAGTTGTAAGTAAACAGTTTTCATTAGCTCTACTGTGTACAGGAAGTTTCATATACAACGCACATACACTCACTTACATACATGTGTACACACATAAGGAAGGAAATCCATTTAAAAATTCCACTTCATATACCATACATATATATGTATCTATATATAACCGCAAATTTGTTATAAGTAAATAAATGAAGTTTATTAAACTAATTTCAAAATTTATATAACGTACGTATGTATAAGTTACGTTATACAAATTTTACTTAACAAAATTTTTTATAACAACTATTATCATCAGAATATTGGTCAATTAATTAGTCGCATTTGCTTTTCAAAGAGTAACTGCTGCATTCAGTTTTATAGGAAAACGGAAAGAGAAAACTGCGCAAAAAATACTCGTATTATAATTAAATAATATATAGAGTGAGTGCAGTGCGATGAAAACATTGGAATTCTTTTTTTTGCTTTTTTTGAAATAAAAAGTTAAAATTACGAAATATTACACGGAATCCGAAATCGAAGTTCAATTTAAATTCAGGTTTATGCAAGTAGTGGTCTTGTTGGCATATGAGGGAAAGAAAACCTTTTTGAAATTGTTTTCAAAAACAAAAAAAATTATTTAAGGATTAAAACTGAATTTTGGTAACATATGTGCAATGGACCTTTGAAGCAGATGACGAGGCGATATAATATATATTTTAAACGCGCAATGTCTCGAAAATTATGAAGTGTGCAAAAAAAAATTTTTTTCTCTTCTATCCGAATTCTATCTGGATTTTTATGCTTCACGTACACTAGTTGCGGTCGATGAAAATCCAACTTTATTCAATATTCTTTCGTAAGCAACAAGCTTCATACGAATTGTGCGCTCACCTCGTACACGACATTTTGCGCTTTTAGAAAATACAACATCAAGAAGTAAAAAGACTATGGTAGACCCTGTCCCAACATTAAATAAGCTAAGGTGTTATACGGCGTTATGTATGAAGTAATCACCGTTTCATCAAACCGCGCTGCCTGCAGATTGAACACAAGAAAAAAAAAAAGAACTGACGGACTGAAAAGCTTAGTTCGGTATAATAAAAGCCCTTCTAGCTGTCGCAAACATTCGCCCAAACTTAGTATACCCTTATGTACACAAGTAGGGTAGGATATAACGAAGCTAGATCACGCATTTCTGTATAAACATGGTTCAAATATCGGTACAAATTCCAGTTTCAATGGAAGCCAGCCGACAGACAACCAGTGATAACATCTGCCGGAAATTCACTGCAGATTTATGATTCTGTATGAAATGTAATTTATTTAGACCTGAGACATATACTTTCCAAATTAACAAGTAAGAACACTATAGTCAGGCAAGGCCGACCATTGGATACCCTACACCACTTAACCTAATACACTTAAACCCTTGTTTTAAATACAAAAAGAAACAACGAAAAGAACGATCAATAATAGACCGAAAACCACAAGTTATTTTCATGCCTTTGCATACTTTTCATGAACACCAGCCATATTAGAGGATCTCTAAAACATCGCAATCTTAAAACTCTGAATTTACTTTTTAAATATACTGTCATTTTTGCGATTGTACCATATAAGGTTTGCTTTCATGATAACCCCTGTAAGTGTTGAGATGTAAAAAATAGACCTATCTGATCCAATTCCCTACCGTTAATTTTTTTGCTAAATTACTGCTACGAACCAGTTTTCCTCACAAAATATCAAAAATTAAACCCTTTTCTGAAGGGCCTAATATGAAGTGAAGTTATACGTAGAGTGGAGTCCAGAAAATAGACACACACAGTTCAGATTTGGTCCACTTAATTTTTATGTCAAATATAACTTTAAGAATTGGTCCTTTTTGGCATATATAGGGTTGCATTAAAAATTTAAAAAACTAAGTAGACCAATTCAAATTATATTCAATAGCGTTTATCCTCCCATCAAAGCCCGTTAGTGCAGCAAATTTCATCAAAGTATTTCAAAAATTCATCGAACAATATGATTTCGAATCGATCGGTATATATGGAAAGTGGATCTATCTTAGGTCCTTCTGGGTGTCACGTACATCCGCACAAAATTAATATACTCTGCACTTTAGGTGACGTGGGTTATAAAAACCAGATCACGCACCGCTAGCAAGCAACCAAAACTTTCGTCTCAGTTTTCCCTTTGATCTCTTTCTTAGCGTTTATAAAAGGGCAGAACCATAACCATAACCAGTGCTATGGTATGCGTTTAATTAGGAAAATATTATCCCTTATGCACTGCTAACCTCCATGCACGCGTGAGCCTGGAAGCCGCATGTACCGAAGAAAAGGCAAGACTTGCTGTAGTACGGACATAATATCTGATTGCTTGCGTCTTTAACAAGGCGTAGTCGTCTTTAGTGAGCGCTATAAATTTTGTTTTCCTTTTTTTATAGCGAATGAAAAAAAATAAAAGGAGTGAGTGATACTAGATATGCCAGGGGCTACACTATGAAACAAGAAAAAAGGAGAACAGGCCCTTTCTTGCGTTGCCCTTGAGAGCAGTCTTTAAAAGAGCATTAAGGAGAAGTAAAGTTTAATTCGCATTTGTATTCTGATGACACCACCTATCCCGATATCCCGGCCGAAAAAGCCGAAAATTCGTAGGCTCATTCGCCTCGAATTGCATGAAAAGATTGTCTGAAGACCAGATGTATTACAGACAAAGTTTAATAGCATCTAAAACACACTACACATGCGGTCAGATTTTCCAGTAACGATAGACCCGGTGTTAATAAATATCTCGTTAAGGGCTTTATGCATTTCAGAGAATTTATTAAAAGCAAGAAGGATTAAAGGCCGCTGATATCCTCTCACTGTAGTTCAATTAAGAAACATGACTTTGAAATCTTCAAAGACCCATTTTTTCAAACGTCTTCAGTTTTGCTTCTTAGCCAGTGAAGGCCATTAGACACTTGCACATCTCATTAGTAAAATCTAACGAAAAATGCATTCTTTGAACATCTATTCGCCTAAGTAGCCGAAAAGGCAAAGGCGTGCTATTAGCAATTCAAAGATCGCGGGTTCAAATCCCTAGTGTGGTAGAATATTCAATGCAGGCGAGCTTACTATCTAAAGTGATCCGGCAGCTTTTAAGCGTTCTTACTTTATATATTTATATACAAAATGTATAGGAAGTACATAAATATATTTTGCACATTAGTTATCTTTTACTTCTTATTTTTAAGCGCCTAAATTAGGTCACAGTTTTATCCTCTTTAAAATTGTAAAGCAAGCTTAACGTGATCTCCAATGAAAGTATTCGACCTAACCATATCCACTCTGCATCTAATAATTTATAATAAAATTATAGCAGAGACCAAGCGACTTTTTGGCTTAATTTATGGCCCCTTTTATGATTGGAAGTTAAGCTGTAAATGTACTTTCGCGTCGATCTACTGCTGGCTTTTTAGATTTACCCGATGTGTGTAAATACGACAAGTTTTTGAATAAATTTCCATATAAATGCAGTGTACTCCGACCGTGATATGGACTTCAGCAGTGAGAGAGATAGTTAGGTGTATGAATCCATTCCATGTAAACATATTTTTTGGAATCTCATATGCGACTGCTGTATAAAACTATAATGTAAAGGTGTGTAGACGTAGTAAAGTCTATGTTGCATGTCTACCCTTGTAAGAAAGATACGTAAAATCGAAAATCTGTAAGAAAGTAATTAAGCGGTTTTCTACACGATTATAGGTAGATTTCTAGAAAACAAATGTTACAAATTCCGAAATGGTCTAATTTCTTTATGCAACACTTATAAGGTCGGCAGATACAGTCGCATTTTATCAAATCCCCGATTAAGAATTATTTTTTGAATCATATGCGACACTTTGTTTTTCTAGTAATCGTCTCGGTATCCCCGCCTTCAACCAACGGGTCGCAGATATCGAGATGTTTGCTTGAAATTTACGATACTTTCACGTTTCGGCTTAGGCACGAGGCTCAATGCCTTTAGTGTTTAAAAAAGTCGGTAAAGAAATCGGTGTAAAATATCAGTAGCTAGTGGTACTAAGCAGATGTGGAAAATTTAGACGCAAATTCTTTGAAACCATATCGCTCTCATTAATTATTGAGTCTTTACACGACAACGGGATCTAATTTGCAGTACTTTTTAACAACACTTAGTTCAGTCCACTTTTATGTATTTCTCTCTCACTTCACCCTAATGCTCCTTGCCCATATAATGCTTCTAATAATACTTTTCCGTGGTAATATTTGATATTTTATATTGAAGGCTGAAATTATATTAAGTTAGCGAAAAAGTTCTGTCGTACATTGATACCTGCAAATAGTTCTAGATATTGGCTCGAGGCAAGCAGGTGGAAGATATAAGAGAGCATAGATATAAACGTATTATCAGTACTCTTCATCAACTTGTTACGAAGGGTAGAATGAATAAAATGCAGTGGATAGAGTGATCCAGAAAGGAATTGTTGCATTGGATGCATGTACAAACTTGGCAGGTGAAGTTATAAATATTCAGTGCCGCCAAATTTCCTTCCTGAAATTCCTGCCTCAAAGAAAATTTGAGAGATAATGACATTTTGCAGTCTATGTTGGAGAGTAATCCACATATAGTCACTAGCAAAGAAGCTCTGCGCCCACCATATGTCTGTTAAGTATCAAACATCTTCAAATTCAAATGCTTTGTTTCCTGTCAATACCGTAGTAAGCGATATGGTGTAACATTTCAGTCGTCGGTCCGAGAGAGTTTTTCTACTTGATCACAACTGTCTTTCAGTTTGTATACGCATAGGAAACGCATGCATTTTTGAGCATCATATGGTCCCAGTTTGCCGTCCTATTTTCAGAATGCGACCGGCTTACGAATACGTCCGTCCATACCAGAAAATAATGGGTGCAATTTTTAGAAAATATTAATCTAAAACTTTCCACAAACCTTTCGTGAAGCTGTCTAAACCTGCCCCGCTTAGCGAACTAACACGAAAATGTTTGCCCTTCTAAGGTTCAATCTAGAGTAAGTTTATGGGCAGCTCCCAAGCATAGTTCGAATTCGTCTTCGTTTGTCGCTTCAACCGATATAAAGGAAGCCGAACCAAAATTGTGAGAAAACCGTGAAATAACGATGGAAACTTGAATAGATAGCAAAAAATACGCAAATAAACGGTTAAAGATGAAAAATAATTAAAAAACGTACACTCGGTATGCGATGCACACATTTACACGGATCTCTGAGGGCTACACTGCCAGCTTCAACGGACAGAGCGATAAACTTAATAAATCCTTCAAATAATAAAAAAGCAAAAAAAAAAAAAAAACAAATAAATAAAAAATATGGAGCATCATTGCGTTTACGTTGTATGTACCTGAGTTTCGATTTCCACGCCAAAAAGGTAACAATGATAGCAATGAATAATTTCGAAAGAGTTGAAAACAAGTTGATTTGACACAAATGTCAAAGTAACAATGAAAATAACAGCGACATCAACAATTACATGCACACACACAAACACACACACAAACACACACTCACACATTTATATAACCGAACAAACGATATAACAGCAACAGCAACGAGAAAACATTAACAACCAACAAAATTGTGTGTCGTCGGTGTAAAATTATTGTCACGATTTTTTAATGTTCAAGTGGCGTTTAAGTGTTTTGTACTGCGTTGTACTGCGCTCATCCTCATCATAATGAATATACACTTTTTTTTTTTTTTAAGGTATCCTCTCTAACCACTTTAACGGTGCATAGATATTTTTCTTTAATTTTTTTATTTTATTTTTTTTATTTATTTATTTATCTATTTATTTTTTTTTTCCTTATTATCCGACTTGGTTGTCTTAAAATGAACGAACGAGTAGGTTTGACTTGTAATGTCAATGTGAAAACTGAGAAAGAGAATGAGAAAAGAAGACAAAGAGAGAAAGAGAAAGAGAGAGAGAGAGAGAAAGTAAGTAAGTAAGTAAGTAAGTAAAAGTGATGTCGTTTTCTACTGCAGGCCCGGGCGGCACAAGCGATGCTGTCGAATGAATGAATGTTTATAGAAATGGAGGAGTAAGCGCGTGATGACATCAACAGAAAAAAAATTCCTTTAGTATAGAATAAGAAGAATTTGATGGTGCTGCTCATGACGACGACGACGATGATGATGATGATGCGAATGCTTTTGCCTTAACTTCCGCCATACTTCCGCATTTTGTCATGAGTGAAATTGTATTAACTGTGATATTTTTCTTTTTCAGCATCTACTTCTGCTGCTTTAGTTTAGTTTCTTTTTCCACGATACTCGTCATCACTTCTTCAAATTACGATTTATATCTGTATGTATGTTTGCTTGTGTGTGCGTTTCTCACTGTATGTGCATCTGTAAGTGTTGTCTTGAATTTTTTAGTGATGAAATTCTGACACAATATTTCACGGATTACAAAAATTATCAAAGGCAGTCATAATGAAAATATAACACAACAGCATTATTTTTACCACTTCTCCTTTTTTTTTTCTTTGCTTTTTTATGATTATTATGCATAAGGTTGTACTTTCATCATATTTTTCTTATTTTATTATTTTATTTTCTTTTCATTCTTTGCATTTTTTCTTTTCTTTTTTTTTTTTTCCTTTCAAGTTTTTATTGAATTTAATCAAATTTGTGAAAAATCAGTTAAGAGTAACGTTGGTCTTGCTCTCTCTATATTTCCCTGTTCTTTTTTTTTTTTTTCTTTTTTTCCTTTTAAACTCGAGAAAGAGGTGTAAAATTTTGTAATTAAAAGTTTATGAAAGTAAGCGAAAAATCGTATAAATGAATTGCTCTAACAACACATAATCAAATATATAACAGCAATCAGACGTTATAATGGAAGACACGAAAGTAAGTGTGATTTCAAAGATTTTAACTTATTAAGTAAGCTAACTAATCAGAGATGTTCCATGTTAAGTGGCGACCGTAAGTCTGGAAAGTAGTCGATAGTTGAAACAATTGTCTTATGCTTCAGCATATATTCTCGCTGGAATTCGTGATCTAATTACCGTAGGTTTACGCAGACTCAGCATTTCACTGATGAATTCATTGGTGTTTACCTTGTATTGAAATTACTGACTAATTTCGACCTTCACATAGACCTACACATGGGTGCAATGAAGAGCGAAAAATGAAAAAGATATATTGGCGATATAAGGATCGAGTAACTTATGCTTCTGCCATTTGCAATTCACTTACACGGCACATGTGTCTCGTGCTAATTTAACTTTCTTTCCTTTCATTCGGGACGGACGACGTCGATGTTCAATTCGCCCTTGAATGTCGAATGCATTTTTTTATTTATTTTTTTTTTTTTGAAACTTTTGCAAGATCCAAAGGGGAAACTTCCGAAAGCCTGTGAAGGATATATACTCTTGTCAAATGGTGTTAAACGCACTCCCAGCTTCAAAGGTTAGCGAATGCAATTAGAAGAGAAGAAGTGAACTTACAACGTTATCGACCATTAATAAATCACCAAAAGCAAAAAAAAGGTTTCTTGATTTCGTTTAAGACGTTTTGTTAGACTTGAATTGAAGCTCTGAAGTAACTCTGAAATCACTCTCAATGTGAGAGAGTTGTTTCTGATTTCTTAAGTGAACACTTGAAAACTTTTCAAAACGCCTTATACTAGTGCCAGTCAAAATAAAATATTTTGCATTTCAAAGCAACCGCAAGTTGAAGGAGTCAAAAAGCTGAAGTGAAGCTATATACAAATCATGCATACACATCGAGAGATGAAACGTAGGGGGCATTGCAATACATGGCGAAATCATTGAAAAACGTTTAAACAATGCGATCGGAAGGGATTGTCATAAAAATGAAACACAAAAAAAGATACCTTGCGCCTTGGGCCGTCTCTGTGACATTGCTCAGGATACATCTATAGCAATCTCTTCTTTCTTACAGTTCTTCTCGCTACACAAAAGCTTCTCAATTATCCTCTTGTCTAAGCGTAGCGTTAAGCAAGAAAAGATAATAATTACGAGTTAAATATCAAAATTCTTTTATTCTCAGTAAAGCCCACTGTTGGCGGATGATAAGTACCGCCAAGAACTTCTATTCTACTATTATTATTATTATTATTATTAATTTCGCCAGAGAAATAAATTCTAAGACTAAACTCTTAAAAGCACTAGCATCTAAGGCTATCGGCCTTTATTAAAAACTCTACCGCACTTGAGATTCGAGCCCACGACCACTGAGCTGCTAGTCGAGACTCTTGCCTACTCGGTCACCCAGGCGGATGCCTTCTATTCTAATTGATCCTTCTTTGCATGTTTTGATGGATAACCCATTCATTGGTTGACTACACTTCCGTCGGCTATTTTCTACGTTCATTACACATCGTGTCATTTCTCCATTTATTAAGTGACTATAAAGCCATAGGCAGATTACTTAGTTACAAGTCAGTTACGTAATCATCTTCCTTCATAAATTCTGTGATCCACAATTCACACCAGCACCAAAATCTAGATTGCCAGTGCGGTCAATTTTCTTCTAAACGTATTGAAGCAATTATCAAAGGAATTCCGGATTCAGTAGTCAGGCATTCGAATGTTCAGCAACAATGCGAATAATTAAACATCGTTCAGCTGATGAGTAGGAAAACCGTAATATTAATATGGAAAGGTTTATATTAAATCTACAGAGAAGAAAGGCTTGGGGATCGCGATTAAATGACTTTGTTTGAGATAGACAGACAAGCAGCCAGAATTTTAGGTAATCGGGAAAGGAACATTTCCCACAAATGGATGAACGAAGGAGGAAGTGTAGTCCACAAGTTTCACATGGAAAACAAAGCGTGTTATACGGTTAACAATACTTTGAAGCCAACCTAAGCTACTCTTTGCGCACCAGACTTCAGTACAATACTTAACCTCAGTGGTGAGGAGCAAATACATACATTCAATCTATAGAGACAGATATAGGTTTAGACTGTACAGTTTTCGGAACGTAAAACACATTTCAGCGGAGACGTTGTCATTGGCCCCTAGGCCATAGTTGTATATGCTACCAAGGGTTACACCGAAATATTGCATTGAAACTACAAGGTCAGCAGAATGCCAATATATTTTTATATTAAGGTTGAACGGCGTGGCACGAGGAGCTTTGAAGATTAGTCTTAGCGGAGTTAGTTAATGCAAAGCATATTATCTATGGTCGAGAAGTTAACTATTGCTAAAGACTCGCTAATATTGTTCGAACGAATGCAAATTGTAGTCTGAGTAAGGGAAGAGTCAGAGTCTTTCACAAAAACTGTTTATGATCCGAAATATACGACCACAAGCACTTCATGAAAAATTGGATTTATTGCGTGATTTCGTAATAAGCTTAGTGCACGGGACTCGGTCAAATGCTTTTTTAGATTTCGTAGGCACTTTACGGACTAATTTCAAGTATCGGAACACCATAGCCAGCCAATCGAGGCTTTGATGGTGTAAACAATGCGAGAATTATTTTGGAAATTGAAAGGTCGGCAACGTGTTCTATCTCTGCTTGTGGCATTCTTCCCTTTGAAGTCGTCAAAGCCATTTTGTACTTTTCTGTAAAACGCTCCGAAAACATGCCAATTCATCTTCCCTAAGTATGTGCGCATGCATAGAACGTGAGATATCATAATTTCAGCTTTCCTTGGACTTTGCATCTTTCGCGATCGAAATGGCAAAAAAAAGGCCAATGGACAGATCGCGCGGAACTGGTATCTATGCAACGGAATGTGTTCGCTTTAAAGTCATAAAGGAAGTGAAATTTGTATTGGGTGTGAACGCTTTTCACTAAATTAATACAAAAATAGCCCTGCAAGTCCTAACAATTTTCATTTTAATAACGATTTCAATTTTATATTTTTTTTGTACATTTTTATTTGCAGATCACGCCTATAGCCGAATACCAAGAATGTAAAATTTCCTGTCAATATAAAGAAAACGCAAATATCGAGTTTTCGCTTTAGGTGTAAAATTGTACGACATGGAGAATGAATTTCAAAACAAAAATGAAAAGACAGATGGACGGATAGCATAATCGACTTCTTCTTCCCTTTCAGAAATATGCAAACTTGCTTCTTGCTTTGGTGGCGAGTATCAAAAAAAAAAAAAAAATGCCAAACATTTTCCTTTGTCTATAGCTTTTTTGTCGAAAATTATATTCATTCCCCGTACCTAACGCTAAAGCATCGATGCAGTAGTGGCACGCTATGTAATAATGTCTTTTTAAATTTCAGTTAAAATAAATTTAATAGCATTTATTATTGTTGGTTGTTTTTAGATAAAAAACTTTTTCTAAAAAGATATAACAAAAACTTCATAAACCGCCATTTATTCTGAAAATGAGAGCTTCAAGAGCAAAAAAAAAAAAAAAAAATGAAAAAAAAATTTAAAAAAAGAACGCAACGCGAACACAATAGCAACAACATCGTCAATATGAAGCACTTGTTGTGCGGTTTGAATTTAAATTAGTTAATTATTGTTTTATTTACTTATTTCCAGTTAACAACAACGCAGGCTGCCTGATCTGAACAGTTGACGTATGTATATGAAAGCAGCTTTTACAACGACGACATTCAACTTAGCCACCAACTAAAAAACCAACATCCGTTTCCGCTTTCTTGTGGCTGGCTGCAGGCAAAGAGAAATAACAACAAACCATCTCAGCACAAGATAGGGGCGCAAAAAAAAAAAAAAAAAAAAAAAAAAAAAAATTACAGCGGCAGCAACACTAACCGGTTGTATGCAGCACATTTTTTTTCAGTTTTTTTTTTTTTTGGTTTATTTTTGCTTGCGCCACCATTTAATATGGCTTTTCTCGCTGTTAAATTGTTGTTGTGATTTGCTTGTATTTTAGTTTGCTTCGTGTTTTTGAATTTCTGCGTAATCAAGTGACAATTGACACAAGTACCCTATAAGTATACGGCAACGTTTTAATTTTTCCCACTCTTGTTAATATGTTAACGTAAATGTACTTACAGTTTGTAGGCACAGTTTTGCTTTCACTTTGGTGCTTATGGTGATTGGGAAGTAAAAATTTTTTATTTGCTTTATATTTAATTAATCGCTAAAGAAATTTCTGCTGCTTTTTTCTTTCACACCAAAAATATGTGATTCGATACATGAGCATATCATTCTTAAGATCGGTTCAGAGGCTGGCTATTGATTGCTCAAAGTGTCATAACCACGGAAAAATATTAACCGGAAGTGTTGTATTTCACTATTCTACGATAGACTATTCTCGACTCTTCTGCTTATTTGCCGCCACACTCATTGCTTGCTTTTGCAGAAAAACTTTTTTTTTTTTTAAACTTTCATCAATATATTGCGATTGGTTTAGTAATGAAGAAGAACATTCAAAATATAATTTTTGCCTCAAAATCGTTTTATTCAATAATCTACTAAAGCTGGTGACCGTTTGTCTACTTAGCAAGAAACGCATGTTATGTACGCAATTTCAAATGAGTCACACAAACTGAAAACATGTCACATAACGTCTTTTTGTGCACTCACATAATTGTGTATTAGACTAAGCAGCTATGACTATTCGTTTTTATCCTTTATCTTTATATTACCACATTTTAGTTTTTTGACGCCTAATGGATAGATGTTGCATTCTCATCGTACTCGGCCTTCAAATGAAGATTACATATGTTGTAATAAGATAAATAACTGAAATCGGAATCCAAGCCCACGCACGTATGCATGCCACCGTTTTTTATTGACCTAAAGCAAGTATAACTCACTTGTTAGCTTATTCATGAAATCATTACAGAGAGTAATCAACAATTTCCGGGACCTACTGCCCCGCAGATTATCATTAGCTTTAAACAAAAATTTCATATGATGGGTTCTCTTCAGTAGTATTCCTAGTAGTATTCACATTCTGTGAAAAAAAAAAATTAAAATTTGATCACTTTGTGTGGGCGTGGCATTTGAAGATGAATACCTTTACTTTTACACAACTTTTATTGCTTTACTGTAGGCGTGTCTTTGATCAATTTGGACCATTTTAAATGCTAACCTGCTTATTACAAGGTCTTCCCGTCATTCTGCCGAAATTTAAGATCGATGTCTCAATTTTTGTGGGGAGAGTACTCCAACGGTATTCATCCCACAGATTAGCAGACAAGGCTAGATTGATTAAGAATTATAAGCTAATCAACAATATATACACTATATGGGGTTTCTGAAGCTGCCTTTTGAATGTTGTAAACCTTATGTCAAAATGAGTGTATCCTCCACCCTTCGAACAGGCAACGTTACGCAAGTGTTGAGTTGACTATGTCTTTCCTGATGAATGAAATTGAATTTTGCTCAGTTAGTCCTCACTATTATCGACCGACATATTAATAAATTGAGCTCAGCCTCCTTAAGTCATCCCTCATTTAAAAAAAAAAAAAATAATAATAATTAATAGCCTAATAGCAGGCAACACTTTGCGCTTTGAGTTTATTGCGATATACGAAGAAATAAAATAAAATTCTAGAGATGAATTGCTCTTCTCCTCGCAACTCTATTCAGCTGGTTAACGATGTATACTAGGATTACGTTTTAATTGTGTAAAGTTTTAAGTGAAAATAATGCTATCATCATACCTTTCAAGGACAGAAAAAGTGCGTTTTTTAAGTTTAGCCTTCTCTTGACAAAACATCACACAATATAATATACATTTTGAAATGACCTCCAATAACGGAATTTCAAGCAAAGTTTCATTACAACAAGTGAAATGCACGAACAACATTACATTACCTTTCATATCAACTCAAGGATGTAGCTCTTTCTAATTAGCAATACTTGCAATTATGAAATCCTCTTAAAGTTGGACATGACTTTTTTTTTCTTTTGCTTCATTCATGATTATAATGTGTCATGGTCTGCTATTAAATGATGAAACAATATACATATACATCCCTTACAAACCCAAAGTCGGAATTCACATTTACGTGTGATAATGGTAAAGGGTTTCTTTGAGAGAAGAGATATCCTTGTGAGCTGGTAAGAATGAAGTACCGTCGCACACGAAAGTTATAGTGGAAGGGGTAGATAGAGACTCAGGCTTTCAAAGAATACAAAGACCGATAAACGATCGAAAAACCACCTCGTGCAATGTAATTTTAATTGCACCACAGGTAAACCACATTAGAGGTTAAATAGCCCTCAGCAGCATTTTGTGCATTTGGCTTGCTATGATTTCTTAAATGACTAGAGCTACCCCATCCAGTGTTAAGTGAAATGCAGATATATTTAGAAAGACTTAGGCTTTAATACATATACATGTTTTAACTTGATCGTGTTTCGCTGCTCACTTTGGTCATATTCTTTGGTCATTCTCTTTCCTCACATCTTTCGAAGTGTCGCCACGAACACGGAACGCCAGCTCTCTGAAGGAGCTGGCGAAAACAGGGCGCTTGCTTTTTCTCACTTTTCTAGAACAAAACTTCTTTAGAAGATTAGTGCCGTCCTAAAAGTAGGCCTTAATTTTTCCCCCAAAGCATAAAAGTCTATTGAATTTGTTGCACACAAATTATTCCACAGTTGTCGCTTCTAGCCATAGACTTGCTTTCAATTTGTTCTGGTCCAGCTAAGCACCAACGTTGAAAGTGTACTCTGTGGTTGAGAGATTTTATTTAAAATTTTTTGCATTAACTTACTTATTACCAGATACCTTGAAAAAGTAATAAAACATATATCTTTTTATATTTTGGTTCAGGTATAAAAATTCATAGGTATTAAGAAGCAAAAAAAAAAAAAAGAAGAAAAATGTTTGCATACCGCTGCAAAAAAATATTCGCAAGGAAATAACCACAAATTGCTGGTGGATTACATATAATTTTCACGCATTCTGTAATGCAACGCCAGTGCCACGTCTTCGCTAAGTTCACCGTACATACTTAAAAGTCTAAAGAGGAAGTTGTAAAATAAAATCATACTGTGCGACATACCTGCCCAGCGAAATACAATATCTGTCATTTACAAACGCATACACGCACGTAACTGTACGCTACACCTACCTGCACCCTTCCTCCCCTCTCCAAAAAAAAAGGACTACACTGCCATCTAATATCCAGCAACAATGGAGTCCGTATGGAGCCTCATTAGAATTCTGTAAATGTGAAACGTAACTGTGCAAGTGTTGCACACACACACACACACACACACACACACACATACATTTACACGGTATAACGTGCGCTTACTCTTCTTACATTTTCGTAAGTATAAACACAAGAAAGCCGATACATACAGACGCACACACGGCGTAACGCACAGGAAAAGATGATTAATTCAAAGTTATTAGAAACATGACTAAAATTTATAATGTGCAACACCATTTGAGAACACCGTGCCGTAAATGTACATGTTTTCATTCAACGTATCTGTTTCCGTATATATATATATATATATATATATATGTATATACTAATATATGAGTGTGTGTGAGCGTGTGGATTAGAGTGTGGGTATGGTAAGTGTTTTTGGTGTGTGCGTCGTATTTGCCAAAAATGTTGAACGTCTCACCACACAATCATGTCTTCATCCTGCTGCGAGCAGCCAACAATATTAAGTCAGTTAATGACAGAGTGTACATATCATAAACGAAATGGGACATGGAAATATGATGCATTAACTTGATCAAACCATTTGTGACAAACGAAAAATTGTACATTTATAACACTTAATAAACGCCATCGTACACACCGTACACAAAGTTCAAATCATTTGATTTCGATAATTTGTCAAAAAAATATTTAAATTTGATTTGAACCTAGAATTAATATCCATTTAGATTGACTTTCCGTTTTACTTGGAAGGATTGAATCAGTTTCATAAGGACAAAATTTTCTATTGTCATAAGTGAGATAAGTCATTAAGGAACGTGTGCCCTGCAAATATACAATGTTGTGTTTGCTCTTCCAAGGCAATTAAAAAATAGCAAAAACATTTGAATGGAAAAATTTTTGGCCAGGAATAAGTGGTTCTCTAAAGGATTCATCACCTCAACCATTGAAAAAGGACGAAGAAAGAAACGGAAGAAATTGTCATTGGGCTATTGTGATATATTAAGAATGATCTGTAAGCCCAATCGAGATCCCTGGCTTACTTATTTAATAAGACCGTACAGCTTACTCATAAAAAGTTGAAAATCTTCTCGGGAAACTACTCGTGTATCTGCTGACTTTTCTAAAATCGATTAAATTTTCCCCGAACCTCATGTAAACGAATTATCAGAATTAGATTTAATCCGTCCTTAAGTATAAGTTAATCTTAATTTGGTTTAGTTTAGGGGAGACTAAGCCAACACATCTCACATATATGTAAAGCGCATTTGAAGGCAGTTAATGCCGATAGCAAACAATGCTTGATTCTAACACCACCTGTAAGTAGAACACTTGCCGAACTTGCTGGAAAGATGGGACGTTCATATTTGATTTACAGAACATTCAAACACTAATACTACTAAGGGGTCCTCTGAATACCTCTTACACACACGGGATAGGTATACTGATGGAACGGCACAGTCCATTGGAAAGAATGATGTTTTTCTGATGCCATATGCAAACACAAACCTTGTTGACCTTCCTTTAGGACATTAGGACTTTCGAGTTAATCCCCGACGTACATTAGCATCGTGATTCTGTAATGTTCGCATCGCATAAACTAACAGCGACGTCTTTAATTTAAGACAGGCAAGTTGGGACTTCACTTGCGAGTAGTAAACATCAATTTTTGAATTACTCCATATCACCGCGGTCGTTAGTAGGTCCACCTACCATATCAACGACAGGCGTTTGCGAGTGGCGTGGCTTTACACTTTTTTTGCGTTAGACGAACTGTAGTACAGGATATATTAAGATTGTGTGTGTGTATATTTGTAAGCATGAGAAAGGCCCATCTTTTACTATTCCGAAGGATTCAGAAAGGGATTGTCTGGCTCTCTGTCTGTGCTATGTCTACCCCCCCATATGTTTTTGTGTTCAACCTACAGATCGCAATTTTTAAGATATTTTAATGAAATTTAATACACCGACGTTTACCTATCCAAGGACGAATGCTATTGAATATGGTTCGGATCAGACCACCTTTTCAACCCCTTCCCACTATTCAATGGTACCCTGTGGCCGACTATAATGTTTTTACTTGTTCTTTAATAATCTATGCATGACTTCTTCTTTGACGCGTAGTAAATGGAAAATTAAGTAGAGAAAGGTTAAGTAATAAGATGCCTTTTGAGTTGCACTGTTGCCCAAACGGGTCAAATTTTCGGCTCGTTTTACGTCTAAGGACTCTTCCAGAGGGCACTTTCGCAAACTGACGCAAAATGCTTCGTATACGAATCATTTTTATCATTAGTTTCATATTATCCCACTCGAGAACCGTATAATTTAAGAACTTAAAAACGCACACATATATGTGGAGATGAAATCATTACACAGATGTACATCAAAATTCTTGATGTCACTGCAACTTAGTTGGCCTTACCGTTTCTATTTCGGAGTGAACTGTATTGCGACTATCACGACCTTTGCGTGTCTTTGCAATCAAATCATAATTTCAAATACAGGGGTGGTGGTGTCAATTGCAGGATCCCCTCCATTTCTTCGTTTAATTTCGTAAGTGATATTTTTACTTACTATTATATCTATTTCAATATGCAAATAACTTTCTGCATGGAAATTTAACTGTATTTGTGTAGCATTATATTATAGTCAGTCAAATTGACTCCAACTGCAGTTATAATAAACAAAATAAATGAAAATGACTGGGTAAACAGTTAACTGAGTAAAGATATCTTTGCGAAGTTGAGCATTTGAACAAATTATTTGCTTATGAAATATTACAGCAACAAAACATTATTTGAAAAGCTAACGAGAGTTTTAAAATACTCGCATCTGTTAACCAAAAAATGGATATCAGATGAATTATTATTCAAACTTAAAAAAAAAAAGTAATTTTTCCTATCTAAAAGAAACAAAATAAATAACCTTCACGCGACACAGGGTTAATTTAGTACCCATTCAAGAACTTGTTCGAAAAGTGTTTACTCAACTCTCTCGCTTGTAGCATATTTATAAGCGCTCCGATAAATGTTTTATGGAAATTTAGTGTACTAACTTACTCAATGCGTGATCGCCTCTGTCCGTACGTCCATGTCACGTAATCTGTGGTTATCAACCGTTATGCCAAATGTAAGTCTTCTACGTTGATCTTCGCGATCGTGAACGTTTCAGCAGCAAACACGACTATCGATGGACAGACGGACAAAACAAAAATTTACTCGAAATCCTACACTAATCCAGAATATGTTTACTTTACCAAGCATCTGATGCGCATTTCTAAGTGTTATAAACCTTCCCCCGAACTAGGTTGCGGATGGAAATATAACATTGAGCAAAGATTGCGTGAACGTGCAGTAATAAATAAAAAACTTGCCTAAGAGAGCAGCAACTAACTAAAATATCTATAAAACAAATTGAAATGTAATGTAATTGTTAGCATTTAAGCCAATCATTATCAAATATGCAACTGTCAGATGATAGCAGCTTATGGTGGTGTCCAACAGCAAGACCTATAAATTCCGAGCTTAGCCATATAACAAGTTTATACGTCAAGTTACTATTTTATGTTCATCATAGCACGCTACAAATTAGATTTGAAAAATATTTCTGTGGAAGGTGGTTCAAAACATGGCTTCTGTGTCTTCAAATTGTCTGGATTCCTGACTATCACTATTGTCGAGTAGTTATATATTTCCAAAACAAGGTTGATTGCGGAAAAAATTGAATGATATTGCGTCAATACACCTGGATTATCGCAACGTGTAGGTTGAGTATACGCACGCATAGGCAGATATCAAAGAGCTAAAAGGACTAACGGACAGACATGGCAAAATCCTTCTAACAGTTGATGATAAAGCGATTGCTATCGCAAATCCTTAGCTACAATAGCCAGTGTAGGGTATAACCACCGGAAGTGGTGGAGGATATTACAATTGCTTGATAACCAATTTCGTAAAAATTATGGTGGTGTGCTGGGTTACGCTAATTTTAATTTCAATTTTTCCTTAAATATCAAATGCTTTGATGGCGGATCGAATTCTTTAAATAGCTTGAGAGTCGAATTTTCGACTGAAGTCACTGCTTAAAATTGTTTAGAACTAATCTTGCGTAGAGTCTACAAGATAATAAGTTTGCGAGCTTGGTCGCGCCTTTAACGCAGTTCAATTTTAAACTAAAGATCCATAATCGCAGACACACAAAGCCAGACAGTTTGGACTTTTCTGCGCCGCATTTTAAAATTTACTCTAAAAAGATGACAGGCAGTACATTAATGACGATATCCAAAACCACAGCCCAAACACCCTCACTCTATCATTGCTCACAGCTACTTTTCTTAGAAAGAATGGATGAGAATCTAGTAAGCCGCCAGCAAGTACTTAAATATTCGTTAACCTCTGAAATCGTTAGAAAAAAGCTGGCAGGAAATTCGGTGCGTATGTGTTACGTGAGTCGACGAAAAAAATATATATTCAATCAAATTTGTAATAGCGAACGTGTAATGTAAGTTAATGTAGTCTCGCGTCGTTTTTAATTGAGGAACCCTTCTTGGGAAAACAACTTTTTCACTATTCAGTGCTGGTCGGACAAACAATGATCTTCCTATGATGAAACTGGAAGTCCCTTTGATTTTTTTTTTGGTAAGTCACACAAGAATTTCAGAATCTTGTTGGCAGCAATATATAAATTATACCTAGGAAAACTAAGAGAATGGAAGGCCTATAGCGCTGTATAACGTCGAACAGTTCCCTTTTCTGACGATCTCTTAGCAATTGAGACAACTTCGTACGGTACGACTCGGAACTCGCACTCGATATTTTTCTATTAGGTGTTTCCATGTATTTTGGCCATGTTTTCACTTGAAAAGTGCAGTTTATTGAGAAAAATGGCATGCAAATATCTAGAAAGAGTTGATTCGTCCACTGCCAGGCTAAGGTATTGGGAAGTTCTTCGAGACTTTGTGTTGGGTCTTCGGCCAATGCAATTCACGATTTTTGTTACTCCAGGCCGTCTTTTGTCATTGAATCAAAGCATCACCATAAGCTTCTGAATGTCTTTCATGGATTTCGGCAGCAGATACTTTCAAAGCACACAACAACATTCGAATCGAATATCGAAAATGCAACTTTGGGGTACGCTGAATAAGTCAATAATGTTAAATGGAAAATTATTATTTTATGTAGACAACAGCTGATGAGCTGGTGTTTCTCATTTCTTTGTCATTTCTACTTGTGGAAGTAAGTCGCTGGCCAAAATATTATACATGGGCACACCTAATAGATCTTAGCGCACTTTCAATTAGAGAAAGGAAGATACTTCTGCTACGTCTAGTTTACGTGGGATTGAAAAAGTGTGGACTGAGTGTAGACATGAAAGTTCAGTTTTTTTAACGCCATACTGTCTGCTGTATCAGCATATTAAGTCTTATCTTGAATCTTACTTTACCTAATGCTTAATATTATGTAAAAAATATTTGCTAAAGCTATTTAAGCAAATTTTATGAAAATTTGAGCCACAAAATAGTTTTTTTTTTTTGATAAATTTTTTAACAGCGTCGCATAATTTTCTTTTGCACGGCTATTTAGTATGCAATCTTCTTTGGATATTCATTTAACCACCCTACCAAAATTCTGCTTTTATTTGCCAGCCGTTCTCTCGTTAATAATGAAATATTGCTGCAAGACGGTAAGTTGGGATATTATCAACTGCGCGCGTTTATAAGAAATTTTCGCTTACTTTATTTTCTTACCTTTCACGAACATTAAGAGAAGAAAGCGCTACGTGCTTTGTTAGCGTAACTAATTTATAAAAAACAAAAAAAATAAATAAAAACCATTAAGGGAAAGAGAACAAAGTTACCAAAAAAACAAAACAAAAGGAAAAAGAAGCCAAGAACTCAACGCGAAGAAGTAGGGAATAAAAATAAAACATGCTGATGATGATGATGATGCTGATGATGATAAAGTTCACTTCTTTTTTTTTTCTTTCTTTTTTTGTAAATATTTATAATATGAAGTTAATGAGTAATTTGTTAAGATTTGTTATACAACAAAAGTTAGGTTATGTAAAGTTAAAGAGACGGTGAAAATTTTTAAAACCGAAAAAATAATATATCAATGAAATGCTTGTAGCAGTTATTGTAATAAATTTAAACAAGTTAACTGAAGGGAAAAAAATGTCTAAAAAAAAAAAAAAAAAAAAAAAAATGAAACGAAACGAAAAAAAGAAATGATGGGATTTGTTATCTGTAAGGAAAGAAAGACTTGAAAGCGAACTCAACTCATTTCTTCAGTTTCGCTACAATACAATGTTACTTGCTTGCTTGTGTGTGTATGTTAAAACAACGAAGTATTAAAATGTGTATAAGTATTTCTTTAGCATATAGAAAGAAAAAAAAAAAAGAAAAAAATCCTTGCCTTAGGTAAGACTAGTCACTTGCACAAACTTACAAATGCAAAAGACAAAAAAAAAAAATTATATATGAAAATAAAAAAAAAGGAGAGAAAAAAAAAAAGGGAAAACAGCGGTAATCCAAGCAACACCTGTACATTTTCTACTATATACATATATTATTATACGTTACTATGGAGTGGCATATCGCCACCACCTCTGGCGCCCTGTACCCGCATTTACTTATCTAAAACTCATTTGAAATGTCTGAGTCAGTACTTTGGCATTGGTATCTTGAGATTAAAATGTTAAAAATTAAAAGAAATTGCTGCCATGCTGACACAACTTATCCTCCAGTTATAACACCTTTTGCTTGGCTCTCGCTTTTCCGTTTGCTGTTTAAATTCATTCACAGAAGTCAAGCGAGCGATGAAAAGCATTTGCAAAAAAAACAAAAAACAAGAAAAAAACTTTCTACATAAAGTACATAGAATACAGTTTGTGCTTTCGTTTTAAATTTTAATATATACTCCCACTCGCATTTCAAATAATCTTGTGAGTTTGTCTGTTTGCGTGTATAAACTGGAAACATCTTCTGTACGATTTCACATTCAGAAGTCCTTCTATCCGCTATATTTTCATATTCTAAAGGAAAATGTAAATTTCTCATAAGGCAAAAAAGTAATTCGATTTAAATCAATACTCGGAAGGAGGGACATAATACTTCCATTCAAAAATTTGAAGATTTACTGGCTGGTTCTCTGTATGTTTACAAACTAACCTAATAATTCTGATAAGATTGAAGCAAAAAACTTCGGAATGACTTATCAGACATTTTTTTAAAACATCAGCTGAGTTAATTTATATACCCCCACGCCTCTGCAGGTATTCGACTGACATATCCCTGGTACTGTTTAGTCCGAGTGCATAATGCAGACCGAGATTGTCTTACTACTCTATTAATACATTGATAAATAAATAGGCCTGCTTTCACTACTCGATGGCAAGTACTCTGACACCATTACATGCTTTTGCGCTTCCAGAGAGAGATACTCAGCATATTACAATCCTAAGTGCAATCTGTTCTTTTATCTTTTTTATTTGTCCGCAAATATGCGACGTTATTATTATACCAACCACGAAATAAAAGAAACGTTAGTTTTGAAAATGGGCGAAACCGATCAAAGGGCACGTGCCTATCATACAAAGCATTTAAATTTTTACAAATCTCTCATTACTTAAGTCATAATACATACAACTACACACATTTCTGCATATATGTCAAGTGTGTAGTATGTGCGATTCTACAGCACCCCGTATAGAAATGACGAAAATCGGCCACGGTCTACACAATCTTACAGCGTACCGAAATATATTCTTTCCCTGTAACCCCTGGGGTGAAGATGATAGGTGTAAAAGATTTGGTCACAACTGAATATAAATTTCTTACGTGTGTTTAATTGCATTGAAAGTAACTTTGACAACAGTGCGCAGGCCAACTTACTGCGACTTTCTGGAATCAATGATTTCCGTACGGATACTGCATATCGTCGTCCTTATGAAGCTGCTCAAGTCACTAGATCTTTGGTGAATGAATACAGAGCGAGAATCTTTCTTGTAGCGAAATTAAATTTTTATTGCTTTGGAAAAAATATTATATTGAAACAGCCACGTGATGCATCCCCACCTTCAGGTACCAAAAATTTAAAAAAAAATCTTGAGATAAATTTGCATTTGATTTCCATCCAAAACAAAACACCTACCCTACCCTTTGGCGAACACAAGGTTTCTCCAACGACAACAAAATATTTCATGGTGTCGCAATTTTAAGGAACCTCAAATCTTCAAAAGAGTTCCTGCAGGAAAGTTCCGGGGTCAGGACGGACTGTACCAGTCCATCACATATCCATTCCTTGAAACTATTTTCTAAAACCTTAGATGCTTTATATAGCTACGTTTGTAGTTTAGTAATCATAATATTTCGGACTACTATCCCCCTACACTTCCTTCATCAATTTTCAACGAAAAAACACTGAAGGTTGGACGCCAGCCAGCTTATTTATATCCTAATGCCAGTCTAGGTTAGACTGAAAAGGAAAGTTTGCCTAATCTGCTAAATCTCTGCGGGATTTTTCGTAATGTTTCCAACATAAGGAGAGAAATTTCGTGCGAAGCGTCAAACTCGTTCGACTATATGCATGCGCGATGGGAAAATAACGGGACGTAATAAGACGTACTTTGACGTAAACTTTGTACTTTAAATAACAACTCGCGCTTCCAAATTTCGTCTTCTATCCATCTTCTATCCCAGTGTGCACTACCACACAACAAGACAGTTTGCAATTCTTCGGTATATGTTTATGATTTCATCAAATTAGACTAAGTTCAACTTAGACTAGACTTCATCCTCATCTGTGGTGTCTTCTTGTTAACCATGGCTCCTTATGTTGCATTTAAATAAAACGGAGTCACGAAGTTCATCTTAGCTTGGACTAAGTTCATCTGTAGTATTGTCGATATGTCTTTCTCCTTGTTACCCACGGCTCTTTATACCTGGGTGAAATCTGCTCATTCTGAAAGTTCGACCGAGAGGGAGGATATAGACACATATTCTATTTCTGTCTACGCCTATCATTCGGCCCAGCTTTTATGACCCCATTGAAAGCCAGCATCTAATTCAATTTCGAATGGGAATAGCCTTGACATCTTTGTCTCATGCCATACCAGACGATAGTGTGACATATATTAACCTATTGAACAATTTCTAATAGATTTGAAAGGCAGCCCTCACTTTAGGTCTCACAACTCCAATGCTATTCCAAATAAAAGATTACGTAGAATGTTATCATTAAACAAATGATGATAAATTTGTCTTAATTCTTGGCCAATACTTGTACGCTACTTGTACGCTGTATGTTATGAAACTTAGTTTTTCATCTTCACTATTTTTCCTCACATTGTTTATGTATGATGTGATTGATTTTTTTTTGTTTTAATTATTTAAAAATCTGTCCTTGAATCCGATTTTCTTTTCCTCCGACTGCTTGAGTTTAATTAATTTAATGAAATTTTTTCTTTATACCAAAATATAGCATTTGCCATGGGACCATGCCATGGTGATGGTGAGATGTAAATCGATTAATATAAAATATTGAGTTATATAGCGCGGAATGCGGTCAAAGTGAGTGTACATTGTACAAAAGTGAATAAATGTACTCGCTCACACTCCTTTGGTGAGTTATAAAACAAATTTGAGAATAAGACGCTTAATTGATTTTGAATTGTTCCAAACACTTATAACGCTTCAACGATAGTTCGTCTCATTAAATTAATGCCATTTCCTTTACGGCATTCTCTTTTTTTCCTACTTTGTTTTTGCAAACATTGCCATTAAACAAATTTTTTTTTTTTTTGTATTTTTTTTGTATTTTTTCTCACATTTTACGGCGACTTACTCTAACTACCATTGCTTCTTCTATCCGCCTTTTATATAAAATATGCGAAAAAGGATAAATCAAAAATAGAAGAATAAACTTTTTGGCAAACATTAAGTTCAATAAATAAAGAAAAAAAAAATAAAATAAAATAAAATATATATTTGTATGTATAGATGTGTGTATGTAGAGAGAAAACTGATTTAAATTTTTTTATGTAATGGTGTATAGAATTTTGTTGTTGAGGCTTTCGAATAAGAATCAGAGAAGGAAAACTTTTTAATTTGCAGTGTATTTTAATAGTTTTCCTTTTTCTTCAGCTCAAGAGAGTCTTACTTAGAAATTTTCCTATAGTCACCGAAACCTAAAACTTTATCAAACATTATTTTCGCATATATGTATCAAAATTAAATTTCAAAATCGATTCAGTTGTCATATATATACATATATATATATATATATGTTTTTCATTTCCTTTAAATCAATGCAGTCCTTTCAACTACAGTCTACAATGCACTGTTTATCTGCATCGGGATGGGTGGGTAAGCACAGTCTGCATGACATTAAGGCAGACTTATTGTAAAGCAAGCATATTTGTTATATCTACGCGAAGTGCATAAGTAGAACGTGTGTAATACATTGCATTATTTCCAAAAATGATGCCTTTATCTCCCATGCAAGAGATACACTTATCTCATACACAGCGGTTAGCCTGCAAAAATCCTTCGAGGGACAAGAAGTTGAAAACCAATTGTGTTTTATTGCACTAAAATGTGTTCGAGATAGTCCGACAGGATTATTGATACATAGGGCAGTTTAACTTAATCTTTCCTCAGATGCATCAGAATTGTCGATTAAAAGCACATTCACATACACATTCACATTCCTGTATAGCTTTAGTTAATTTCTTTACTGTAATAAACAGCAAGTTACTAATAAAATCCTCTCAATTTTGCGATTCTTATAATTTGCTCTAGTTTTTTAGATAACATTGGGTCGAATGCATAAATTTCCACATCATTTCTTGTGACTTTGCAAATTGCAAAAATAGTCGAAAGATGCGACGAATACGAAGGAAGGGGTAATAAATAAATAAGTAAAATAAGGTGTAATTCTAGTATTCGTGCGGGTTAAATAACCTTAACGTCGTAGAATGTTTTTACCTGATATGTGCACGGCTCAATACTTTGCTCGAAAAACTCGTCTCCTTTAAATGTTGCGACCATCTTTATTTTAGTTTGGTATTAGCTTTCTTGGAATCTATCCAGTAAGATTTCTCTCTTGGTATTCGAAGATAATTGACACAACAACCCTTGGCTTTGGGTAGTAAACCACCTTCAAAGCTCCTGTACTTTAACGGCTGTTGCCTTTTTAGTTAGCCCCAATTTTCCCCAAAAATAAACACATTTTTGGTAAACGAAACTCAAAACGCATAAAACTTCTAAAATTCTCAAAAATCATTGGTTTGCTGTGAAAATATAAGAGAAGGTTTATCCTGATCGAAGTCTGCCTAAAATAGGCTGCTGAAAAGTATGCTCAAACTGAGAAAGCAATGGATATTAGATTGTCCGATGAAATGTTGGATTTTAGATATAAATATGATATCACGGTCTACGCAATCCAATGAGGAAAGAGAACGACACCTAAAGCTAAGCCTTTACTTAGTCGAGGGGGCCAGGGCAACCAAGTTTATCATTATAAGAGATAGCTTTAAAAAATTCATGTTAAACGAACACTAAGCTCTGCTATTCTCATTTAGCGTTTAAGCCAAGAAAATGGCAATAAAACAAATGGAAAGAGGAAGAACAGAAAGGAAGACACGAACATTTAGAGGAGGATGAAAACAACGTTTAAACATTTAATATGCTTTGACCTTAGAACTGTAGTTATTGTTTGGTATGTTAACATGCAATAAAATATTTATGGTTGCAATAAACAGCTAAAAAGAGATCTGAGAACAAGAGCGAAGAATAGATTGAAAAAGAATACGAAATTTATTTCCCATGTTACTGATATGTCAATGATTATGTTATGAGCATGCAAAAGCTGCTGTCGTTTTGGGAAGAATTTCGAATACCCTCTAGTATTAGACTATAACATTTCTTAAGTCCTAATAGGATTTATTGAGCTAATCAAAGCTTAAGTGATAATTTTTGTCTTACTGATCTCTCTCTCTCTCTCTCTCTCTCTCCCTCTCTCACTAATTAGGTATGGAAAACAATAAGGCGGATACCTTATGTTATTTTAACCTTGGGGTAAAGCATGACAACCTCTCACTCTGTACACAGCTTCTTGTTAGTTAGTCTAGTTTGGCTGGCAACCGATTTTCGGTTCTACACTTAGCCGCGGTTCTCGAGTTTACTTCTCTGGAGTGATCTGCGTAATTGACATGAGAAGAACTTCAAATGCTTGCGAATAACTGATGAGGCAACACATATACAGATATATCTTAGCATTTTTACTATTACACTGGGCTAAATCGCACGTGCACTTACAGTCGGCGCCCATAGAGTTGATTTGCTTGGAAGAAATATTTCACAAACATGTCCTCATTTCGATGGAGATGATGCTCGTCGAATAAACATATTTATGAAAGGCTCTAGATATGAAACACATATTATGTCGAAATTCTGGGTGATGGATATCTAACTAGTGCCCCGGGACATATAATATATATTCCCATAAAGACATCTACCATCACTCTTGAGTGACTGATATTACTTGCACGCATTCGGCTCCTAGATCCCAGATCGCTAATATCTTGTATGAACACATCTTCCCTTCTCAATTTCTGGCCAAGATCGTTTTCACAAACAATATCTATGGCTGGATTCATCTATTCTATAGACCACCTGCTCACTCGAGAATATCTCTACTTAAAAATATATGTAGACTAACTCAACCTATATGTATATTCGTTTTTTATGACGCATTTTTATTACAGCGTTACATGCGTCATATAAGACTAAGTATATCTTTATTCCCTGTTGACAGTTATAATAAGGACATAAGCGAAAACGTATAAAAAGCATGCCCACACTGAATAACTTCTCGAAACAATACCACAAGAACAACAGCAGCGTGGCAACAGTAAATGAACCTCGGTCAAGCAATAACAATATAACAAAATAAATCCACTTAACCGACATAGCTCGCAACAATAACAATAACAAAAAGTACAACAATCGTAACAAATGAAAATGGGCAAGGGAAAGAATTCGAAAAAAAAAAAACAAGTTTTCCTCACGTTTTGCCCTCTACGGTAAAACTACACAACAACACATATACCTCTGCCATATCATGAATCATGCCATAGAAAATTCAAAGTGGTGACATGCTGTTAAATAGCGAAAAGAATTATTGACTCAGCCAAAACAATTTGATTTCATCAATATTTTTGGATTGCGTGGACTACGACGAGACGGCTTTTTCATATAAATAAAACACAAGTCAACAACAACTTTGTTAAGGAAATATTAAAATGTTTAATGAAAGGCTAGTGTCGTAGTGCCCCAGCAATTATTTAAAATCAAAATTAGGAAAAAGCATAACATGAAATCGAAAGCTAGGGTGCTCCACTTTGAACTGTGAAAGTCTCATTCAAACAACGAGTAATACATAAATAAATGAATTTTTATTTTTCATTTGAATAAAACAATAATTGGAAGATGGTCTCTGATACTCGGATACTTCTCGCAGATTGGGCTCGCGATTGCTCGCATTATACGTGTAATATTTTGAACTCGTACGTATTGTCAGCGCCATGGAAATTTTCTTTACAAACTTTGCAAAGCCTGGCTTTCATCGAGAAAAAAACGCATTTCTACTACCGCATAACTGCTACTAGCAAGCAAGCCTAGCTGGGAGTCACGTGTTATAGTGCGTCAGTTTATAGGATTACAAATTATGAAGAAGAAGAAGAAGAAGAAGAAAACAGTAATCAATGTATGTTGAGTACATTAGTTGATGGTGTGGAATCGCACTGGAATCGCTTTCTGGCTAAAAAGTACCGCTGGCACTGAATAGGCTCTAAAGAAGGAGGTCCTATGCCTGCAGCAGGTAATATAATGGCCGACTTTGCTTACGGATATATAGGCATGCGGCTAAGTATAGGCAAAATCAACATGTAGCTAGTTACGGTAAGCGTGGTGCAGATTTTTATTAGGGCGATTTGGAAGTATCGCAATTTCCACGCAATATTCGTTTAATGTCTCCAGATTCTGTTTGTCAGGAAGATTTAAAAGGTAGCGACTACTATTGTTTATGATGCCACTTTTCGGCAGACTTATTTTAGGTGGCTTTGCCCATGTCTATCATATGGCAACAGACACTTGGCTGAGTGCCTCGACCACTGATTCCACGAATTTGAATTATAAATACGAAAAGGAAAAGTGAAATAATAAGAAGACACCCCATCTCCGAGATTTTCTTTTATGTAACAATACATCAAACTGGTTAGGAATTTCGAAATAAGTAAAAAAATTTGTTCGAAATAGTTTGCTTCAGTATCTATGTAGTGCTACGTGTGGTCGAAGAGAGGTATTTTAAGGTCGCCTGCAAAGACATTTTCTTCTACGCCGGTACAAGCTTCGCCGCTCTTTCCTTTAACATCAGCCTAATATTTTTCTTTCGTCCGCAAATCCAATTTTCCAAGTCCAATAATCACTCGGAGGGAAGATAATTGGAATATTTGACGGACTTGTAGATTGTCTTCACTTTTGGAGCAAAGCACGAACAGACATCCTGCAGAAAGTCAGGAAGGCATATACATTTCAATCCCGGCTAGCCATCAAAATATAACCCTACTATGATATTTTTAAAAGGTTCTGTTTACGGAAAGCATCGTGGAAACACATCCACACATTTCTAATGGAACAAAGTTTCGGAAACTTTGACTGGAATTTTCTTTAGTCTTCATTTGCTTTTGAGTTTCGCAATCCACTTTTTAAAATTGAACTATCGCAGCATCCATTGTTGGGAAATGTTACGTTATATTAGTCCCTGAGTATACTTGAATCCCGTGATTTTAATATTCTCCCGTACATAGAGAGAATGCATTTTTTTTTTTTATAAGAGAGACTGTGGCTCGTCTTACAATGCTTTCTTTTCGGACCAGGCAAAAAAGAGGAGCGAGCAAAGTATAAAGAACCAGTAAACGTAATCGGTGAGCGATGCAATGTCTGTTAGCTCAACCAGGGGGCAGGCAGCCTAAAATATAAAATTAAGTGAAGAGTATTCAACGATGAATGCAAGAAAGTTGTCCCATGAGATCAAGACATCATTTAATTAAGAAATTTTCCTCTTTTTATCATAAAGTAAACGAAAGCAAACTTGTGAAGATCGGCAGTACCGTACTTAAGCAAAAACAAGCATTATGTAAGCCTTTTAAAATAGCATCGACCTACGTTGGAGCCAGTGGTTTAATGGCAAATCTCAGCGACTGAAAAGAATTCAGAGAAGGAAACGATTCCTTTTCTTCTCTTTAATCATACGCAACTGTTCGGAATCTTTCGAAAATAATAATATAATCTATAGCAGACTTAATACTAGTACTATAAGGTGTAATTTGGCAATGCACCTAAAAGCATCTTGGGCACGAACAAATTTCCTATGAACTTATTTTCTGTCCAAACTAAATGAATATTAGTGTACATATCATTGTTATTGTTATTAATAATTTACGATTCCAAAATGAGTTTCCTTTCTTCGATCTAAATTAATAATGTTAACTAATGCTTAGTTTATGTATATGATAAACACGCTTAACAAACATATTTTAAAAACAAAAAAAAAAAAAAACACATAGTGCATTAAAATAAATAGAGAGCGTGTGTGAGTGAAAAAAAAAAGAATAAAAATAATGTTGAAAAAAAATTCAAAACTCATAAATTGGCTTTATCCACTTAACTGTTAACGGGTTTCAGGGCAGTCACAAAACAACAAGAATAACCGAAAAGGAAAAACTTTTCGAATTACAGCGAAACGAACACGAAGACACACAAACAAACAAATACACACACACACACACACACACACACATACGCACACATAATATTTACGCATTCTAACTAAGCTAATAATGGCGCCGTTTGGCCACCAGAAAACATTTTTAGCCATGCTTTAGTGACATTTATAATAAAACAAAAAAACAAAAAAAAAAAAGGCCATGAAAAAATAAAAGACAAATTAAAACGACCCAGTTCGAATTTTGGATCATTTATGATCCACATTTTATTATTTATTTATTATGTAGGATGTAATTCAAATTACATTCAGTGTAATGGGATTGTAAAAGTTCTATATACGCAATTATAGCAATAGGCTAAGCGTATCGCTATATATAGAAGTATACTGTACTACTGCAAATTACTGCGTTCATTATGAATGTTCTAGACGTGTCCAATTTATTATTAGTAGCATGGATTATAGCACAAATTGAGTAATTCACAGGCAATTGCTTGACTTTAGATTGATGTTACAATAAATAGTACAATAATAGTAAAAAAATAATAGAAGATTTAATCTTTTACGGACTAAAGGATTTTTTTCAATTCCACCTACTTTCCAGCGTTTCTTATTATATGCAAAACATGCGTTTCCAGCTTCACGTAGGATTGTTCGTTACCTAATCAAAAGACATGTCTATCACGCGACGAGTTCGGATCACGCTGTCCTACCTCTTTGTGGACTTCATTGCTATCACTTTTCAAGTGTTGCAGACGAAACGATATATTTAGCATAATCTTGTTTTCGACGAGAGGAAACTACATGCAATGGTGTTTGTAAATCTATATGACTTTGCGAGCTTGTGTGTGTGTGTATGTGTGTGTAGAAATGCCAAAAGAAAAGAAATGCATTTTAAGGATTGATCACCTCGAAAGTTGGTTCATTTGCCAACTTTGGAGTTTTCTATTTTTCTTCTTCTTTTTTTTTTTCCTTTTTGTTGAGAAACTTGTTTTGTAACATTTTGCTTCAATCACCGTTAGAATCATACACCACCCAGATTCTATATGTGTATTTTTTTTTTTTTTCTTAAACTTTTACATATAGTTTGACCCTTGCAGCTTGCATCCCCCTTTTACTGTATTTTAAACATAACTTTCAAATAAAATGCACTGAATTTTCTCTTTTTTTTTTTTTTTTTTTTTGTGTCGCTTTCGTCGTATCACATATATTTTTCCGAACTTGCTTTCCTCCTTTCTTATACTAACGCGGCAAGTTTTCATTTCTCAAGTCTTATGCGTACATATATGTCAGTTTTATTCTTGTCGTCTTTATACTTGGCACAGTATTTTTTTTTCTCTTTTTTTCTTTTGCTCAATAGTTTCTCTTTCTAAGCAGAAAAATCCAAAGGCAAATTTTCTTCTTTTTTTTTGTTGTTGTTGTTGTTGTTGTTAAAGAGTAGATTAAACAAGTTTTCGTAGGTAACTTTTCTTACCAACGGAAGCATTTGATGACTTTCTTACGCTCGGTTGATCTTTTGTCCCCAAACGTCAAACTAACATTATTATTAGTAACAATTATTTCAGGATGTTAAAAAAGAATATTTATTTTATTTTTTTTTTTTTATACTTTTTCTCTTCTCTTTGACTCAATTTCAATAAGTAAATTAATAAATAAAAATTCATTGCCTAGCTTTGGCTTTAAAAAAAAAAAACAGGCAACCAAAAAAAAAAAGTGATAATTATAAAAACTCATTAATTCAGTTAAAATCTATAGAAGATAGTTATTACATAGTTTCAAGAAATGAGGAAAAAATTTTTAAATAAAAAAAAAATAAAACTGTTTTTTTCCGATTCAATTTAAATAAACAAATAACAGAACATTACACAAAAAACAAACAAAAAAAAAAAAATAAATAAATAAATAAATAACCAAAACAAATTCGATGCCTAGTTTACGGAGTTGGTAGTAAAAAGCAATTTTTTTTTTAAGATTAATTTTATGATTATTTATAACTGTTGAGATTTTTTTTTTTTTCAATTTTTCACGAGTTTTTTTATTGATGTCCGTTAATTTATATAAAAACATGTGTTAAACATACCTTCCGACGATGGATGGCAACGACATATCGACCAAAATAATAGCTGGCGGTATTACTTTCATTCTTTCTCCCTTACTCTCGGCTCTCTCTCTAGGCTACACTTTTTTCGAATTTGTTTACATTAAAAACGTATAGGTGACGTTCGTAAGGATTTTTTTGTTGTTTTTTTTTTTTGTTTTTTGCCGTAATTCTCTATGTTTGCATAATATAACAGAGAGTGTCTTGTGTGTATGTTCATGAATTTGCTGATAGCAAGGCGATTATGTGCGTGCGAATGTATATGTATGTATGTATATTTGTGCTTTATATGTGGAAAATTGCTTACCATCCCCAATGTGGTTATGTATTTTGGGGGTTTTAATGCGGTCATGGTGCGCCTATGTGTAAATTTTTGTTAAAATGCAAATCACATACGCATGGCATATAATTTGTAATTAATTATGCCATAAACGCTACGGTCATTTGCCATACATACACAAGAATACATGCACTTATAAAGAGTCAAATGCAAACATTTCGCAAGCACGCACATTACATTTATATCCTGGCATGATATACACATACTCTTACATATATGCCGCGAGCGCAAACTTACTGAACATACTAATGATGATAATGATAATGATAATGACGATGACGACGACGACGAGGACGACGACTATGAACTCCTGTTTTATTCTTCTCCCTTCCTTTTCTATTTTATGTGAACTTTTTTGTAAACTTTAATGCTGTCGGTGTTGTGTTGCTGCAGTTGTGAACTACAGCAGGTGTTGGTTACTTGCCGGCTGCTATGCTACCTTAAATTTTCAAGTTAGTTGCTTTAATTGACGAAGATTTAAAATTATTGCAACTTAATTTGTAACGGTCAGAGTAGAGGTAGAGAAGGTTCAGAGAAGAGCATTTCCCGTCTGTTCGGTACCCAAACCTATTCTGTACATATTTACCTATATAACATGTATATGTTTGCATAAAGCATGCGGAGCTGTACGGAGCAGTATTATTGCCCAAGGCAATTGAATTGTGGTTAGAGGGCAACCTGATTCTATATGTGTGCAGAATATGCAAGCACTTATTAGAGGAAAGTACCATAGTCTCGATGAGCAGGCAATGCTAGCTATGATTGTGTAAATCTCAAACCTTAAGTTTTTCATTCAAACAAGATATCAAGAAATAACTGTAATTGAATCAATACCGCCACTGTTAAATCGAATAGAGATCAAAATTTATTTTCCACTTTATACAGTGTTCTCTACGTACTCTACTTATGGATGAAATGAAATTTTAATTCTTATGTGACAGTTAATGCAATGTTCGTCATTAAATGCTAGGAATTCTTTCATATCTCCCATGTCTTTCAGTTTCATGTTATGCCGCAATAAAACTAAACTAAGCGTAAGCGAAATTATAGTAATAAAAAGATGAGAATTAGTCTTATTTGCATTCAGAATTGAAAAATATATGCAACGGAATATATGTTAACGGGTACTGCGCACTGGCAGCTACTGCAAAAATTTAAATTTCAATTTTTTAGAAAACTTTTTTGTCTCTTCAGTATTTTGTTGCCTTTTAAATAATAAACCGTCAGGATGTACGATTTGCAGCAAGCACTTGCAACTTTTCAAACACTCTTAAGCAATTTTTATCAAAACGAGACAGAATTCCCAAGCACTTGACTAACTTACTAAGTAAGCTAAAGTAAATTGTAGACTTGAGTCCATCATCGATCCGTTTTACGGTTTTTAAAACCTTCCATTTTCTACCAGAACTACAAGTCCAGTTAATTTTCCGTTCAAACTCAACTCGGCATTAGCAGCACTAAGTAACTTACCTATCACGACCACAAAGCCAAAGCTCGCTCGAGTTCAAATTTGAATGCGTTAGCCGTAGCTGCAGCGAGTACCTTGTCACTAAGTTACGGCTACGACCTCACTATTTCTCTCTCTTTGCTCACTTCGTTCTCACCGTCACCGTGCTACACGAATAGGGGAGATCCACTAATTAATTGAAAGATATAAAAAAAAAAAAAAAAACTCAATTTAACTAATCAATACTAACCAATCATCAATCTGGATATCAATTCAATCAAATTTCAATTCATAAAAGCTTTCTTTTTTATAACTCTGATCAAACTTTTCCGGGACGAGCAATTAGTTACTTTTACAAGGTAAAAAGGCTTAAGAAAACGAAATAAACTTGTTTTCGAGTTTTATCATTTTTTATCATTTTCATCAGCATTGTTTTCATTCATTCAAGTTGATGGATATCGGGACTCGAATGGGTGTATTATGTAAATGTATTATATATAGTGAATGGGTAACTGTCATTTTCTTAACACAAATGATTAATTAGTTGATTACGTAATGAAGGTGAGAAAATTCATTTTTACTTTACGAGTTAACAACTGTAGAAAATTGAAGAAAAATATATTAAAAGGGAATGCACTCAAAAAGAAAAGTTACGCAAACATTCTGAGAAACTAGCTTTAAAGTCACACTATCGAAAAATTGCAACTTGTAGACAGGTCACGCACGCCGATGAAGCCTTGAAAGCAGAAATAATTACGTAAAGAAAAAGGAGAAGACAAAAATAAAACTGTAAATATGATTTTTTTCTTTCTCTCTCTCTGTCTCTCTTTCCCTCATATTTTTTTTTCTTTTTTTTTTTTTTTTGAGGAGTTCTAACGTAGCCACAAAGTAAAGTACGATGCAATAACAAAAAAAAAAAAAAAAAAAAAAAAAAAAAATAAAAAAAAAAGAAACAAAAGAAAAAGATAAAGAAAAAATGGATAAACGGTAAACTGTAAAAGAGTACAAAAAAAGGAAACGCAGGGACAGACAAGTAAATATTGGTTGAGAATAGATGGACGGACGCGTGACTGCATACCCCCGAAAAGAGCCATGGCTTTTACAGTGAACATTGCTGCATCAGCTCAAAGTCACACAATGACATCAATAGCATCAACACCAATAACATCAAACTAACACTAAGTGGAATCTTTCCAACGAAGGCACAAAACACAAAGACATTGCGTTGAGAACGCATGCTGCATAACTAATGAATTTTTTTATGCACTTTCGACAAACCACTATATATATACAATGGAGTTTACCCATACGAGCAGTCGAACACGCTTGCGGTATTTGTGCAGTCAGAACGCAAACTGTAAGGCGAAAATGAATCAAACTTTTTTAAGAAAAAAGACGAACACGAAAATATGAAAACAAAAAAAAAACAAAAAATAAATAAATAAATAAATAAAGAAGGTATGAGAGCTCAGTAGCTCTAGCAAGTGTAAAGCTCGAAATAAAAAACGATGTTTGGATAAAGTTGAAAAAGAAAAAAAAAAAAAGAAAAATGAGAAAATTATATTCAGTTCGCTCTCTTAGTGTGCGACGAATTTTAGATGCCTATAGTCTCACATCTCTAAGATCATCCATTAACGACATCATTGACAGAACGTTTTTTTTTTTTTTCCTTTTTTTAATAAATCGATAATTTGGCAAAGGTTGCTAGGGTAGTAGTGTAGAAAAGCATTTAGAAAACGTGGAATTTCTGCAATTTATGCCAAGAACGACAAGCGGATAATTGAGAAAATTGGGTTACCGTCAACGATCACGCAATGTTCTTTCAACGAGTCGGGCTTGTTAGCGCTAAACTTTTGCAAACGTTTCGAAAACTTTTTACAAAGTGTACTTCTTCGCTTTCTGAGGCTGAAATTCTTAACGATTGTGAACGTAGGTCGACACACACACCTTGCGGCTTATTACATCATACAAATTTCGGTAATAAATTTAGATAAATTTTTGATTTTATTGGACTTTGTTGCTTTCAAGGTTAAATTGTTGACAATATGTAACCATCACAGCTACAAGGACTTGGTCTACGAACTTGAAAAGCCTTTTTTTAATTCTCGACCTGTTTGCTTGATATCTACGTTTTAGAATAATTCCCGCATCCTATAAGCAGGCAATTATCTGAAACCACATATTAAACCTTTAGTTGTTTAGCTATGTGTTTTTATGAAAATAAAGTCGATTTTTACTTTAAAAGTTTCAATGATGTTGTTTTCGAGGTCTAGCAAACATAAAGAAGCATTTTCATAACCGAGAAATCCACAAAAAAATGTCAATTTTGTCAACTTTTTCATGCGTATTTTCAAGCGTTGTCAACAAAATAATAAATGTAACATATTTTAATGCCCCGTGTGTCGAGTTTAAAGCGACTCAGCCACATTAACTATTATATTGATGCATACTGTTAGGCCAGAGTTTATGCATAATGCATATGCATATGTGTATGCACAAAGAACATTTTCAATTGTGAAATGAAAATGATGACACTGGGGAGATGAAAAAAAAAGAGTTTAGCTAGCTGCGCTTCGACAGAATTTTGCATTGATGATTGCTAACTAATATTATCCCATAAGTTTAAGCTTGGTAAGCAAATGGCAACCTTAGCACTCTTACTGTTCGATTATGCGTTTGCATTTTTTTCTTTAAGTTTGTAAGATGCGTGTGTGTTCGGTCATTTGCAAACATAACTCGTACAAGCAGCAACACCCGTTGGTATAATTTTAAAACTTAAACAACAACATGCGCATAAAGATGCGACATAAGCACACGCACGTATAGGTATATATATATATATATATGTATATATATATACCAATACATATATCCAGTAAGAGTACTTCAAAATATTTCAAGTCATCACCAACCATATTTACTAGTGGTGGCGTTACTAGTGGTTGTGGCCATAGCTGTTGGCTGCTACAACACAAGGCTTTTGTTGTAAATTGGAAAATATGCAAATGAGTCGAATGTTTCACGGACACACATACCCACATAGAAGCGCTACTGGAGGTCTGTAGTACCAGTCGTGGCTACGATAACAACATAGTACAGTTTATGTCTGCATAGTGTTAGTCTGTCTGTCTGTCTGTCTGTGTGTCTGTCTGTCCATTTCATGTCCTCAAAGGTCCTTAACATGTACTCATCATATTCGGAGAAAGTTCACAACTATAACAACACAATAGCACAAACAACAGCAAGAATATAACTTGCTAGCTTATCCACTTAATAACAGCAACAGCACCACCAAAGCACGTTCACACATAAACTGACGCTCAAGTAAAGTAAAGCAAACCAAACCAAACCAAACCAAACTAAACTAAACCAAACCTATCCACAAACTATTCCATACTTCTATAAATCTCTTGGACTGACCATTTACCCAACGAAAAATGAAAAAAATGAAAAAAAAAAAAAACAAAAAATGAAAAATAAAAAAAAAAAAACAAGAAAGACATGACTCCTTGGCATCATTGCCTACTCCTACTTGTACTGTGTGCTGTTTTGTAGTTATTCATTTTGTCCATTTCGTAGTGAGTTGTTGTTATTGTTGTTTCTGTTGTTGCTGCAACATCAAAGTTTGCGTTTGTAATTTTGTGGTCGTTTCTTGTTTCCTGTTTTTTTTTTTTTTCTCGTGCCACAATTTCCATTTTTTCACTTTATAGGTATATATATGGGTGTGCATTTCAGGGAATAAAGCTCGTTTTTCAAAATAACGCTTTTTTCATTCTGTGAGGGTCAAATTTGTGGCCAATTTTCGTAGCGCGTGACTTTCCATTTTGTTGCTGATGACGACGATAAGAACAGTGATATTGCTGGCAATGACGACAACGATAATGATGATGATGGCGATGATGATGATGATAATGACGATAGGGATGGTGGTAATAACGGCAATAAAGACCCAAGACACTGAAGTCACCATGCATCCCTAGCATTCATTAGAGCGCTTTGCAATAGAGAAAGTGTTAATGAAAACTTTTTTTTCTTTTTTTTTTTTTTTTTTTCAACCAACCAGCAACCACAATAACTAAAATTTATGAGAAGATTATGTTGGTTTTTAAAAACCTTTTAGAGAAAATATAAATATATTTAAATGAAGTTCAAAGGCCAACCAAGCTTTTAATATTTCCACTTTACACCAAAACGTAGAAGAGAGCTCCACCATTCGTCGCCCCATTAAATCCTAAATTCTCAATAATTAAAAATATAACAAAGGAATTCACTACAAAAAATATTTACAAAGAAATGTAATTTCCTTAAATAAATTACGCACTTAGGTAAATTAAATTTAATTAATATTATAAAATTTCATATATGTAAACACAACAACAAAAATATAATTTCGTAACATGTTATGTTATGTTACGTGTTTGCTACCATTACCGTCCATAAATGCTGTTAATTATTTCAAACTTTATTAATATAATAATCCTAAGAATATGCTACAAATTCATATAATTACACACACATTTCTATTTTGCTACTTGAAGATCAACCAAAGCAAAGGGACAATTTACAAACCTACATTTAGATGTGCATGCATGTATGAACGTAAACAAACATTAAATGAAGTATGCTTAGCGCTGGCATTATCCCTTAACCGATAGGATTGCTATTTGATATGAATGTGCATTGTTTACTAAAGAAATGTAAGCAGTCTGGATCAATACACACATTCATTGGATTCAATGAGCAGAAATATATAAAGATGCGCATACATATGCACACACACACACACACACACACACACACACACACGCATACACTTGGCCATACTACAAATGCACAAAGGCATAGGAACAACAGCACACAACAATCATATGAAATTTTCTCCTACACATACGTACGTACGTAAAGTGAAAATTGTTTTCATTCGATATTGTTTATTTATTCAGACACTTATTTTTATTTGGCAGACACATAACGAAGCGGAAAAAAGTTACGTGCTCATATGGCAAATTGACTGATTTTCTAAATGCACAGAGATACGCCATCGGTTGAAGTGCTTAAGGAAACTTTCCATTTATTGAAACGAAAACAAATATGAAAACTACGCTGCACACACACACACACACACACTTCCCTTATTTCGCATCCACTAATGTTTATTAGTTGTGGCGTAGCCAATAGTGGATCGAGAACCCTTTTTGAGAGGTGTAGAAGATGTCAACACAGTCCAATACTGCTGTTATTGGGCATATTGGAGATTTTCGTGGGGTTATGGAGGGGAAGAAAAGAGTAACCGTCCGAAGACGTTGACAAAGCCCAGTAGTTCTGTTTAAGGACTTGATTAATAAACAAATTCCTTTTCATTTCTCTATAACTTTCTCTATAACGAAGATAACCTGTTAAAAGCTTGGGAGATTGAGAGATCATTTGCAGCATTTATGTACCTTGCAAAAGCTCGTTTAATAGTTACGATTACCATTTCGTTTGCAAAACGTTTCAATGTGAACCCAGAATATAGGGTGATCATGAATTGGGAGAAAAACAATGGAAAAAGGGTGACATCAAATTGAGATCAAAGTTCAAATCAATATTTGATGGTTTCATAGAACTTTGTCGATAGGAACACATCTCGCTAATGTTTGACGTGAACAATTCCATATGAACATCGGCATGCTGCCCGGTGGGACACTGTATAACACAAGGCCTTAGTCAGCGCCTCCCAGGGTATCTGATAATACATATCACTTAAGGGAGCCTACTTCTGGCAAAGTTACTGCTGAGAATAGGAGAATGAGTATGAGGACCATGTGTTTACCAATGGACAAGTATTTATTGCTCGCGTCGCTTTGAAAGACCGCCTTTTGTGGGGCGGTAAGCACCCGATATTATTAGCGCCTCTAACAATTCTATGAAGCCATTGGCAAATACTTTATGCCGCCCACAGATGTACTACTTCTTTTGTATTAAGGCGACAATGCAAGCCTCCGGCAAGCAAGGTACAATAGAGCCACGCTAATCTGGGATGGTGTTTGCACCAGCTGCTACGTTTTTTGACTACTTTTGTTTTTTTACTTATTTGCCATCGTTGATTGCTTTGGCGACTTCACCTATCCTAACATTTTCTTTTCTAAACATTTAAGGAACATGACTTTTCATATTTTTCAATATTGATCTGGCCGTTAAAAAAAAATCACTTTTGCTTTCTTAGCACATACTTTTGAATTTTCGATTTAATTGTTAGTCGGTTTTCATGCAATGTAGGTTGACGTGTTAAAGTAGTTTTACGTTACTGCGCGTGACCAATTTTGGCATGATAGTTATCGATGAATAGCCTGTCGCCTAATCATCAGCACAATAACTGCCTTATGATTGCTCTTCACTTTTTCGATATACCTTATCGCCTTCGTATATAGAGATTCAATAAACTATTGTCGAGTTAAAGGGGGGTTAAGGGAGCGCAGTCTTTGTGAACCAGCAGAACACATCATTTTAATGAGTTCCGGTCATTTACCTATGCAAAGAATGTAATTGAATCTGTTTTCTTCTCTTGCTAGCTGCCTACGTCCTACTTAAAGTGAAAAGGGGTAAAAGCCAAATTGTTTAGCTATTGATTTGAAATTTTTGCAAGTTATCATTGCATCATTACCGATTTAAGACTTTCTTTAAATGTTATCGCCTCGTAGTTCTTTCATCGCAGGCTATGATAATTTGGATTAACTTGCCTAATGACACAAGCATGTGGAAACCACATTTAATATAAACGATGAGATATTTTAGGAAATCAAGCAATTAATTTCTACATAACCTTAGCCATAGCATTAAGTGACTTGATGAAAATTGTATTTCGGTCTGAGAAATTATCTGAGAAGAACATTTAAGAAAGAAAATCACGTTTATCGAAGACAGGTTTTAACTAATCATTATGAGGTTCGCTCACAATTTACTCTCGTAGCATTTCTTGGGGTCAGGTCGATAAAAGAATCCACTACGTCTGCGATTTGCCAGTTTTCTTCGTGTTGGAACCGCTTCCACTATTAAATCCTAGAATTCTCTTTTTGTGTATATTGCTATCACATAAATACTGCATAGCGATTGCACCTCTGCGGCTTCCGCTTTGCTAGTCGGAACGAGTAACCGCATTATGAAAAGCCATATATTTTCGCGTAATTAGACGAGAGACTAAATGGGCAACAATATTAGTCCTTTTTTTGCAAGAGTCTAACGAGCTTTCCTATCGCTAAAAGTTTTCGCCCACTTCGGCTTTCAAAGAAACGATGTCTGTTGGCATAATTTGACAACAATGACAACAGCTTTGCAGACTTTCCTCCCTGTGAAGATAGTTCGGCTCGTTGGATATCGTCTTTTAGATAGAAATAGATTTTGTGGTTTTCTCCCATCACATGGACAACGAGTAGGCATGCGTAAGATTTTTCAGACTCATGCCTTGGCTAGCAGAGATCCCTCTATCCACTAATATCCTTAGTTGGTGTAGCGTGTAGTGATGGGTCCTAATCTGAATCTGAATCTGCCGCTTGGGTTTATTATAGTTGGCGTAAGGAGTGGAAAAAGTGGCACCTAAGCTGAGAAACATGACGAATTCCATAGTTTCTTCTCGGCCCGATGCTGGTATCATGAGCGAACTTCCGAAGACCTGACGTTAGGATATCCTAGATAGATGGACCTCACCATTATTTGAAGTGGCCATCACGACATGATCTGATCGGCGATAAATTACGCAATATATGCACTTTGTGTGTTATCTATGTAAGCGTTCCAGATACGTTTGCCTTAATCGAGTAATAATATGTATATGTATGCAGCAACGAGCAAGAAGGGTTAAATGAAAAGCAAGAATTCAAATATTGAAGCAATCATCAGCCATCTGATAGGATTGCCAACGTTTTTCGAAATATTAGAAAAAAGATATTTTCAATGACATTTACCTGTTGCTTATCGAAATTTGTGTTCAAAACATTAAATACAGTTGTCTAAGGAGAGTGTTGCAATTACATCACAACGAAAACAAAGCTTTTTCCGCTGCTCATGTGGTGTTTTTGAGAAAAATAAATAGTTTTTCAAAAACAGTTTTTATATTTCAATGTTTTTTTGTTTTTTTTTTATGTTGATTTCTTACAAAAGCAAAAAAAACTACGAAATTTACAGAATACTTTTTCTTTTTTTTTTTATATATTATTGTTGCATTTAAAGACGGATTCGGTTTTACGCTTTTACGCATATACACGCATACGCATACACACACACATACATGTACGTTATGTGGCGTTTGGATTGTGCAGTTTTGCAAAATTTTTTGCAATTTGATTGAGGGAAATGTCTAGTGCGATGGCATTCAAATACTCATATACTCATATTATACTGCTACGTACTTATTACATGCACACATATGCAAGAGTACTTTTTAATAGGTTTTTAATTAAAGTTTGATTGCACTTAGTTATGCTTTAAGTTCGTATACATTAAGCTAATTTTTGTGCTCTCGTACACAGCCATTTTTGAATGGGGAGACAGACGATGATGAAAGATACAAAAAAAAAAAAAGCAAAAACAAATTTCATCACTATTTAAAAAAAAAAAAATGAATAGAAAAAATGTAACGAACATCGCATAGATACACTAAGAGTTATTTATGCATATGTATATGCAAATAACTTAAGCTTAGTATACTCAGAATTTGAAATTTCTGCACACATTTAAAGTACAAAAGCATTATTATGGATAGGCACAGGCACAAGCACAAGCACAAGCACTTGACGTCCACACTGTAGCATTGTTTACAAGGACTTTTTTCTTTATTTATTTATTTATTTTTTTTTTTTTTTTGCTTCTATTCTAATAAAATGACACAACGAAGAAGCTCATCACTGAAGGTAGCAGCAACAGCAGCAGCAGCAGCAGCAGCTTAAATGCAAACATACTAACTCTCGCGCACAAAAATATATATATTAATATATATATATATGTATGTATGTATGTATATATACTACACACACATACGCGCGCACAAATATATATATCTGCACAATAGTGGCGAAGAAGTTTACGTATGCTTTTGATATAATTTCTTTAAATCTTGTTGTTAGTAGTTTTCATATAAAATTTCACAAAATTCACTAAAATTATTTTGTTTTTCTTAAAATATTCGTTTGTAATTATTGGAGGGTTCGAATTTCTAAGAGGTTTTTAGTTCTTTTTTTTTTTTTTTTGTATCCTTCTTTTTTATATTATTTTTTATTTCTATTTGTATTTTTATTTTTATTTTTTTTTTCTATTTATGTTTATTTGGTTTTTATGTACTTAGCCAGCAAAGAGCAAGAACATAAAGCTAGAAGCAACAATGAAAACTGGAGAAACATATTTTGGAGTCTTGCATTGTATGGGCAGGCAGTTAAAGCAAATAGCGCTCTATTCTATATTCGTATTATGCTGCTTTGTGCAGAAGAATATTAACAACAATAAGCAGAGGAGAATTCACGCTCTCTCACGCACTTGTATGCTCTTTTAAAAAGCTTTTCAAATACATGTATAGCGCATAGCACAATGCAAGCTTTCAAACTCTTGAGCTTTTTAACATTTTATCAAGCGCAAGAGAAATCAGGTCACGAACGTACGTTTTAAAGATAATAGAAAAAAAAATAAAAAATTCGAAAGTACAAGAGGAAAGTAATTCCTTCTCTCTACATTTGTGGCCTAATGGTCGAACTTTTTTTTAAACCTAACTACTCGTCTCGAGACCTGGATGCCAATTTCTTTGAAATTTAAAAATTTCCTATTTCGACTAACAATGTGGGCCGCGAAAAAAGCAAATTTATTATTATTTCTTACAATTATTTCTAACAATTATTTTTTTATTAAGATTGAGAGGAAGATGTTTGGCAAACAAAGGTTGAGCTTAGTTTGATTTAACTTGAAGAAACACCTTTACGATATGTTTATCTATGATATTCAAGGCCCGCTTTCGATTGCTTCTCCCGAATTGAGGGAATAGCATGGGCTTTGTTTTCTTTTCTACTAGTGTAGTATTTAACCAAATCATTTATAAATGATCAAAGTTTTACTCAAAATTAGTATTAGGTTAAAATATCTTCACATGCGCAGGCGCCAATACATACATACATTCCTCTTAATGCCTATCGGTAAACAAAGATATTGAATCTACTTCATTATGTTCGCTTCTTATCCATAACACGTGACCCCATCGTGGCCTTGGTAATGGTTCGAGCATACCGATTACGCAACCTTTTCGAGCTAAGCAGCATTTCCTCTTTTCTCCTTTTCTTTTGGAGGGAGCGCAACCAAAAACAAAACTTGAAATGATTAAAAATGTATTGGAGATATAAAGCTAGTTCCTGCATAATCAAAGGCAGCGAGAGGACTTTGCAACACGATGTGCAAATATCGCGTCAAGGCAAGAGCGGACAGACAACAGCAACTAGTTGCTTCTATAATAGACAATTTACAAAATTTATATAAAAAATGCAACTTTAATGAAAGCCCTCAACTTTTTCCAGTGCTGCCCAATTCCAATTCATAAGAACGATCTTAGAACGAACGTAATTAGATTAACGGGATACAAATCTACTGCGGATGGTCAGAATAATATGAAGAATTAATCTAAAATTTCTTTACTGCCACAAGCATTTTACGGCATACACTTAACGATACCGTAATGATAATGGCATATATCTGGTACCTCCTTGATGTCCGACTGACTGTCATAAAAATAACCCTTCGAAGATTAGCTTTGATTTAGTTTGAATTAAACTTCTGATTGGTCAAAAGACTGGGCTAACTCGAAAATTAAGTTCCACCAAAAATTTCTATGGCTCATGATGTTCACATGAAAGAATGATAATATGAAGATAATACTGGAAGCCATAGGTTACGATGAATAAATGTGGAGACTTAAACGTCATTGCGATTTTGGTATATACATAGCAAGGCCATTGTGAATGAGAGAAAATGTACCCGCCGACGTACAATAAAAAAATATATCACCAACGTGCCTTAGTTAAGCTCATTCTTCCTTTAGTCCCTCCAAAATTGGACCTTAAGCAAAATTTTCCGAATCAATGATGCAAAAATCGGTTTGACTCTTGGTCCCCATAGCATGTTCGGTCTTTGTAAAGACGCAAGTTTCGATTTCATTCAAGGTAATGAAAAAGCTCCTTGAGATTTTTCGAATGATAGGAGCAAGTTTTCCGATAAGGCGACTGGTTACACACCTTGTTACATGTTATCAAAAGCTGGGATGCAATATATCACTGAAAGTACCATTTCTGCATTCGCATATGACTTTGTGGAGGACTGTAATGTTAGCAGACTAGTGCTGGACGCACCAGAGACGGGTTTCAATACGCAAGAAGGACAACATGTAACATAATACGCGGTTTTGTCAAAGATATTGTTTTCAATATGTGTTTTCTATGAAGGCTCCCCCTCTTCCATTTACAATCTTTAAGATAATGAGAGAGAGAGAGAGAGAAAAAAATGTTTAGAACTCAAACAAAGTCATTTTACACGTATTCAGAGTCAATAGACATTGATTTTTAGGCCGGTGTAATTTGTCAATTAAAGACTGGCAGAGCTAAGCAGCGCTCAACAAGAATTAAAAATACATGGTTGAGTTTGATATATGCCTCACTTTCACCACGAAATTAAGTTAATTTTAAAAAGGACCTGAACCATTTTGGACATTATGAGATCTTGAATACAATATCTACTAACTCTGTGGTGATTTAATGCATTCCACGCAAAATTCGATTTACCCAAGGAACTTCTGATTTGGTTTACTCAAGAATTCCCAAAACTACAAGTTTTTCTTTATAGTTTTTACGAAGGACAAGCTTTTGCCCAGCGTTAGTTATGCAACCGATCAAGAAACAACAAAGAAATTTTAATTAATTACTATATGAACTGTACAAAGTAATAAATCGCATAATAATATATGAAATTGCGAGTGTTTTTACAGTACAATCCAGTAAAGATTAGAGATGAAAGAAGCTGTTGCGACCTGAAGATTAATTTAACTTTTTGCGGCTTGCGTTTGTGTTGTGTGTTGTGTGTTGTGTAACTTGTAGAACTGTTTTGAAGCGTTTTTAATTCTATTTGCATGTTTTCGTAACGGGCCAGGGATAATTAACTATATTACGAGCTGCATGATGAGATGAAAAGTACAGACTTCTGTTTACACATCTATAATAACACAACGCAAATGATATTAATTATATAACTTTAGAGCATTTACTCGAACCCATGCAAATTAAACGCAATAACGCTAACATTTCAATATTTAACTGCATATATCACAAACATGCACATGCAGCAATGAAAGAACAACAACAACATAACATACGTTTACTTCGGAATGCATAAAATAACCAAGTAAGACGTTATCCTCGGCTTGAGTCGAATAGTTTAGGATCTATTGCCCGCATAAGTGTGGCAGCATTTGATAAAAGCATATTTTGCAGGTCCTTTCACTCAACATCCCATTGCATATCGTACATACTATCATATTTTTGCCATATTTGTTTACCCTTTGTTGTAAAAGTGTACAAGCTAAGACACTTTGATCTATCTTTAGTGGATTTTCAAACTCAGTCACAATTGCTCTTCTCATCAGCCCAAGAAATGTTTTTCGTAATGCTTGAACATAACATAACGACGTAATAAGCGAAAATTTGAAGCAAACTTTGCTCACGTTTAAAATCGTAATTTCAACTATGGAACGCAGATCAATCGATTCCGCTTATGACACAAGCAAATACTTTATAGGGTTTCCGAAATATATAGCAAACATTTGACAAATCTAATACACTCGACTGTGACGAGAGTACGTATGACAAACAAATGAAGAAGGCGCCAGGAAATATGCTAAATGTGTTTTAATTTTGCTTTCATGCACACGCTAAGGCGAAAAACAGCGTAACACGACGACATATGAAAACCAAACAAAGCGAAAAGAAAATAAAGATTAGGCTTAAGGAAGGAGATATGTCTGTAGAGGAGTGTGTGTGTGTGTGTGTGTGTGTGTGTGTGCGTGGAATACTTGGAATTTCGTATACTTGCTTGCATTTACTGCTCATGAGTTTTAATATTTTATTTTCCTTTTCTACGGTGAACAGGAGAGAGATATAAATAAGCACATGCACACAGACTACTTACTTACATGCTGCAAGGATTTAAGAAGCCTTGAAAGAAACACCTTTGTTATGTTCATTGCGCATACAAACACTCATACCAGAGCACACATACACAATACGCATACAATAACGTAATCAGTTACATTATATGTAATATACATGATGATGGTAATAATAATGATGATGATGATGATGATGATGATGATGATAATAATGATAATGATGATGTTGGTGAATGGTTGGCTGGATGAATGGTTA
>NW_023998423.1:7668480-7688635 GCF_014805625.2 Glossina fuscipes
TCAAATAAGTTATTGCAGTCGACTATTAGAAAATTGAAAATGAATTGTTCTAGAGAAAAAGAGCACAGTAATGTCGCTCTTTTGTTGCATATGTTTACCATTCCAGCCTGTTTACATCGATTACACACACACTATCACATGTTCCCATTTCCGATATTCAATAAAAACGTCAACTACTTACTTACCTCAGTGTCATTTTGTTGTGTAGACAAATAAACGCACGTTTCATTTTTACCGCATTGCAGTCGTTAGCCTTTTTCGTTATGTACATATTATGTAATGTCTACCGTTTAAAACTAACACTAACTAACTAATGAGAAAGTTCCTGCTTATGCATATTAATGGTCAAATTATCGTAAATCATTTATCAACCGGGAAAAATTTGCGAATGCGAATTCTTTTAACCTAATTTTAGAAAATCTATTGCATTTAATCTAGAAAAGCCACTGCAACCACCCAACAACAAATTGCATTTGTAACAATGTTTTCGGTACGGCGGCACTACGAATAATACTCTATTCGAGGATGTTACTAAGCATATATTTTTAAGTATGAAAAATACTTTGATTCTCATAGGTACGAGAAGAAAATGGCAACGTAACGAAACCTTTATCGCGGAAGCATTCTTAATTTAAAGCCTACAGTTAGAGGGAGACGAAGTTATCTGAGAAATGTTAATTTTTGGTTTTTCGAAAATAAAATTTAAAAAAGAAAAAAAAAAAAAAAAAACATGTTCACATGGATTTACCAAAAATATGCCACAAGAAAATTATATTCGACTAGAACCGAATCTACTATCCCCATCATCCCACAAAAGACGTAAAAGACCAAATTCTCATGCTTTTTAATATGAAGTGGGCATGGTTGATTGTTTCTGTTTTGAAAAGGAAACTTTTTGTCTCAGAGGCATGTGGCCGTTGTAAGCCGTTGTGTCCTTCAACAATTTTACCTCAATTTCAAATTCTTTTACAAATTTGAAGCCGATATTTTCATTTTCACGAATGGGAGAATGTTTACCACAAGCGGACAGACGGTCACGGTTAAATTAAGAATTTGGTGCTAATCAAGAATATATATACTTTGTGGGGCCTGTGATGCTTCCTTCTGGGCAAAATGAATATACTCATCATCCTTCAGTGGTGCGTATAAAAAGAAAGAAAATAATTGCTAGTCCACTTTTTGAGCTCTTCTTTTTATATTCTTTTTTATTACGATAAACTTTTTATTATCTGTTTCCTTTAGTCTGCTACTACAGTACTCGAAGATTTTATGATCGACACTGCCTATGTTGCAACAAAGTCTTCCCAAACCTTTTAATTTCTTGGCAAAAGCGCTGCAAGTTTTCGAATCGCTCTTAGCAACGTCAGGTCGTTATGAACCTACATTGATATATATTTTTGTTTGCATATCTTTGAGATTTTCCGAAGGCCACTTTTTGAGCTCTTCTTTTTATATTCTTTTTTATTACGATAAACTTTTTATTATCTGTTTCCTTTAGTCTGCTACTACAGTACTCGAAGATTTTATGATCGACACTGCCTATGTTGCAACAAAGTCTTCCCAAACCTTTCAATTTCTTGGCAAAAGCGCTGCAAGTTTTCGAATCGCTCTTAGCAACGTCAGGTCGTTATGAACCTACATTGATATATATTTTTGTTTGCATATCTTTGAGATTTTCCGAAGGCATCTGTTAGTGTAGTGAAGAAGCTAGAAATAAACAGGCAAGACGTTAGCCTCTAGAGTCCCAGGATACTTTTTTCGAAGAGTTTGGAGAGAAGCCCGAAACTTGGATACAGAGTGCATATCCCCGATAAGAAGTTTTACTAAACAAAAGCCCTTTATATATATATATATACTCACAAGGCCATCCATCGCTTCCATGCTTAATATAAATATATATTACATTTATTTTTCAATAATTGTTGCTATCCCGCAAAAAATTAGTCTAACTTTAGAGTTATCTTTGCAATTAGTATAAAGTAAAATTCGCTAACAGACTCGTTCGAAAAAGTTCATTTCACCGTTTCTACGGGATCACAATACTAAAAATTTTATTAGTAACACAATTTAATTTTGCCAAAATACAAATTGATCTACTCTTCCTGCCTGTAAGATCACAGGTTTCCTAGTGGCCTGGAAAACGGCCGGCACAGAAATACCATCGACAGTAGAAACCGGAAGTGATATATTAGGTCGAGTGATGAGTAACTTTCGATGCATTTAGGTAAAATCTATTGTTCGTATTTACCACCGACTGCACCGACTTCACCGAAACAAATCAGTTTTTCTTTTCACTATATAAAAAGAGGATTCAGTTAGTGTCTTCTGTCATCTGCTTTATATGGTACATTCAACAGTTTTCCTAACCTCTGCAATGGAGAGTCGAAAAGTGCATATTCGATATGTAAGGCTTTGGGAATTTAGATAAAGCAAAACGCTAAGGGAACAGCAGCAAAGGCCATGTCACGCATACGGTGAAGGACTGATAATTGACCGGGCAGCAGTTGAAAATTGGTTTGTTAAATTCCATTCTGGAGACACGAGATCTTAAAAGACGGGACGTCCTTCCGATTTTGACGGCAACAATTTAAAGGCAACATTGGAGTAAAATCCACCTATACCTCAAGAAGAGGTATAGCAACAACAAACAGGTTGAATATCTCACATTCAGCTGTTATGCTGTGAAAACAAAATAAATGTTTGATATTTGCGTGTCAGATTTGAGGACCAAGCAGAAAAGTTGCCAGTTGACAATTTTTGTTCCCTTGCGCACAATAAAGCATCACTTTCATCACTAAGAGGTGTAAAATGTAAGAGAAAAAATTTTCATATGTTTAACTGCTGTGAGCTACTTATCAGAGACAGTTGAAAAATATGCTAACCGCCACTGGTGATTGCCCCCGAGAATGACTTCCCTGTAAGAAGAGAGAACCGAGAGCGCCATCTAATAACATCCTTTTTTGTTATTTTAACTTATCTTAAAGCTGTTACAGCTACCGCTTTCGATTTGTGGATCTTGTTCTTTAATAACTGCTTACGTCTTGCGTTCTTCAGAATTATTTTGATTACCTAATATTTCTTATGAACTAATTGGAAGCCGAAGTATGATTATTAATAAAGGATTTATTTATTATACTTTAATTGTTATATTTTCAATATTATATGCTCTACAAAGACAGTTGTCGAGGATTTTTTGTAGTTCAGGAACAATATATGAAGAAAACTAAGTTCAAACTTATCCACACCTTATCTGGCCGAAGGGGAGGAATCTCGACTAGCAACTCAATGGTCGTGCGGTTCGAATCTCAAGTGCGGTAGAGTTTTTAATAAAAGCCGATAGCCTTAGATGCTAGTGCTTTACGAGTTTAGTCTTGGAATTTATTTCTCTGGCCAAATTAATAATAATAATATCAATGTACTAAGTTGGTACTTGCCTCTGACTTCTCACTACGTTCAACGATCGATAAAATTTGTTTTTCATATAGAATTCTAACCAATGCTAATATTTCTTAATCATGTCCAAGCAAGTTTGTATTGCTTAACCTATTCATATAGATAAGTGTCATATTGTTACTCTTAGAGGACTGTTCTTAAATAATTTGCTTTTACCTTGAGGTATGAAGGAATGATAATAAAAAACAAATGTAAATTATTTCCTTTCACGGCATTCAAAACGACCTTTGACGATTTTTTGTTCTGGTTTTGTTTTGCTGCTCAAGCTCTTGGGTATTCATGTCAACTTCACCGTAAGAGTAAGCGTAAAGAAAATAGACCAACGATCAGCGAGCTATTTCATCTTTCGATTTCCTTTTTTTTCTCTTTTATACACGATACCACTTCTAATGCAATACATATTTAATGTGTGCAGAGGTTAGTAATACCCAGAAGGACTTAAGATAAATCCACCTTTTTATTGAACTGACTTAAATCGATTTATGCCGATTTTGTCCGTCTATTGACCCGATGGTCTGTGCATGTAAGTCTTGTGTTCTGTCTTCAGTTTGCAATGTTTGAGACGTACTTTGGCACAACACTGTTGAAAGTAGTTGTTTCCAGTTACTATCCATTAGAGCCCTTAAAAAAAAAATCGCGATAAGTAATAATAGTTCGACGTTCTAAATTGTTTTGGAACATTTGGAAAGGAAAAGAAAGGAAAGGGAAATTTTTTAAATCCCTTGTCATATAATCGTTTCTACGAAAATGGAGTCTTTACGGGATATGAAAAGGGACCTGCCAAGTAAGAGCTGGAAATAACAAAGATGTGCAATTTTCAATATGATATGATGAAAATTGATAAGACTTAAGTGTGTTGTCAAAATGCAAGTCAATTTTCGGGTCAATTTTTTGGAGACTAGCGCGTTCAAGGACCCCAATCAAAAAAGGTATACCTTTCAATATATTATGAGGAAAGTTTCGCTTTGGCAAATGCATAGGCAAAGTGATGTGATAAAGGGTATCTGATGATAGGCCTTATCCGAATCGTAATTTTTATTAAATATTTCAAAATAGTGTGAAAGGATATACAATTCAAGAAATTGATTTGCAGAAGCGTTGTCTTGGAAACCATTTTTCAAGAGCTGAGCTTACCACGACTGGGTCCATCAAATTTTATTTGCACGTTTTGAGTTTTTGGCTGCAATTTCAGAGTAAGCTTTTTTAACGAACATTAATCTTTTTTTTGGGTACTATAAAGCTTTCTGATCCAACAACCGATTTGAATGAGACTTAAAGAAAAAAGGACTTCCACAGAACAGACGATATTTCATTTTAAATTAGATTTTCGTAAGAGACTCTGTAAGCATGACGGGTTCATATTTTTGCAAAAATTTCATCCCGGAAAAGTTATCTGTTGGGGCTACCCTACGAGTGGCCAAGCCTTCATTTTGTCATTAAAAAATTTCAAAATTTAACCGCCTTTGTACATACACATGTAACAAGCTACACGTTAAGCAGGGCTTTTCTGTGACATATAATTTTAAATACACGTTTGCTCTTAGTGACCTGACCGCAAGGTGATATTACCCCTTAAGTAAATTTAACGTGGCGGCGTAATCAAATCCCTCACTGCGGAATAATTACCATTAAATTATTATACATGGTTGCATTGGCAGCGTGTGACATCACGCTAGCACAAGCTTTAACTTGGCAAAGATAAAATTTATCTTATTTATCTCATGTCAGTTCATTTCCGAATATCTTTTTGATAAAAATTCTAAAAATTTAGAAATTTCACTTATATAGTTTTCTGCATAAGGGACGACTTAAGTAAAAATTCGAAACGAAATATCGGATACTAGAGGAACTGATAAGATTTTCATTATAAAGGCTCGACTTGTGAATGAATTCTTCACAAACTTGGTTGAAAATTGTGCACATCTTCTCTCTCTCTCTGTTACGACAACCTGGTGTAAGTATGCACAGACGTTTATAAATATCTTTTCTACTTTAATAAGACGTTTTTATGAGTTTATTTAACAGCAACAACGAACGTAGAGAAGACAACGGTATAAAGCGAAATGAAATTCATTAAAAATTAATCCTGGCTTTCTTGTTTATGTTATATACACTTCAAGGTATAGTAGGTACAGATGTGTTGGTTGCTTTGTTATTGTTTATTTTTTTTTTGTTGTTGTCGTCGTCGTTTCTGTTACGGTCATTGTTGTCATAGTTGTTGTTTAACGCAATTCAAGAGACTTTATTCAATTACCAATACTAGCAGCAATGGCAACAGTTTACAATGATAAAACAAAGGCAAATATTGTGCGAATAAACAAAATGACCGACACAAAAATAAAAAGAAAAAAAAAAGAAAAACAACACCACACTCCTCAAACAAACGCGACGTGTATATATATGGACATAAAAATGAACCGAAACTAGAGAAAAAAAAAAAAAAGGGTAAGAAAACTAAATTTGTCTTAAAGCGAACCCAAGATACCCATCAACTCAACACAATATATAAAATGAAGCTCGTCACGGTTTGTATGGGACGTTGGCACGACTTTGATAATATTTGAGACCAACATTCGCAATTTTTTAACAATTTTTGTCATACTTTTGACCGAATCGTGGCCACTCTGTAGCTGATAGTTGTAGTCTCGTCGAAAAAGAGCTGCGCCCGATTTCAATTTTCTACCGCCGAGTTTGCTCGAAGCATGTCAGCCTTATAATCTTAAGTGTATGAGTATATATATATATGCGTCTAGGTTCACTGTTCTATCTTAATATTGTTTAGCCTGAAACTACGAGGCCATGGGCGGACGGATGGACGGGCATAGCTACGTCCATTAAATTCATATACTAATGAAAAGAGTATATACACGTTAGAGGACTTCTTAAGTGATAAACGAAAAGTGAAAACCCAGATTTGATTTGATTTTCGTCTGCGAGTATCCAAAAACGGCCGGAAGATCGGAAAGAGTAATAATGCTACTTTATATAATATGTCATCATCCGTCCATCCATCTACATTACAAAACCGGTTCGCAAGACATTCGAAGTGGGGAGGCGTTAACTCCTGAAGGCTGCTCACCGGGCTCAAGTTCTTCCAACTTCCACTTCCTTTGCATTGTTGTATTGTAGTTCTTACGAATTTGTACAAAGGACGACTTAACGAAGGATTCGTGGCGTCTTTTATCCACGAATTGGCCGACAGAAGGGAAAGGAACATATTTTACATATGGATTTATTCTTGGGAAGTTTTGGACTGGACGGTGACTGATGTATCCATAAGCATGTTAACGATTGATAAAGATAGGGGACATGACGAATACATTACATAACTTCCATAGGATGTGGCATTGCCAAAATTGAAGAGAAAATAAATTTTTTTTTTTTTTTTTTTTAGTTTAGAATATTTTAAAGGGAATCATCGTAGCAACCATTAGATTTATTTGAAACTTTACTTTTGAAACTTCCTGTGGTGTGTATATGACATAGTTGGCTTAAGTATTTTCAATTTATAAAAATAAGATATTCTTTGCATGATAAATAGTGCAACATGTTACAAAAGCAAGAATGAAATAAGCTTATCGCCATGCCTGGGCGGCAATGTAAAGGAATTTTCTTAATTTTCTAACAATGTACGGTTGGCATGTGAAACAGAAAGGTAAACATGTTTATGAACAAAAAATGAAAAAACAAAAAAAAAACAATAAAAAATAAATAAATAAAGGAAAAGCAACAAAGCAACAGTATGTAATCGTTGGTAACGCAGGCGGAGTTAAAGTGTAAGATTTATACTGTAAAATGACTGCAATGGTAAGCAAAGTGTGATTAAAACAAACCGAAAGAAAACTAAGTAAGAAAATTAAATTGGATTGGGACCGAATCTCTTACACCCATCACCGCTTACCCTGAAAAAAGAGAAAAGAACAAAATTCTCATCCTTTCTTAATATGGAGGGGGTGGGCGTATTTGATTTCTTCCATTTTCAAAATAAAAGTTTTTGTCTTACAGCCATGTGGGCGTTGTAGGCGTGTACTTTGAAAAGTTTAGATCAATTCCAAACTTCTTTTAAAAATTTTTGGGCGACATCTTCATTTTCGCTAACGAAAGAATGCTTACCACAAATATTACAAACTGGCGCAAACAACAAACCGATGGAGAGACGTATAGGCGGACATGTTCAGGTGCGTTCTAAACTTGAAACTGGCCAAGAATTTGTACACCTTATGGGGTTTTTGAAGATTGTTTCTGCGCAAAACAGTTACATTTTGATGCACTGTTAACAGGTAGGCGTGGTCAAATATTTCCATTTTTGTACCCAAAAAAAAGGGCTACAGTAACGCCCATAAAAAATGCGTGTAAATTTTTGTACATTTATTTGCTATCGTTTATGCGTAATGAGCAAAAAACCAATTCTTCATTCCTTTTGAAAAGTAGTTATGTTCTCAGTTTAGGTGGCGTGGGCGTGCCCTCCGACCGTTTTGGCCCAATTTCAACATCAACTTGCATGCACGAACTTCCAATTTGAAGTCGATAGCTTCATTTTTTGCGGCCAGGAGAGACTGTTTAAAACAGACATTACACGGACGGACGCACAGACGGTCATGCTTAAATCGATTTAAAATTCGATGCTGACATCAAGAAGTGAAGTCCCTGGTGCTTGCTTCTGAGCGTTGCAAACGTTTTGGCAAAATGAATATACCTAACATAGTTCGGTGATGGGCATGAAAAAAAGTAAAAGAGGGGAGAACTTCCTTTCTTAAGATTACTTACCATACATAATTCCTAAGGCTAAGTTGTTAAAATGAAATGAAAAAACGTCTCTGGTCTTAGATAAAATTAAATAAATGGTAAGTAATATGCAAGCCACAGACTTACGTTGTTTATTATGAGTTCAAAAACTCAGACCAAAGTTAACACGTAGTACGAATCCCAGATAAAAATATGAAAAATCTTCTAATAGACGTCATATTAAAATCTTTATACGCGTTAGTCTGTAACGGCATAAAATTCAGAGAAGATGAAGTTATTCGGCAATCTCTCCAGATTCTCCATGCAAATGCCCTAAGGCTAATATGCATGTAAATAAAAGTATTTCGCAATGCGACTACAGCTCGACTGTTTTTAAGCGGCCTAAATGTGAATTAAATTTTCATGTTACAGATAGGATTATTTATATATTTATTTATTTGTTTCTATTTCACTCACAATACACTCAAGGAAAAAGATTATTTATTTAGTTTTTCATTAGATTAAGATTCGGAGATGCAACCTTTGGAGTCTCTCGAATTGATTGCCTAAGCAGAAACCATATATCAAAGACACTTTATCAGATGTCAGGCAAAAGTTCATTTAAAAACGTTTATATATATCAGGTACGCTTGCCATGTGCAAATTTATGTAACATATAAATGCAGTCATAGAGTTCATATCAAGAAAGAAATAAGAAAAGCCAGAGATGAGTAAAAACACTGAACTCGCAACTGAATAAGTGCCTCCTCTCCTCTTCGTCTGCTTATCGTTAGTCCTGTAAATTGTCCTTCGACGTAAAATATCTTTTGGATAATTGCAAGTAAAAGTACACAGGGCGGATGCACGAGAGCAAGAACAATTACCCAATCTACAAAGAATAACAAAGAGGAACAGATATGCCTACAGGGAAACTCAGTACTTGGTACTGATCAAGAAAGTATATACTTGTGAAGTCTCTGAAACTTCCTTGTGGATGTCCTAACAATATGAATAATAGACTTCCATTCCTCGGTAGTGGAAATAAAAATGTACGAAATTTTCCAGTGTAGCACATAACGTACTGGAGCTATGGAGGAACGACCTATGTTTAGTCACTGACTTCTAAGCACCATACAGCTCCATGAAGGGTAATCTAAACAGCATTGATATCTCAAATGCTATAAACGAATGACTGAAACATCCCGTCACTTTTTTTGTAAATGCGCAGCTCTTTGCAGAATCAGACGCCAAGCATTTGTCAGACACGTTATCGGGCTCCAAGCGCAATAAGATGGGCGAGATTCCCAAGACTCCTTAAGATGGAAGGCAACAAGCAAAGACGACTACAAAAAATCTCTCAGGTTTAGGTACGGATTGGGTACGCCCAACAACGCAATAGAGAGAGATATAAAAATTAATATCAGAACTAGTTTCCCAGATTCTATTAACTAAGCACACATGTTTCAAGTAAGTCAGTTGAAAAATTACTAGCAAAGCGATGATCGCCTCGATTATGAGGGTCGCAGAGTTTGTACGTCGACAAATGCAGAGAGGAGCATTGCTAAGTACATATAAAAGATCGATCAATAAATTCCGGGATCAAGAAAAAACTTTTGCTAACATCAACTTCGTCAACACAATGTTCTTGGAAGCGATATAAGAAGTCAACGCTTATCAAAGATTTCGATTCCTTCGTTATAAAACGATTTTTCTAGACGGCGTCATAAGCTTTAATATCTGTCATGTTATCCAAATCCAAAGTCAGTTAATCCAAATCTGTTCCCTGGCGCATTGTTTGCCAACAGATAACAGTCGCGGCGATGCAGATCTGGAGAGTGCGATAGGCAGGTCAACAAAACGAACTTCAGTTCGTGAACTTTTATGTGAGGTTTTCGTATCAATGTAAGTAATCTCAATGCCCATTCAGAAAAGTGTCATGGGATACAGGACAAAATTTGCATGCACAGTCTGTCTTTAGTATGTTACCTGCTATGTTATGATGACATCCCTCCTTTGGGATCGACATTCCTATAACCTCGTTTAAAATCAGCAAACTGTTTGCTGTGTTCGCGGGAAAAGCGTTGCCGTACCATTGCTCAAGCCAACGCTGAGTTTGGGCGGTATTTTCTTTTTAATCAAAAGGCAGGGTTTAATCAACTCATTTTATATTTATGGCCTTCGATTGTTTTTATAAATAGCAAAAGGAGAATCATTAAAAATTAGTAAACAAATGATTGAGGTAAGATGAAATTGTGCCAGACGTCATGCGAGGGTTCAAACTTTCACAAATTATCTGCATTTTTTGTTAGCTATTGTCAGTCCCGATAACAATTATCGGCGGTGTTATCCCCTTTCAGCAATTGCGATTGTAATGAAGTAATAGTAAGAGGAGCTGTACTTATTACTTTCAAGGTCGCTAAGAGAACTATGCGAGTTACATGTGTCGATCACAGTGTAATGCGTCACACAAAACATCTGTTAACAAAATGTCATTTTTGAAAGAAAAGAAAAATTACGAGACTTGATTTTGCTAAACAACATACGGTCCGAGCTAAGTCGTAATTCATACTTACCACTAAGCAACACAAATGGTAAACAAATCTACAACATTTTTTATATTTGGTATAAGATTCCAAAACGATTTAGTTAGACCTGTTCTTATGCCATTATTACAAGAGTGGAAATTGCAAAAATTCAAATGACTGAATGAATTGAAACCTGATGATATTAACTACACTTAAAAATGATATGAAATACGAAAACAAATGTGAAATGTCCCGACACATTTATCAGTAGAGCAGTGCTATATATGCAGCAATCTTGCGCTTGCCAGGACGGTGTGACTATTGTAAATCGTCGTCAGAGTTTTAAATATTTCTAGTCCAGTTTGTTCCCACCTTTGCTGAAATTCTTGATAGGAAAAGGCGACTATTAAAAATTATGAGAAATAATTTTTTGATCGAAAATCGTCAAACTCTTATAACACACAACAATGAGACCACGATATTGACTGGAAGATGACAAAATATCATTAAACCAATTCATCTTTAATGGCGTTAAACAACCCATTTTTAAAACTCTATTAAGGGTCATGGTGAAAACATCTGAAATGGACTCTCACTCCTCGGACCAATTAAATTAAAAAATTATATCTACAAGATGATTACACACGAAGCGAAATTGATTTTTGTCGTTGTTATAAACCACAGAGCCTGTTTGGAACAGGGCCGCAGTGTGACACTGACTGTACCCCCCTTTTCCCTGTCTCTCTTGCTCTATCGCGTTTTCTCTCTCTGTCTCTCTTCCTTCCTCTTTATCTCTTTATCTTTCGCTGTCTCTCCCGCTTCTTTTCTTTCCATTTTCGCCTACCGAACAAACCTGTAAATGATTTTCCTACAAGCCCAGTATAAACTTTCAAGACATTTTTCAAAGCAACATTAATTGCTGTAGCAATATATACATATATATATATATTCAGTAATATTGTTATCATCTTTTCCTATTCCCATTTCGTGCATTTTCATGCTCCATTATAATTCCCTCTCTGTTCGTCGGATTATCCAGTCATCGTATTTCACTATGCTCACTATGTTCGAAGCACTACCGTGTAAAGTATATAGCAAATTAAACCGTAGATCTTTTCAAACAATGAACTATTCCTAAATCTATTATCCCTCGTTGCGTTCTCATCTCCCCCCGCAATTAATTATAGAAGAAGAAGAAGAAGAAGAAAAAAAAAAGAAAAACCAACAAAGAATGAAGAAAAAATTCGAAAATCGTCCTTAACCTGGCATTACCACCCGAGAGAGCTCATTAATGTCTTTACTTGACCCGCTTTTTTTTGTTCCGCCGTCATTTACAGTTCATTTTCATTGTATACGTTTAATTTAACTGGTTACCTGCTGAGTTCTTGTATTGTTATTACTTCTTTTTCTCGTCGGATTGTCGTGCTGGTTTTCATCATCCTGCAATTAATCACTTTCAAGTGAATTGCCTGCCTTTTAAGACAATAACAATAACAGTGAAAATACCTTAGTAGCAAACGTTGTAAAATAACCCGATATAAATATATATTTTATGTTATATACCGCATTGTCTTCGACTTTTTCTTTCTTTGCGCGAGTAGCAACAAACGGAAACGGAAATGGAAATGCTGCCTGCATAATAAATGAGTGAGTGAACGAATGAATGAATGAATGAATGAATGAATGACAAAATGAAATAAAGCTCAACTCATAGAAGCGACCTATGTACGAACGCCTTAATAGTTCATAAGGCAAAAAAAAAGAATAATAAAAAAAAAAGCAAAAGTAATAAGAAGAAGACTGAGACGCAGACGGAGACGAAGACGGAGACGAAGACGAAGAGCAACAAAATACAACTAAAACGCTAGTGTAACTGATTTATTGAAAACAAAAAAAAAAAACAAAAAAAGAGGAAAAGAAAAGTTTACTACAATTTCTCAGCGAACAACGCGATTACTACAACAATAATAACAACAATAACATCAAATCTAATAACATAACAAATAAACGCTAAAGGAATTTGACATTTTGAAAAGAAGGCCTCGCTGTGTAAACAACGTCATTACAATGACACACTGCCGCTTATTCAGGACGCGAAAGACTGAAAAGGCGAACAAGTGCACAATAAACCAAACAAAAGAGAGAGAAGGAAGTTCTTCAGTTCTTTAAATTATTATTTGCCAGTCATGAAAACTTAGTCACTTTTTTCTTTGTTTTTTTTTTGTTTTCTTTTCTATTTCTATTTCCATTTTTTTTTTTTATTTTTTTTTTTATTATACAATATTAAATATGCTTTCGCGTCCCGCTTTTATATTTTTCGCATTTTCCGCAACTTGATGCCTTTCGTATGCTTGTGACAGTTTTCATTTTCGCCTTTTGTTCTGTTCATTTCTCCTTTTTTTTGTTTTTTTCATTTTACCCAACGAACTGCTCTGCAAGACAATCACTACAAGTGGGTATATTCGCTCACAAGTGGCAAACAAAATACAAACAGCATTGCTCTATATGTGAGAGTTTATGCCTAAAAAGTAACTGTGTGTGTTGTGTTGTGTTGTGTTATTTAAATGCAATACATTAACGCTGCAGTTTTCTAATGAGTTTTTCTGCATTCACCGACAATAGGCGTTCCTTTTATATCATATATATATATATATATATATATATGATGTCGTTTTAACATGCGAACAGGTTGTCAACATGTATTTTATGATACGGAGAACACAAATAACAAGAGACGACAAAACTTAACGTTACTTCACGATATATTCGATTGAAGCTCCAGGATTACACCTCTCCCTTCTCTTCAAACTGTACTTTGATTGGAATTTATTGCTTAAGATTTGAATTTTCTTTTTTTTTAAAGAAATTTCTGACATTTCCCTAAGGATTTTAAAAACTTGAATAAGGTTTCACAGAAATTGAATTAAGATTTCTATTGCCTGCTACTAATCACTAACTAACTAACTAATTAAGTTAATAGGATAGACATCTATAGCTATGTGGAAAATAATTTCGCTATTAACAGGATTAACATTAACATTTGTTTGAAGAACTGTTGGCGACCCAAAATCATAACACATTTTCACCTCACATATTGTTTCCTCAAATAAAATTCTAAGCTAAGGCAATTTTAGGTTAGCTTAAAAGATACTATTTTCTCGGCCAGACGTACAGGGGAGAAAATTAAACCTCAACGAAAACAACAGAGATCTGGCAAAGTTGCCACCGCCAATGTCAAATTTGTATCCATCACAGTGTTGCTTTCTTTAAAGAGCACATCATGAACTATTTCGTCCGCATGAATAACCTAAGTAGGTAAGGATCGCGACTAACAAGTTAGTGTTCGCGGGTTCAAATCTCAACTTCGGTAGAGTTTACGTTGGTCGTAGCCACAGTGCGTACTCAATTGGTACCGACTGGACCCTCGAGGGTCCTTCCAGGCTTCGGCCTTACCATCCACACCTCTTGCTCTTTCCTCACTTCTTTTTGATCACTACCGTGTTTAAACAAGTAGAAGTCATATTAACATGGAAGCCATTACTAGACTATGCATCGGTAAAGTTTTAATGTGCCATGCATTACCACCGAAAGCAAAATGAATGGAGAATTTGTATAGTGAAATAAAAAAAAAAAAAAAAAAAAAAACAGTTGATAAATGTTATAATAATTTGACGGGTACTTTTATAAGAAATCAAGTCAATGAATTGTGACTCAAACAACAAAGAGTTCGGATCCATACTATTCAGTGACATTGTATATTCGCTGAAGTTTTTCGACATGCCCAAAACCATGTCCTCCTCCTCTCGATTTTATGAAATTCATCCGCAACTAATGCAGTGTCTCTATCCTCCACTTGGAACTCCGCTACTTGGAAATGAGAAAGTAAATGTTTCTTAGCAGACTAGCGACCACGATCTCGACTTTGTTAGGAATTTTTTCTTCTCAAATTTAATTTGTTTTTACGCGAGGCGTTTCGATTACCCAAACCAGATATGGTGGACGTCATATTTTACTCGACGAACAAGAATATCGTATTTGACGAAGGGAAAGCGCCTTTCTTTTGCCCCTTGCGGAACCACTTCATTTCTAATATACCCATGTTGAATAAGTGATGTAGAGTACAAAAACATAAATTCCCCATTAGAATTTTATAATAAAATTAGTCCATTAACCCATAAAATAGATAGTAAAAAGTAGAAATTAAGTCTCATTTATAATAAACAGTACGATTACTAATTGAATTGAGACAAAAAGCATGAATCGAATCGTAAAAATATCAGCAAGGATACTGCAATGGTTGACATCGTAAGCATCAAAGATGCATCTTATTACAAACCGAACTGCATTGAATGGCGATCTTAAACGCATCCGTTAAGTAGTAACGATTTCGCCAAAATCACTGCAACTGTCTTTCGAAATTTGCTTACATAACAGGCCGAAAGAAAAAAAATGAGTTCGTTATTGTGACTTATGGCCAAAATACTGTTAGACGGCATCGTGAGGGAGGACAACTGATTTTTTATAGCTCCATACTGGGTGGGTTGAATGCGGATGGCTTTTGGTTTCGATAATATTGCGCCCGTTCCTTCAGCTAATGAATAATTTCAAGAAATTCAAATGTGAAGAGATCCCGCCGCTTGATGGCCTTGGAAGACTTTCTCTGAGGCGAATTCAACTATAATAACTCATGAACAGTTCATAGTAGAGTAACCAATGCTATAAATATGTAATTATTAGAAAAACCGATCAAAGATCTGGACCTTCAAATCGGGGCTAATGAAGACAGCATCAGCGTAAATTAGAAAAAAAAAATTTTTTTTTGATTTCCTACCACCTACAAGTGATATATATATTTTCTCTCAGCCTCAAAGAATAAAAATATAAAGATATTGAATAATCTGCTCGGATCAGCTGGATGCCTATCTATGCTGACCATGCCAGGATAAGAAGTCATCTTGTCTTTGGCATTATTGACAATGCGGAATTTGTTCCCAATTTTAAACTTGATTTACGCATTGTGAAGTGTAATTCTACGAGTGCCTGGGAACAGGCTAAACTTGCCGCTTGCAAACTTAAACATAATTCGTGGCCTTTGCATTAAGAACACATGCCAAGTTTTATTTCGCTTAAGGAGGAATTCTCTTCTCATTGAATTAGAAGCTATCGAAATAAAAATTCATCGAGACATGCGAAAGCCATCTTCGACGGAATCCAGTTTACATTGCTGGCTAGTGATGAATTGCCAACTTTTTTATAAAACCATCTGTTGATAGGAGACGAAAACTGGCTAATTCCGGCATTTGTATATCTTTGCAGCTCATAATTTCTGCTAACAAAACAGACAGACATTCCATTCCTGCAGGTGAGAAAGAGTGGGATTTAAAAAAAAAAAAGAAGAAGAAATCCCTATTACTACAAATGTTGATTTCCTCATACTTTCAAGGACATTTTTTTTTTTCGTTTTTTTTGTTTTTTATCTTATTCGTTTGCCGTTGTTGTTCGCCATTCTCGTCTTCCTTTTTCCTTATATTATATTTGTCATAAACTACTTTCTTCTGCTTACTGCAAATAATAAAAATGGAAAATTCTGCTTCTTCCTCTTCTTCTTGTTTTTTTTTTTTTTTTTTGCTTTTTACTCAACAATTACGATATGTAGTAGTATGCACACAAAAATACATTTGTAGCTGAGGGTATGGTCACACAACGCGGTGACGCCATAAATGCCATGAACTGTGTCCCGCCACACTGGCGTCTACTTTTATCGATTCTCAAATTGCAATTTAAAACAAGAAACAGGTTACAATTGGCTAAAGTCGAATCTGATGACAACTACGTTTACAAGCAGAAAACTTATATGTTGAACGTGCCAAAAATGCGCAAAAGCATTTCTAATAATCTTGAAAGGACATTTTCTCGAAAGCGTTCTATCTAAAATATAATAAAAAATACATTTTATCCTCTATTGAATATTGGAGAGGTGTGAATATTACTAGATTTCGGCCGCCTATAAATTCAAGTTAATGTCTCGTCAATTAAATTCGAATTTTTTTGTATAAATGGTTTCACCCTCAGATTTGTGGAACGCTTATCACACATTTCCTGCGGTGATTAAGTGCGTGTATTTTCTCTCGGGCTATCATCAATGCGTAAAAAAAAAAAAAAAAAAAAAAATGAATTACAAATGGCACCATAAGGTTAATGTACTAACCAGAGATGATGGCTATAAAAACCGCCACCAAAATGAGCAAAATTGAAATAACCAAATAAAAGTTTGCGTTTATAGTTGTATAACAAATAGGAAAGATAATAATAACAACAACAACAACAACAAATGAGCGCGGTCGGGCGAGGATAAATTTATAACATTAGCACGCCCAGAAGGTTTATTATAAAGAAAACTAAGAGATGCTCTTAAATGTAATTTTAAACTACAACAAACTTTTAATTCCTTTAAGAAGGCTACACGAAAACCGAGGAAACCTAATATTCTCCTTTACTACGAAAAGACGTAATTAAAATTTTACCGTGTAAGCGCGCGCGTCAACCTGCGTAAAAGGAAAGTTTTCTCGGCATTTGCCATAAAAGCAAAAGCAGAAAGTATTAAATTCTCTCATCCCGTTTGCATTATTTAAACTTTGCGAAAATTGTACGCACCTACATGTTTCATGTTTCATGTTAATACAATGTTCCACTTAGTTGTCCTTATCTGTTTAATTAAGTGTTTGCTTGAACCTACAAACAAAAAAACAAATTTGCAAATAAAGAGCCAAAATTTAGCTTAGCTCGTTATTATATGGCAGACTGTTCGTTCTGTATGAACGGAAGATGACCTCCTGATGCAGAAGAATTGATAAAAACCATCCTTGCATGCTTGAGTTCTTTAAAACAATATTTTGTGTGCATAGAGCGAAACTTTTCACATGAGTTCAACAAGGATTCTATTCGTTTGCATTACCTTCTTCTGAACGTGTGTTAAAAATATCCAAGCCCTTCAATTGCTCCATAAAATAGATGCATAATGGACCCTAGAGACGTGAAGCTGCCTATATGTGTAGTCGAACGACTCAGGACACCCATCAGCAGCACTTCTCCTTCCAAACACAAAAGCATTCTTTGCTTTCTGGCACTGTTTGAAGAACGTAGTAAATATTGTTTCCTTCGGAGGAGATTAACGTTTTGCCTCCCGAGTTGAAAGTTTGGCTAGAGTGGAAATGTTCTTAAAAGTTTCTTTATTGTATCGTAAAGTTTAATAAATGATCGACAGCTTAAGCCATATTTTCACGGCTTTAAGCAACCTCTGCAGAGACCTGCAAGACATGATGTATGTAGAGACTCTAGACATAAACTGGATTTATTTACCTTTATTTGCTAATTTTTTTTTTTCTCTATCACTTGCTTTTAGACAAAATGGTTGGAAAAAGATTTAACATTGAAAATACCGGCACGCCCTCATAAATTTATAAAATGTGTATTTCCTAAAGTGGTTCTCCAAAGAGCAAGTTTTTCTTGTACTCATGTATTAGTATTAACCAAATATCCATAAACTTTTTCTCTACCTCTTGTGCTTAGGCGAAATGCTTTCTGCACGCCCTCATAAATTTGTTAAGTATGTAATTCCTAAAGCGGTTCCCCAAATTTTTTTCGTACCCATATATTAGTTTTTACCAAATATCCAATTGTGTTCAATCTCCAGATATGCTCAAGCTAAACAACAATTCTGTAGTAAGTTTTCACCCCTTCATACGACAATATTGGAAGTCCGTTGCCGCCTCGAAGATGAACCACGGCAAGTGAAATTTTAAAGGATATAGCCTCGCAGGGCTCTTTATAATTGGCTTCCAAAGACCGTGACGCCGCCGATGCCCTTTTTGAAGAAAGAGCAAAGTTTTTCTTGAAAAAAGCTTGTGGTGGAGTCTTTCAAGCTATTGCGCAAGGACCGGAAAGACCATAAAAGAAAGACGAAATATTTCAAGAATACGACGGAATGTAAAGAATTTCCTAATCCCTATTTCTATCACTGTAGCAGCCCTTATTAGGCGACCTCCGATCTAGCATTGCCGTGGCGGACGGTGAAGCGTTTTCTAATTGGCGAAGTCTAGTTGATTTCCGACCAATACACGTCCACAGCTTGGGCATAGTTCAAAGGGAAAAATTCCTCTGAAATTCCAACAAAATTCCAGCATTAACTTCATGGGATGGAGCAACGGGCTCTTCTATCGCCACCTGATAGGTCCTCTTGCACTATTATGTTATTGTGTACAATCGATCCAAAAAGAGCCTCACTATTATTACACCCGAGAACAGTCATTGCTTTATTCATTTCAAAAAGGTGGCACACAAACGCTGGGAAAGCTGTGAGAGCTAAGTAGTCCTACTAAATGCCTTTCATCTCTGTAAAAAGCCCGCATTACGCCGATGATTAAGCGCGTCGGGTATCTTGGACGCACTGTCCTCACTATTGATGCTTCTTCTATCTTAACCGAATTAATAGCCATATAAGGAACTTAAACCTTTGCAAGGAAAATTTTTATAAATATTTTCATGCTACACGACATTCGCATTCACATGCTCGACTAGAAATTTATCGAGGAGAAAGGAATAAAGGTGTGTTTGGCAAATATTTTAAATGTAAACGAAAGCTGATTTAAAGATAAGATAGGTCATCTCCTTATTTATCCACACATATTTTCATTTAGACGAATGCATTATGAGAAAAAAAAAAAAGAAGGAAAGAAAAGAAAAGAAGCCTGCCCATGCTCCAAGGAGGAGGAATAGGTGAATATATAACATTTAAGTAAAAGTGCGAAATTTCAAACTTAATGCCGTCCATTAAATGTAATAAGAGCTAAATTCCTGCCAACCCAGGAAAACGAACTAACCGACAGCAGGTCAAGTCAAAACGTCTTATGTGAACACAACGCGCACAGCACAACAAAACACAACTCGGACATTAAAAGCTATAAAATTTCTACGGAAAGAAAAATGAAAACAAAAGAAAAACAACAGAAAACAATTGCAATAAAAAATTAACGAAACCAAAGAAATCCTGCAAGAAAAAAAAAACAGATGAAAAAACAGTGAGATTACCAGACCAGTACAATGCAGAATGAAAATTTCATGTTGTTGTTGGGCGGACGATATACACAGCTGGTGTCTTAAGAGAATTACTTACATTGTTACATACACATATATATACACATATATATATTATATTATATATTATAGTAGGAAGGAACGCGGAGGCGTTGTGGCCGTTTGATTGCATTTTGTTTGTAGAAAAACATTAAAAATCCATTGCTTTCAAAAGAATAAGAAAAAGAATACGATACGAATAGCAACAACAATAATAATAGTAACAACAACAAGTTATTATAGCTAACATTAACTTGCACAATGACTGACCGACCATATTACCCGTCAGTAAAATGTAATTAATAAATTAATTGAATGAT
>NW_023998423.1:7688735-7697387 GCF_014805625.2 Glossina fuscipes
TCTTTATAAAACACTTTACTCTAAACTTTTATTACTTGGAAAGACTTACGGATATTTTAAAATTTAAAGTGCAATGCGCTTTACAAAAGCCAGCCTACTCTTTTCGACTTTTAAGCTCATTATTATTATTATATCCAACTGAATATCATCAGCTGCTAGTTCTCAAAATATTTATTATATCAGTGAGTTTTGCCTAGAATTTGCAGGAGCGATAATTTCCCCCAATTTAATTATGTTACCACCCGCAGAAGACCGAAGATAAAATTTTTTCAAATCCCAAAAAAACAATTTTATAAACGAAACAATTTTGCTTAAATAATAATTTTTTTTTTTTCCTTTTTTTTAAATTAGAATTAAAGTAAATTGAATTAATTGCTGGAAGTTAAGAGCTAATCCTTTTTTAAGGCAAATCATAATCAGCAATATAATGCTGAAAAGAGACTACACTACTACTATTATCTCACCCGTTACACACAGCAGGAGAGAAGCAAAAAGCTAACATAACGAATATAACAAACAAATAAACGAAAGAACCACTTGTTCATCATTATTCGGGTTATGGCAAATACTTAATCAAATAATGTAAACTTCTCTGTCCGTTCTATGTTGTTCACGTTTGTTTGTATGCATTTTGAGGGTTAATCGTCGTTACTGCTGCCGGGTAATGTTTACCCTCAGATCAATTTCGAATTGATTACAAAGTTGTATATGAATGTATAATGCGATGAAACTTGTCTGAAGGGCAGACACAGGGCACAGAGCGGACTTGGGACGTGGAAGTGATTTTACTCTTTTTTTAACTTTTCTTTCTGCCGTCAGAGAGCAGAGTTTTGAATGCTATTTCTAAACAAGTTTTGATGCTATTTCGTTGAAACAATGCAGGCACAATACACTAACATATATATATATATATATATATATATATATGGCTTTAAATGCCCGCACATATATGCGAATAATTATACACTATATATAACATATATATGCCTGCTGTTTAATCTCAAGGGAGATTTCGCATTGTTTTATTATATTTATTGTGTTTAACTCTTCCCACCACAGCCCTTCCTATTCACCGCTTCTTGCGCTAGGTCTCCTACGAGATATAAAAAGCAATCAATTTAATATTAACTCATTTAATCAGAGATAATTTGATTATGCATAGCTTTCGAACGATATTTTCGAGAATTTATTGCTCTCTCTAAAATAAAGGATAAAGAAAAAAAGAAAAAAAAACTTATTCTCTAAAATTTATTGGTCTCTGAAAAACAACAAAAATTCCATAATATACTTTTAGCTGCAACTTAATAAATATTTAAAAATAGCTCACAAAATTTATTGCTTATCTAATACTTAATACTTAGGATATATTCGATGATAGCATATACAACAAATTAAATGAAATTGAAAAACTAAAAAATTAAAGGATAATAATTGCGTTAAGAAAATTTTCATTCTTATCTCAATTATATTTTAAGAGAATTTTGTCAATAGTGTTAAATTAAGCACGACCTTCTCTACGTACATACGATACGTATAATCTTTTTTTAAGTGATAATTGAAAATTAATGAAATTTTGTACTTCATAAAATTGTTTGAATTTTTTTTCTTCTTTTTTTCTTTTTTACATCTACGTCCTTAGCCCAGTTTACTTAATACACTTTTGACTTTAGCAAGTAAATGAAATCTTTTCTGGTTATCGAGTTTCAGCAAAAAGTAATCAATAAAAACTGAATTAATTTGTGAAAGCACCCTGGCAACGATTAAGGCCAAGAAAATAGAAAAAAACAAAGCTTTACAGACGATGTAACAGGACTTTATTATAATTAAAAAAAAAGAAAAATCTTAACGATTATAACAGAATATGTTATTACAAACGAAGAGCGAGCCTCAAAGTATTTGAGCTAAAAGTAAACTAAAGACGAAATTCAAGAAAAAGCTTTTGTAATGAATGCTTTCGGTCGTGATATATGCAGCGTTATTCAAATAACCAAAATTAATTATGGCTATTAAGGATTTTATAACAAAGAATAGAGAAACTAACGATAACTCAGGTGAAGAAACAACAGCTTTTTGTATTATGAGACTAATTTTGAAGGTTGCAGGGTTTTCTTATAAGACACGCCATTATTCAATTAAAATACGTTTTGACTTTGTCTACTATAGAGAGTGATGTGAGTGAGTCAGTCAGTCATAAGAGGTGGATGGCTTTTACTTTTAAATGTTTGTATTAAAAATCGCAAAACGTATTCCCATGGATTCAAACGCTTATTACAAGTGCTTCTGTAATAATGCTTAGATGCAAACACTTGTCATTGACCGCTTGTTGCTAAATGCATCTGACTGAGAATTCCAGGTCAGTTGTTGGAATGGCAGCTAACTAGCAGGGCTCGAAAAGACTATTTGACTACAACGGTCGTGTCGACTAAGGCCTATGTAATGTTCTTTCCCCAAGCAATACGTTATTTTATTTTTTTGGCTTTGTTATTCACTCCTTGCTGATTACAAGGTATCAGGAACCTCAACAACGGTGTGAAAAACGCCTGCAGTTGGATTATTCCAAAGATGGTCAGTGCGATTAAAGAACTAGGAATCGTGGTAATCGCTTGTGCGCTGAGCACTAAGAAAACTGAATAGTAATGTTAAAGCACTTGATGATCGAGCAATTCTTTTAACTCCGTAAAAAACACAGTTCAAGGGCGTTGGGAATGTTGTACGTACGAATAATCTTTTAAGTGATAATTGAAAATTAATAAAGTTCAAGGTCGTCGGGAATGTTGGGACAAACGCTCATCTGCTATTGATATTTGAAGCCTTTGTTTACTTGTAAAAAGAATTTATATTCACTTCTAATAGTTAAAGTGTAGCTTCCTTCAGTTCTAACCACCAGTTTCCTAGCAATCGTTAGCAAAATTTGATTTAATTTATGTTTCTTTAGCAAAAACGCCAAAAATAGATGGTAATCTCAAGTTGACAAAAAATCGTTTACGAATTTTTATCGCAGAGTTTCCGATTTCGAAGATGCCAATTTGTTGCCCATGAAGTAGTAAGCATAACAATGACCAATTTTAGTCAATGAAGCTATTTATATCTCCTCTCTGCGTTTTAAATTTTGTTGCATATTTGGGGCAAAGGCACGCTGCTATCAAGATATTTTAAAATGGAAAAATCTTTTACTTGTAACGAAATTCTCTCTCTTTCACAAGAAGCATCATTGCTGTTTTCTTTTCTCCCCTGCTATTTGCTAAAAATGTGACAAAATTTATTTTATATAATTATTATAGCATATTTTAAGGTGTCAACGGTAAAGAAGTTATTGCTGTAATTTAAAATATTCAAATTTATATTTTCATTAACTTTTATAACAACAACATATTTTTTGGCTCGCAAACTTATAGTTACATGTATTGCATTTCGTTATGTGTATGTGTGTTTGTGTATGTGTCTATATCGAATAGTTTACAGTATTATTGTTCAAATCGGCTATGAGTTTTGTCTTTACCTTCGTTTTTGGTTTTTTGTTTTCGTTTTTGTTTTTTTCTACTCTTGTCTTTTACATATGTTTGTTCCTAACATAACCGGCAGGTACCTCAGGTGTTATTTGACATTTTGCTAAACGTGTACGTTCATTACTTTTTCCTTGCAATGCCACTACTATCGCTATCGCCCTCCAACACTTTGGCAAGGCAAAGGCTGACCACTGCTGAGTTTTAAATTTCTAGCTAAAAGCTAAAATATCCTTAAAGGCGTTGCCGTGCGGTTGCCTCTGTGAGAAAATGCGCTTTGTTGGTGTTGTTCTTTTTCCTTTCTATTTTTGTTTTTTTCTTTTTTTTTTTTGTTTGTTTCTTCTCTTTGACCTTTTTTCCTAGAGAACAAAAAGCACTAATTTGTAAGGTTGGATTTGTGTTATGTTTTCTCTGGTAAGGTTTGTTGTTATTATGTTATGTTAGTTTTCTTGTTATAGCTTTTGTTTTTTTGTTGTTGTTGTTGCTAGTTTATGTTTTTTTATAACTAAACAAATTTTTGAACATTGAAGCAGTCGACTTGAACTAACAAAAATGCTGTTGTTGCTGTTGCCGCTTCTGCTCTTGATGTTGAAGTTTTCGTTTTCGTTTTTTTTTTTTTTTCTCTTTTTCACTTTTTTGGTTTGATTTCATATTAAACCTTTACGGACTGGTGTTTTTGCATAAAAGAATGACCCCGACGATGATCATCAGTATCAAGAACAGTGTAAGCATCATTATTATTACCATCATCATCTTTTTTACAAGTTAATCCTTTTTTCGGCTCAACTCACATAAAAATTCTCGACCACTTTACCCATTACTGCCCCATGTATACTATGCACGTTATGTGTTATGCTTTTTCCTATCCTTCTGCTCAAACACATACGCACACACAACCACACACGCTCTCATACACTCACACTCACACACACACACACACACACACACGCGCACACAAACATGTACAAAATTTCGCGTTGCTTTTCCTCGTCGTCATTGCTATTGTTGTTGTTGTTGTTTTTGTCGTTGTTATTATTGTTTTTGTTGTTGTTAACGTCGAAAAGCCGTTCACTCTACATATGGTTTTTTGCAAATTTTTAAATGTTTAAATTGCATGAAACGTAACGTTTTTCCCACTTTCCTACGGGCTTGATATTTCCAAGCGTCTAGCGACAAGTAGTCATTTCCGTGCTTCCTGCATGTTGTGGCTGTCGTTCGGCCACCACAAATGTTTGTACATGCGAACATACACATACAAACATATTCGTTTATTGTATGCTTTTTTGGAGAATCATACTCTAACGTTCGTTTGGCTGTTGGCTGGCTAGCAGCAACATCGTAAATCATTTGGTGACATGGTGGCAAAATTGTTGCAGTTAATATGTCGTGAATTTCTGATATTTACCCTGCACAACAAGCACACAGACAAATGCTTACCATACATTTGTTTATTTTAACAACTACATAGACTTTAAACGAATTTAATCATTTCGAATCCACTCTCTTTCGGTTTTGGGTGTGAGAAAGAAAGAAGAGACGTTGCAAAGGAGATTATTACTTAATTGCTTCATATTTAAACTTTGATTATTATTATTATTATTATATTTATTTGCAATCGATAATTATCCAAGTCTTATTTTTTATGTCGATGGCCAATGAAAAAGTTATTACGTACTAAGTGCAGAGAACAGCGCTTCAGTCGTCACTCTCTCAATCTAGTCTATGGCTATAACTTAATATTCTTCACAAATCACATTTGTGAACTTTTGCAATGCCAGCCAAGTCTGAAGGCAAAATAAAAATTCAGGCAAACTATTAATTAATTAAATCCGTGCGTCATTTTGGCTCTTCAAGGGCTTTCGTAGAGTTGAAGAAAGAAGAGACCGCAACGCTGTTGTGAATAATAAGTTAAAAGCTACAGAGCTGCAAGGAGAATTGTCAAATACCTTACAATACTACGCCTCATACATTTATTCCCTTTTTTCTTGTAAAGCGCCAATGTTTACTTTGCACCACAACTCTTGGTTGGTGCGGGGCGCAAAACGTAAGCGGACGCGATTCATATTTGTTAAAAATAATCTTCTTTGTTATGATTTATCAAAAATTATAAATTCTCCGACTATTATTAATGAGAACTCGTTTTGTGAGATGATGTACGAAGAATAGACTACTATGGTCCAAACTAACCACAGTTAATTTATATATCATAAATCGCTTTTTATAACCAATTTTCATTATAAAATACTTAAAATTAGACGCTGATGGCATAGAGAGTCGCATTTTTACATCCACGTTTGCAGGCTTATTAGAAATGCAAAATTCAAAAAAATAGATCGGCTTGGTTCAAATTTGGTATAGTCTATCGTATATTTGTCGAAATATTGTTTTATGAGGAAGTTTTCACCACGAAATATTAAAGATTAGAGTTCTTGCCACGTGAGGGCTTTACTTTTTCCATGAACGGGGTTTAACGGGTGTTGAAATGGAGTCTAAAAAATGGTTCCATTCAATCCAGGTCTTTCATAGTTATTTAGTATGTCAACATAGTATTTTTCACCAAGATTTCAAAATTTTCAAAAATCTTTTATATAATGCGCTTTTCAAAACGCCAATGGGGAGTGATTCGACGCAATCGAATTTCAAAAGCGTTCGCCTTTTAAGCAAAATATATTTGCGCATCATACTTAATGAACGTAAAGACTCACGAACGGGCATCGGACAGGCGAGCTTTAATCGATTCAGAAAATAATAATACAGTAAAAGTCCTTTGTGAGTGGTCGCACAAATTTGAAATACAATCGGTATCATATTTTATCACAACGTCTTGAAGGTCGCGATACGTAAGTTGAACATAAAAATACATGAACAGACATCGGACAGGTAAGTTTTAATCGTTTCAGAGGTTATTATTATAATAAAAGTCGGGTTTATCTCAAGTCTTTCGTGAGCGCTACATACATTCGCACAAAATTTAGTATACCGTCATCATAAGTGATGTAAAATATAATAATGAGAATAGTGTGCGGTTCCATTATTCCATTTCATATATATTCGGCTCAAACAACTTTACTCGATCGTGGTATTGCATATAAAGGGTAGCGTAAAGGGCCTTCGTCTTCGGCAAGTATCGTACAAGCATTTATTGCTCGACGGCTGTGTGACCGCTCAAAATGGCTTTCCCGTAACTGTTTTAATGCTTGCTGGCTAAAAAGCTAATCTATCTCGCGTCCACGTCTCGTTTAATTATCTACCTCTTGGAATGTCAGCTATTTATTGCGGTCCATAGATGTAATTGCAAACAATGGGCAAAATTGGGTTGAAAGATATGAAATAGGAATTTTACCAGTTATTGTTGTCATTAATCTTTTTCAATTTTTTTCTATTTTTTATTTTTTATTTTTTTGGTTTAATTAATTGGAGTTCTCTCTTCTATACACCTCTCATTTCGCCAACTTGTTTTTTGGAGCATTTTTACGTCCTCTTTTTTTTGCCTTTTTTTTTTTTTCTTGCAACTGACGCCACATTATTTGTAAAACTTTTGCTTTAGGTACATTAACAGGCATACGTACGCATTCACAACAGAAAAAAAAAACGACCTGGCATCTTTATTTACCGTAACTAAATTATATGGCGACAATTATAGAAATTACTTTTAAAATGAAAAAAGAAAAGACTGAAAAAAAATTCCATACTTTATTATAACTGTTAGAGAGTATGACATTTTCTGCACTAATTAAAATTACTTTTTTACCGGTGGAAGAGTGTTTATGTAGTGAAAGCAATAGGAAGCGTGCTATGAGTTAGACATCAGCGAAAAAAAAAAAAAAAAAAAAAATAAAAAAAATAAAAATTTCGAAAAGTTACCTTTAATTAAAATTGCGTACGATTTTTAAAGCCTATTTATAGGCAAGCAAGCTTTTTTAGCATATTGAAAAACAAAAAAAAAAAAACGAGACATATTTATAGGTGAACTCTGCTTAATAATAACATAACAAAGAAAATTTCTCCTCTTTATTACATCTTTTAAACTTTAACTTTTCTTTTATCACCGGAACTAACCAAAGCCCATAAATTTATTTCTGTGTTTGCGTTGTTAAATTTGATATCACATAAACATACATATGGTCTCCGTAAGAAACTTTTCGAGCAAAGACATAAATAATCTTCAAGTTAGACCCTATTAGACTCAGCGCACATATGCTTCTACGAAGAAGGCAGTAAGATAAAGTAAGAAAAGCAACCATTTCCTATCTCTCTAACAAGCTGGAGCGTTCTTGTTCCTTGCCCTTGTACTTCTCTCCTCTCGCTCGTATACTGTGGAAAATGTTGACAAAACAAATATGAAACTAATCCTTAGTAATTAGTGTTGCACTAAAACTTTACTTTTCAATTTTTTTGGCCCTTTTTGTTTTTTTTTTTTTTTTTTTTTCTTATACATATATTTTACAAGTAGGGAGTTTAGTTTTGTGAATTCGTATGTAACATTTTAAATTATTGTTAGATGTGAAGAGAGCACTTTTCTGATCTCAGTAGGGATGTAGGGAGATTTTATTCGAAACATATCTACAGCGAACGAGAAAGTTTCCTTCATCAACTACGGCCGCACTATATGCTATACATATGCCATATAGACCCTGCAATGCTTTTAGGGAAGCAAGCAAGCAAGTATATGCAAATACGGGGATCAGTTAATTAATCGAACCTGTTCGTGTGCATATGTGGACAAAATTCGTATCGCATCAAACATTAAACCACATATTATCTATCCATAGTGCTGAGATTGCAAGTGACATTGTTTTATTAGCCATAGGGCATAGATAAAATTTGTTGTTAAGTGATATACTCACTAACAGCTACGTCAGGAAATAAAAGTACAAAAGATGTGATACGAAAGTAACAAAACCGAAGATCAAAGACCGAATAAACTTGAGAATAATCTTCGTATCACAAGAGTTTTGAACAAACTAAGGCAGGATTGTCGTTAAGTGCGATATGCACCGAAATTTGATTTAACCTATGCTAGGTTCTTGTTATTCGTTGACAGAAAGAGAGAGAAACAGAGAGAAAGAGAGAGAGACAGAGAGAAAGAAAGAAAGAAAGAAAGAGAGAGAGAGAGAGAGAGAGAGAGAGAGAGAGAGAGAGAGAGAGA
>NW_023998423.1:7697487-7720878 GCF_014805625.2 Glossina fuscipes
AGAGAGAGAGAGAGAGAGAGAGAGAGAGAGAGAGAGAGAGAGAGAGACAGACAGAGAGAGAGACAGAGAGAGAGAGATAGAAAGAGATGGAAAGAGATAGATAATCAGGATTCTATATACTGGCAGAAGCCTTCACAAATCCTTGCGAGTATGGCAAACTGGAAGTCTCGTTTAATCTTTTATCCTGGAAAAAAGAGTTAAAGCAGTTGAACGATGTAAGAGCGCACTTATACTTTAAGGAAAGCCACAGCAGTGACGTGAACTGATATACGTAAGAAATCCAATGTGAAACTTTAACCAAAAACTGTCCAGCAAAGGCAAAACCCCTCACCGGTTAAAAAGCCGGAGGAGGGGAGAATTATGTGAAAACCAAATCGATTAGAGGATTGGAGGCAGCTAAAAACCAACTGTGAACCCACGCTTAAACCACTAAAGACATCTTACGTTCGTGTATAACACATTTATTAATGTCTAGGATATAAAATAGGATAAGATAAGATAGGAAATATATACGTAGCTCTTGTAAGTGTCTTCTAATAGTTTGCTTTCTCTTAATCATCATCGACTATATGCTGGGGAGGGGAAAAGGAGTAAACAGTGTTTACTGGGTAGGTGCGTGAAAGTGTGGAGGGGGAAAATTGTGGGGGAGGGGCACTGAGGATAGATTGTTTGAACAGCGGTTTAAGAGAAATCAGTCACGCGTGTGCCTCGTCCCGCACACGGGTAACTTTTGGACGAGTAATTAAATGAAGCCACGTAATTTTGTTATTTTTTGCTGGATATGTCTCTTCTATCTCTGCTAGACCTCTGCCGTCGTTGCACCAATAGCTTGCAGTGTTAAAAGTGTTGGACACGTTGTCGTCAGCCATAAGCACTCACTGTCTGCAGTTAAGAAACATCTGCAATGGACTTCATTAGAGAAGACAAGGTGACTTTTATTAAATTCCCAAGAGAAAATCCAATCACTGATAAAGTTATTAAGCAGTGAACAGAGTCAGGAGAACTGAAAAAGTGTTGTCCAAAGGAATTACTAGAGAATTCTTGCAGAAGCGAGTCTTAAGCATTTCGGAAGTCAATATTCATTTAAATTCGTGCTTTACCACAGTTACAATTGCTGCGGTTGTCATTACATTCGGATCAACTAAACCATCTAAAGAATGATAAAAAGTGATGAGCGATATAATTTTAATGATATCAATACAAATCTGCATCTGTATGGGTAAGTTCAGCGGAAGTAAAGGAAAGCAAATCTTATATTGATGTAATTTTTCCTTACTTAATAACGTCGTCTGCCATCGACAAGGGACATTTGCGAAAGGAGACATACTTCCAGACTACAAGTTCGCAGTTGTAATTGTTAGCAAGCAATATTGGGAATACAATTGACCCTCTTCTCCACATAGATTGTCGTTATTGGCTTTAAGTTTGCATAGCGTAAAAAGATTAAAAAAAAAATAATTGTCCCTTAGTCTAAGAGACGCATTTACTTGAGCTTGTGCTAGACTTGTTGAAATTGTAAGCAATAAACGCGACTAAGCTCATCAGTGATGGGTATTCAAGATTCGCTGAAGGGTAATGTACTTTTTTTTTTGTTTTCTACTTATTCATGAACTGTTTTTTTTTTTTGTTATTTTCGTTTAGAAAAAAATGTTGTTTGCTCTTGATGTTATGTTATGCTGCACTTGTGGTCAAAAGTTAGCGCACAGTTTTTGTTTATAGAATTTCACTCATGATGTTTTTACAACTACAACTTTTTAATGCTACATCATGCTCATGATCATCTTACCAAACAAAATTTTTATTGGAAAATTGAACTTTTACTTGAGATAGGTAGCTAGCTTTCGATAGCAGCGTTGAGAACTCCAGCTTAACAAAATATTAAAAGATTAAGGGAAAAATATATCAGGAATAAAAAAAAAAGAGAAAAAACGAGAAAACGAGAAAACAAGAAAACAAATTTTAATGAATGAATTTTCAGTGGAGTATTTTGTTTTTTTATTAAACTACTCTATCGAGAGAATTTAAATTCAAAGGAGAACAGGCTTCCATTGGTAAGAGTGTGCATGTATACCATACCATTGCAAATAAGTAATTGTTTTGTTTTTCCGGCTTATGGACGGTAATACGTCAAATAAATGTCAAAAAATGACTACAATAGTACAGCAGAAGCAGCAGCAGCAGCATCATCAACATCAACCAATGATGATATACGGAGTTGATACTCGCAAAAATTGCTACAAATTTAACGTTATGAACATTTTTTTCCCTCTTACTTTTTATTCCATTGTGTTTATTCATTTTTTTAATGAATTTTCACGCCATTCGAGTGTAAAATGTGGCAACATTTCATGTTGGCTGTATTCGTTTTTTTTTTTTTTTTTTTTTTTTGTTTTTTTGCTTTTTGGGGCTTAATGTTTTTCTCCGCCAAAATGATTTCATTTTTAAATGTACACCGCGTATCTCTTAGCCGAGCCGAGCACATAAGGTGCTCAAACAATCCAGCATACACATACATCCATTCAGACATACATGTACATAAAATATCAATGTACATACCATAATAATAGTCTGGACGCTTGTTAGGTTGTTCGTTGCTGGGAAGTATTGGTGCGAAAGGCCTGAATATTCTTTCGGATATATATGGACAATTAAAAATTTTTTATTGCGCTGTTCATCCATTTGACTTAATGGCGGTGAAAATGATTTCTCTTCATATAAACATGTAAGCATAAGCGGTCTATGTGAAAAGTTGTATACTTTTCGTATAAAAACCAAAAAAAAAAAAAAAAAAAACCAAAAAAACCAAAAAAAAAAGAAAAAAAGACCCAATAGGTATATATATATATAAAAAATACAATTTTCCAAAAAGCTAGCAACAGCCGTTACATGTTTGCTACTTGATGTGGAAATTATTACTAAATATTAAAATATTTCATTAAATAACGGAATTCAAAAGAAAACGAATTCACTTTAATTATATCCGAGTAATACTACCTACGACTACTATGCGCTTTAAGATGATTTTTCAAAATTAAAGCCAAAAAGTAGGCAAAAGATATTTACACAAACATACCTAATTGAGTTTATTTTCTTTTAATTATTGCTATGCTTATACGTTTCCATCATTTTCATTTCATTTTTCTCCCTCCATCTCTCCCATCACCACATTCTGTATAGTTATCTTCCAAGTTAGATTTTTTGCCAATCATTTACTTTCTTTAATCGCTCTGCTCAACATGCAACTCATGTACCAAATGAATTAAAATGCCGCAGTCATTTTTTTTCTCTTTCTATCTCTCTATGGACTTTCATTTTGCTGAAGCATTTCTTAAGTAAAATATTATTTTTTAGTTCTAACGAGTTCTTACTTTCCTCACTCACTCACTCACTCACTCGCTCACTCACTCACTCACTCACTCACACACTCACACACTCACCATTAAGTATTCTCATCACAGCTTTTGTTATGTATTGGCATCATTTGCTTCATTTCGTGTTCAATATTTTTCGTGACATGTTAAGAAATTAAGTACATGCTGACGCGTACAACACTTTCCGTTCAACGTCTGTCAAAGCTTTGTTAAATATTGTAATCATTACCCTTAAAAATTTTCTTTAATGATTTTTATTCTTGACTCCTTTTTCCATATATATATATAGTTGTTTCGCACACGATATTTTTCTTTAATTTCGTTCAAGTTTGAGTAATGTCAAGCTTACCACCGCACATGAATTGCAATAACTGATTAGCGTGTCCATTACTCTTCTTCACAGGTATAATCCTATTGTACACAACTTTTTCATCGCAACTTTTCAGTTCTGCTGGGTTACCTTTTCGCTGTTTTACTTCTCTTCTTTTCTATTTGTAATACTTTCTGTATAGTCTTCAATTTGGTAAACGTGAATCTTATTGGCATTGCCACGTTTTCTCTTTCGCAGAACCCTTTATTGTCGACAAAAATTCGTACGGTTCCCGCCACTAAAATTCGTGTGCATTCAACTCTCCTCACCTGTCATTTAATCATCGAAGAATATATGTTTGTAAGAAGCAAATACGGGGGGAAGTTCGCCCCGCTTCTAAGATTGTCTTTTCTCGCCAAAAATGATCTCCACTTTAGACGCTTGATCGAGATGGGGTGCGGGCGAACGGGCCTTATTTAATTTTAGGAGATGCTAGCTCAGCTTCTGTTCATTTCACTTGTATTTTAGTATGTAATCCCCTATATCTATACGCAAATGTCGTTAGCTGGAGAGACAAGACGGGCCGACTTTTGTAATTTTCTGCGCTTCCGTCAGTTACCTGGAAATTATTTTCCGGTGGTAGGCGGCGCGAGACGTTTGCAGTCATTAGGCATGACTCAAATCTTTAGAAGTTGTCATGTGCGACACGTACTACATCGAAAAGAAGAACACAATGAAATTGTCTGAGTGTGGTGTTGCTTGTCGAGCTTTGTTTTAAGACTTGCTCGAAGTCAGAAAGCTTGCGAATGGGACAGATGCGTAAGTTCTTCAGGGCTAGGCTGGAACAAAATTATTTAACCTATTTTGCTTAGTGTAAATTAGACGTGGGTAATTTCGTGGTTAAATGCTTCCTGTTCATTTTTCGCACGTAATCAAACAACTGGAGTTTAATCATCGACTGTACCTTAACCGCCGGCTGTACATCAACACTGTTGTATTCACGAAATTTGCAATTAACGCAACGCTCAATAACTTCAAAGTATGACATAGAAACGAATTGTTCTTGCGATATGTGACAATGCGCTTACCACTACCCCAGCCTCAAACCGGCGGCCAACGAAGTGGATAATAACTGACGAAAATCATCCAAAGCAGCCAAAAATGGAGAAACGACTTGAGAAGATTCTAACGTCCGTATTTTGGAAAGCCTATGATATTATATATTCATCATCAACTACCTTTAAAAAGATAAAATATCAGTGGTAAACACTGCATAGTAATGTGTAACACGCCGATCAATGGGAAGCAATAGGAAAATTGCAAGTGTGGCACTTCGAATTGCTTGCACATCCGCGTCGTATTCTCCAGATTTAAACAGCGACTATTACCTGTTCACGAATCGCAAAAAAATGCTCCCCGAAAAAGGATATGGCGCCAAAGATGCGACGGTCACCGAAAGTGTAGTGAATTTTGAAGAAGGTAAACAATTCGTTTTATAAGACTCTGGCAGAAATGTCGTAGAAGCCTTACTCTTGCAGGAGAATGAATAAAATCGAAGCACTATTGTACCTACACAAGCACAGTGTACTAGTGGTTGTACGAACCTATTGAATGACGTGGTATTTCGCAACACAAGTTGACTATCTTTTCATTACGTCGTGGATTTCCTTAAACATGATAATCATTCTGTATATAAAGTGTTGATGAATATGTTAAATCTTAGAGCAATGTTTGACACACACATGGCTGCTTATTTGTTTCTATGCAAATGTCATCATGTATTTTACTTAAAGAAAAATCTTTTCTTCATATCGAAATTTATTTACTAAATAATTAGCAAAATCAAGGAATTGATGAAAAAGTCTCGATTCAGCCGAGTCCCGCATGCTGAGTTTCTTCCCCTTACTTCTACTTCGTTCGTTAATGTGTTCTTGTGCCGTAAAAGGATTAAAGTATTAATTTTTTTTCAAACTGTACACATGTTTTACAACCCGCTTAAATTAGAAATTTAATCTGCATTAAGACGTTAAGATTTTTTTTTTTTTTTTTAAATAAAAAAAGGCAGAAATATCAAATAATTATGTTTTGTTTTTTTTTTTTTTTACTTGAATACTTTTAGAAAACCACATGCACTCTCCCTTTTAACATGCGTCTCTCTCTTGAAAAAGCTAATCAAATAAATATGTGTCTCTGCGGCATTTAATGACCAAACCAAAATAACCGCATAGCAAATGTTTACAACTGACGCAACATAATTTCTAATTAAAACATTACAAAGTATTAAAACGCCCGTATACAGCCCGCAATGGAGAAACTCTGAAAGAACTAAAAAAAAAAAAAAGAAACTCTCGTTACCAACGAAAGGATAACAACACAATGTTAACGGGGACTGGATTTTTTTTTTTTACTTTCTGTGAAAACACGTTAGCCATTATATGTCTGAATGGGTTTAATAAGCAAAAGACAGTAAGAAATGTATATTTTTTGGAAAATATTAAATTACTCACATATAGCGAAAAAAAAACTTTGTTTACTCTTCTCAGCTGAATTTTTTTTTTGTTTTTTTTTTTTCTATAAATTCGAAACTAAAATTAAAGAAAAGGAAGAAAGGAAAAAAAATGTAGAAAAAACCTCAATTTAAAGTAAATTTTATGGCCCTTCAATTGAAATTTATTGTGGTACGTTAAAAAATTGCAACTCACATGTCGACTCATGGTAGTAGTTAAGAGGGGTAAATAAACCGTGTTTCTACCTCTCTTTCTCTCTCTCGCTCTCACGGACGGGGCAATGAAATTTATTACGACTTGTCAGGAGTCTGATTGTTACATCGTAATATTTGATATATATTTTACATAAAGTTTGACATTTGCTATGCGTGTGAATGTGTAAATGTTGACGCTTTCACATACGTAGTTTGTTTTAGTTTCACTTTACTGCTCTGCTGATGGGGAAATTATCGCATGTAAGCATTTACAAGCGATAATTTTTTATAATTTTCTATCAAATGTGACTCCAAGCAGAAAGCAGATCGACTTACTTTGACTCTCGTAGACCAAATCTTAAGCAAAACATTGTCAGATTAATCGCAAGAGCATTCCGCGATAATTTTTCGCTTTAGTTCAGAAATTTAAAGATCGTCGGGTTTTTGAAGCCTATTCGTTTGATGGCCTGCACAGACACAGCACTGAAACTGTATGAAGATCGTGGAAAATCGACTGATGTCTTAGCCTATTATTGTTAAAGAGCGAATGAAATCTTTCCATGACTTGTAATGAGATTTAAATATTCTTCGACATGCACTATTATGAGTAAGGCACAGCAATAAATTGTCGACATTGAATCAATAAAGCAATGCATGTACAAGATCAGCATACTATGGGAGCATCTGCAGTACAAAGAATTCTTGGCTCTCAGCCAGAGGATCAGGAGAGCCAGGTAACAAGAAGATATTTAATATTGCATAATCAGTGTGCCATCTAATAAGGTTAGTGCAGGAGCTATCTTGAGCTTCAATCATTCCTTCATTAGCATAGATGACGTACAACCTTACATGAAAACGTGGTTGTGAAACAAACATGCACGCTTTCCATTTGGCCAAAAGCAAATCTAGTCCGATGGAGCCGAAAAGTAATGACGACTGCGCACAAATCTAGCAAAGCAAATACCCCATCGAAATATTTTGAAGCATTTATTCACCACTTTTATGGCAATCTTGCCTTGCCTTGTTGCCACAGTTACACGTTCGCGGGAAGATCGATTCCGGGAATGTAAATTTTTCAGATATAAGCTCGTATTTAACATTAACAGAACGATTAGATCAGAAGGAAAAGGGACATGGAATATGGAGTATTGTGTATCCGCACAAATACATAAGCGATTGTTTAAGTGATCCGAATTAAATGTGTAATTCATTCACCACACACACCCACCTTAACATGTTTTATATCTTTCTCCGACAATGGCTCTCTTCAAAAATGACTTTTCTTACATGTAAGCTTTGATGGAAAAAGTACCATCGACTTGACCCCGATCGAAAAGTTTTTCTATTATCAGCGAGAGTATGTTGAACACCAGCAAATCAATTGCCAAAGTTAAGCGCCGTAATTTTGAGAATTTTTGCCCTTTAATGTAATGGATTCTCATTAATCAGTGCGCGATCAGCAAAGTTCCCTGCAGAAATAAATGTTGGCCACGTCCATGTGTCCAGTCATGTGTAAATTTAGTTTTTCTGTTTGTTTTTTTTTGTCTTTTTTTTTTTGATTTTATTCCGGTATCCTGATTAGCAGTGTGTGTTCAATAGATTGCTTTAACCCCTGCCACTAAAACAAACATGACATGGCTCAGCAGTAAAACCAAAACCCCAAAGAACTCACTATTAAGTTAACAACGAATATGTGACAGTTGCAATTGGCAACTAAGTGCAACGTGTATTCTCTAAAGTTTTCAGCCATGTGTTCAAACGTGTATTTGTAAAACCAAAGAAAAATAATATGATAAAATAAAATAAAATAAAAAAAAAAAAAAGAAAAAAAGAAAATGCGGAGAAAACAATCTCTTCTCGACTCGCATATAGAGTCGTTTGTTTAAAAGAATTCAAAGAATTTGGTTTTTCCACCGCCTCGGAAATATGTCTCTCAAACGAAAGGTTGCATTTAACAAAGCCAACTGTCGCTAATGTCAAACTGTGGCTAAAAAGTTTACTTTACACAAAGTGAATTTACCCCCCCGCCGCTCCTTAATACTTTCTTTTCTTTTTTTTTTTTTTTTCTTTCTTTTTAACCTTTGCCTCTTCTCTAGCAGATATTTTTTGTGTATTTCTTTTTTCCCTTTATTTTTTTTTCTTTTTCTTTTTGATAATGGTGACGCGGCTATAGCTTTAATAGTACTAAAATATCTTTATATATTTATATACAATGGAAATAAGTTTTAATTTAATGATGGCTGACGATGCATTCATTTTTAAAAATATGCAAATAATTGATGAACTTATGAAAAATGATCTTGAGCATTAAACGCACTATGAACATTTAATTAGTTTAGAGGTAATTCGAAGTCGAACTGTGTTCCTGATTTTTGTGCACGACCACAAATGTTTGGTTAGCTTACAGCATTTATGCTTACGTAATTCCATTTCAAAATCATTTCCTATGTAGCTATGCCAAATGAAAATGTCAAAAAGGCTTTTTTCAGAATTTTCCGCTCAAGCAACAATGAAAAAAAAAAAAAAACAATTAAAGGAAAAGCTATCGAGACTTTGCTGTCTTAGAAACGAGGACATGGTAGATAGTAGAACTTTTAAACGTCGTCGTAAGATTCTCCAAGACTTGGGTTAATTTTAAACATCTCTCGTATGCAGACATGTATGCGGACAAGATCTCCATTCGCATTAGGATTCGAAGATAGAGTAAAGTCTCCAAAATGAGAACATTGCGAACAACCTAAGCGTACCTAGTCCGCCTGAGTAACGGAAGCCGGGGAACCTCGACTAGCAACTCAATGGTCGTGGGTTCGAATCTCAAGTGCCGTAGAGTTTTTAATGAAAGCCTTAATGATAGCCTTAGTGCTTTAAGAGTTTAGTCTTACAATTCATTTCGCTGGCGATATAATAATAATAATAATAATAAGCGCACCTAATGGGTGGAAACAGGCTACAGTAGGGTATGTAATTAAGGAAGAAAGTTACTAAGGATATCAATTTCGATACATCAAACAACTGTCTGTTCATGAAGCGCGTAATGGCTGGTGGTATGTCTTGGAGCTAATAGTGTACAGCGTCATTAAGTCTGTGGAGTAATGCCCAGAAAGTGCAAACGCAAATGCGAAAAGCACTTATCAGAGAAGGGATGTTTAAGAAGTAACTGATGATGAGAGTTTTAAAACACATAGTGATGTTATATGACGCAAGCGATAATTGTGTCTTGAAAGGAACACGAAGCATGAGTTGAAGCATATTACCTCTTCAAGGCAGTTTAAATCCCAATGTAATTTTTAGAATTGGCTATGGTCTTTCGCGGCGGTTGATTATGAACCAAGATTTGAGTGAAAACACTCTCATGGATTTGGTTTTATGAGAGTATGTCGTCATCTATATGATGCAGAATAAAAACTGATTCTTAAACATGCCCATATCCAACTTCTTTGTCCTTCTCCGAGCCAAACTAGCATTGTCAAGAGAGTAATTTGAAATTATAAAAATAAATAGTGTTAGAGGCGGCTTCAACGTCAAATTGTGTGAAGGCACAAGTTTGTTGTTTGAGGTGAATTTAATGAACTTTCGTGGTTTGGTGAACCACAACAGATGACTCAGGCTATTTTACGCCAAGTTCGTATGCCGGTTCATTTACCGGACTTATTAACGTGGCTTTTGAATTATGTTCATATCAGCAATGATATCTACATTGTAATGTCCTTGAGGCTTTGCGTTTGCTAATGACACTAAGCTAATTATCTCGCGGATTGAATCAGAAGACAAACAACCCTGCTTTACTTGTATTATTCATTAGTTCGTTTAATGCTACGAGAAGGCAGCAGATCTTTTGAAATGTTACTTTGAGTACTGCTCCTAATTTCAGGGAAACAAATTACAATTCTCGGGAATGGTCTGCAACCTTGATTACAACGATGTTCATTACTCGTTGTTAGTGGTTTGTAATACGCTTTCCGATACTATATCCGCCTCTGTTCCCCTTAAAGTCCAATTCTTTTACGCGCAGTTACCTGCTTGGATCCAATAATTTTTTGATTAGGGTTTTTTTTAAAAAAAGTAGGGTTTTTAAGAAACGTGAGAGTAACGATGATATCACTCACTACATCCCTTATTCTAATGCTCGACGTGGCTATAATTCCCTGAGAAACATATGTTAGAGAAATTATTAATACTTTTTGGGGAGAGGCAAATTGCTGGCTAACCAACGCCAGGACATTTTCTTGGGTTTACTCGATTCAGAACGGAAGGATGACGGCTGTATTTCGGTGATGCGACATGACCGTCTATAGTTATGGACATTACCGCTTTTTCACGGCTTTCTTTGAGAAACAATGCCCTTGCAATGCCCTATCCATATACTTATTTGTATTATTCGTACATCAATTGACGAATATATTCAATACATATCTTATGAGAGGTATTTCCCGTCAACCTACAAGTCGAGTTTCATCTTTCCGTTTCAGCAAGACGATATTAAGTGCTATAGAGGGATGGCGAAACTTTGTCTTTTGCTACGCTCTTCAACCGATTGGTTACTTAAAAGCTTGGCAGATCATTGAGCTCGGTGTTGCCTAAAGCACAGCATGGCCACTTTTACAAATCTTGAAAGCATATTTGAAAGTTTGGCTGAAAGTAAGCAAAGTGATGTTGTCTGTAATAATTTTTCGAAAGTGTTTGTCAAACACTTTGACCAGAATCTGTTACTTCCAAAACTGGGAAGAATGAGATTTTCTAATGCCATGGTGCGCTGGTTTCGTAACTATCCGCTGTAGCGTATGGAAAGAGTATTTGTTAATATATGTCATTCAAGGGTGATTAGGGTTTCATCTGCTTGCCACAGGGTATATACTTTAGCGCACTTCTGTTTACAATATTTTTAAATAATCTCCATACCTTTGTCAACGGGTCGAAATGCTTGATGTTTGCGGACAATGCAAAAATCTTTCTTTAGGATTGACCGTCAAGCAAACCTACATAAGTTCGTTGATTGGTGTAATTGCATGTCGATGAACTTTCAAAATATACAGTAAGCTATTATTTTCTTGACCCATTCGTTATTGCTAGCTACAAACAAGCTCGATAATGTAGCCTGAGTTAGCGATTCGGGGGTGATCCTTAATCCAGTTGAGTTGATATTCACTTTACGCTTGGTATCATGCGTAAATAAAGACACAACCAATCTGGGTTTTATTAAGAGATAGTCAGAGAAATTCTATGATTCTTCTGTTACCAAAAATATACTTATGTATGCTGCTCTTCTTCGACCGGTTCTCGAAAGTGCATATGTGATCTGGATACAAAGTTACAGATGTCACGTTGAGTTAATCGTTACAATGAAAGTTTTTACTTTTTGCGTTGCTTGGAGCGTTCACCTTATGAAAAGAGATTGATGCTTATCGATCTCTTCCTCCGCTGGAAAGGAGACATGATATGTTGGGTGTTGTCTCTTCTTCCTTTTTTTTGCTTTTTTGTGCTTTGCAGATTTACGAGGCACCACGTAGCGAATTATTTGTCTGTCGCACATACTATCAGCTTCAGAACCCTCTTCGTGTGCTTTGTATGAGGTATAACACTAATCTTTGTTTGATCTGTCACTCGGCATCTTTATTACTCCCTGATTTGACTTAACGCAGATTCAATTATAATTAATTTTTAGTTATTCATACGATTTTATGAACTCAGAGACCGTAACTCTTCCTCTTTTCTACTTCTACTCTATATAGAATTTTGCTGCCTAACAACGACACCTATGAAATTCTTTCTATTACTTAGTCTTTGCCGTTCCTTTTTTTTGAGATCTGTACCACATATCTATTATTTTACTCTCCGTATTGTACTCTGCTGCATACTTCAGTTATTTTTGCATCGGCGTATAATTTTTATATGTAGCTGAATAAATAAATAAATAAATAAAAAAATAATAGAAATAAGAGAAAAATGTTTGGCAACCTTTAATGGATGTACTCAGCAAAACTTGTTTTAAACTTTCTTGCACAAAACCTTCAAATTAGAAAATAGTTTATATATATGTTTCGCATAAATGGGGAAAAAAAAAAAAGATAAAAAGGCAGATACGTCTTGCGCTTCTTGTCTTTATTGATGTGCCTAAAAGGAAGCAAAGGAAGTTTTAGTCATTGCTTAAGTTACTCTTGTTATATATGTTTATGGCCAGATAACGAATTAATCTTAATTCAATTTAATCCTCCCCTAAAGGGTTGTTAAAAACTTGAAATTGATCTTTAATGTCTACCGAAGTGTTTATGAACTCGCAATACAATGTGATATAATGCAGATAGATATCAATTTTCTTTATCGCATATAATATGCATTATATATATATATATAAGCGGAATGAAGTGAATGCAGCAAAGTGTATTGAAATAAAAATAGTTTTTATTTTCGAGCAAGTGAAAAGATATGATGCGAGTGGAGTAGCGTCATAACACTTAACCTTTTCTGTCTTCGACCAAAATAAATGTTTCCGAAGACGGCGAGAAACGATAATAAACGACAAACACTATTCAAAAGCGACTCTCACAAGTTAAACCTTATAAAGCAAAAGTTTAATTTGCAATTCAACGCACATATCATGCCAGCCTAAAAGCATGCAGAGTTTATACATATATGTATATATATATATACACATATATTTATATAATGTAGATAAAATGTTTGTGTGCATTATTTTAAATGTCACACATGCACAAAAGTACATAAACATATAGATAGATAAAATGTAAACCGTATATACAACAACGGCATAGCGCAATGAAATAAGTTTTCCGAGGCCCGGAGATGAAAGTTATACGACAACGTATTCTTACTTGGATTTTTGCCCAACGCGACATTTTCAAAATTAAAAGCAACTTCAAGCGTAAAGTAACACAATGACAGCTACAACAACAATAACAACAACGATAGTAGCAAAAACTATAAAAACCCGAAATAAAATACTGCAACAAACGGCTTAACATATAACTTAACTAAGACATAAAGCAAAAACTATATATATATATATATATATATATATATGATAACCTTGCATACACATATATACAAATGCAAAACAACACTTTAAATTATTGTGGAAGAGAAATTTATAAGAATTTTATAAAGACAGTGGGAACCGAAGTGATGAAACAACAAAGAAGGCTGGGAAGAGTGGGAAGCTCCAAGCAATTATTTATAATAAAGATATATATTTGTATTTATGTATGTATAGATTTATATATATATATATATATATATATATGTCATAGATGAAAAGAATGCAACAAAATTTTTAATGCCCTGATATCCTACACTATATGTAACCCGTGGAGATTGTGCGATTCTTTATATCGCAAAATTCTCCTCTTTGGAGTTATCTCCGCAAGCACTGTTTTCTATACCAATAACCCACATATTTTTAAAGTTCTCAAAACAATGCTGACATATAGCAAGACTTCTTAGTGTATGTATATATATATATATATATTTGTTTTTTACAAATTTTGTCAATAGAGTAAACGATGCAGTTAAGTGAAGATACTTTGCATGGCCCATAAACTTTTCGTTATCAAGAAATATTTTCACGCTTTTGAAATCCAACAAAAAATAAAAACAAATTCCAAATTAAAGAAAATTATGCATAATTAGCGTAATAGTAATCGTGCAAAGACTATTATTATAGCAAATACGGCCATCGCTGTTATGTCTCCAAAATGGTACGGTATGCTTTGTTAAGCTAACATTAATTTGTGCATTTGTTCTTTTAAAAGTTATTTTGCAATACATATATATTCTTATTCGTATAACATTTTAAATGTTTATTACATTTTGGGATAATGAAAATTAAAATGTGAACCGTATATTTACAGGAAGAGAATATTTATGAAGAAATAAATAATTTTCTTTTCTCACCATTATATTCCTTTCTTCCGAGATCCCGTCATTCTTCTTAGTCAGCATCAAAAGCTGAATCGATGCAAGTATGCCCGTTTGTCTTTCTGTCCGTCTGTCTGTCTGTCTTAGGTAACGTCAGTTTTAAGCGTTCTAAAGATCGCAAAACTAAAGCTATCGGCTTCCAGCTTGGCAGCAGTATTGAAAACTCTTACCCAAATTGGCAAGAGTGCAGCTACAACCATACTTGGGACCATAATGGTTTTTGAAAAAAAACTGAAAATGCTCTAACATTTAGAACGATAAAAACTTGCACACGTATACCCCATGAATGACACTGCGAAGCCTGCAGAAAGATGGAGAAAATCCGACCGTAAATTCTTTACCCAAAACCTCTACAATACGCAGAAGGGGGCTTTAAACAACCTACAAAGCATATATCAAATACTAACGCTATCTATCTAAACGTATCTGTTCTTCCATCCGCTAGTCTTTGTGGATTTATGTGATAGACATTCAGCTAAAGTTATTGGCAACAATATTGGGAGTTATTGCATTGAAAAACGGCGCAATTAGTCAGTGACACACCTACAAGTGTGCTACGTGAACTGCAAATAACTCAGTTTTCAAAAGCAAGAAAAAAAAAATGATTTGTTATTCATTACTGACAAACTATAGCAGAAAATAGGTTTTAAGTTATCTTATAACATCTGTAAAAAAATGGTAAACGACAGCCGCACCCACATACAATTCATTAAAATTGTGTTCTTCTGTTGTAACCTTTGTAACGCCCAGAAGGAAGTTTCGGAAGCTTCTTATATATATTTTTATACCAGAAACAAATTCGGAACCCATATGGTTAGTATCGCAAACAGACCAAATCGGTCAAAAGTCTCTAGTGAAAATAATCTGTAAACCCCTCTGCTTTCTGGATTTTTTGTCCACTACTGATAGTCTACATTAGCTTCCATGATGAAACGTATATTGTAGAAAGATGTGAAAAATCAACCAGGCCGACGCAAGAGACAAACAAGATAAGATAAAGGTGGTGTTTATAAGAGATCCAGTCATATCCGAATACAGGTATCTTCCTTGTCTAAAATGAAGAAATTATGAAAGGTTATAGGACGATATTGAAAATGGAGTGAGTCCAAAAATCATATACAAATTTTCCTTTGGAATAAGAAAATATTACTACTCATCGATTAAATAATAAAATGTAGTAGTAAATGTTTTAGGCGGTACGGTACACACAAATGGTTCGATTCAATACATTTGCAACAACATTCATTGGGCAAGACAGTCTTCAATATATCAAACTTCATCAGAACTGCGATGTGTATGTTGATCATAAGAACACGAGTGGACATTAGAAGTATAGTCGTGAAGAATATGCTTCTCAATCGGTTGATACATTAAATGTAATCGTAGGTAGCGCTACGTATCGCCACAATACACGTACGTTACAATTGAGTTAACGTTGTCGATAACAAATCGCACTGTGCAGGTAAGCGATCACATATCTGATGTGAGTAGATTTAAGAAATCTAGCAAATGGTTTTGTTAAACGGATTGAGCAATGCACCAAATGAAGTCCAAGCAAAAAGTAACCTTGGTATATGGTATATGGTATGCAAGTCGTTCGAAATACCACATATGGTTCATATATAATATAATACTTGTAACGCATTCGTCCTTGTTTTGTGGGCGTTGCTTTCGCTTAATAAGCAGCAGTTGGTCTACGCAATCAAATTAATTGGAATCAATTCCTATCTCTTCTATACTTAACTTGCAGATATGAGAAAAAGTTTATATGCACATTATATATATATATAGATATATATATACACAATTGAACCTGCTTTTGTGCGCTTTGTTTTGTGCGGTTTATGAATGTGTGCATTTTGTGTACTCACTGCACTGAAAGAACTTCAACATGATCTTACCAAAGCGACGAAGTCGTAAATGATACGAATAATGTCAATAACTTTGTTAACCATAAAGACGGACTCCATGACAGCAAATACAATAGTTGCGAAAGATGTGTGGAGCCTCAAAAAGGGCTCTCAGCATTTATATCCGGCTGTGGCGACATGCGCAAGCAGTTGATTAAACGTCGGTCGTCGTCAAAACGTTTCACCGATCACATGGTAACAAAAAAATTAAAGCAACTTTTAATATCTTTAAGCGACAAAAGCGATTACGAACAAGTTCATCGCAAGGCTATATATGTTTTAGGATAGGACGTTTCGTATGGAGTTACATACATTTTGAAAATGTTTCCACGTTTCCAATGAGGAAATTTCGTAAAATATATATATCTGTGTAATTTAATTATTTTGCTTGGAAAGCATTTTGTCAATATTTTCTTAGTTTTTGTCATAATTTTATTTACAGACTTTCTTAAGCGGTCGACAACTTCACTGTGTAAAAAAATGTTCTGTGAAAAATTATTTAGTAAAACTATTTGCGCAGTTTCCAAATATTTGTTTTTTACAGTCGTGGCCAACTTATGGATGCTTCCACGATCTCGTTCCCGTAACGTTCAGATATCCATCTACTCATCCATAGCGCCTGGCGCTTTGCTTTTTTTTCTGATTTCTTGTCTATCCATCTCTCTTATCAGTTTTTCCTTATCTGGATATCTATACGTCAACCCGGTCACTCTATATCTCGTATCGACTGTCAATTTTTCCCCTTTCTATGCTATGCTTTATAATTAAAGTTCTCACTTGCAAGTACTTGCAAGTTGGAAATTGGAACCCCTGTGGCATTCGTCGGCCACAATTGCATATTAAATCCTTGTGGATGTATGCAATACCCAAAATTACTTGAGATAGATCAAGTTGTTTGTTATACCGATCGATTCAGAAAGTGATTTTGAGTTTCAAAGATTGTCTGTCTATCTGTCCTAGTTTCCTGTTACCCTTCAACCTACAGGCCGTAGATATAGATATTTTGATACAATTTGGTAAAATAACATGCTTTGGCTAATGCTCAAGATCGTACCAGTTTTTCAACCACTTCCCGAGCAATGCTCTACTTCGAAAAGTAATTATGTGAATAACTGAAGAGCTGAGAGAAGCTAGACATCTAATGCTCAGCCGTAGCGCCTACTATAGTGATTTTATATCTTTTATTTTGTTGGCGGCGTTTGCGACGAAAATTCTTGCTTCCTAAGGAGATAAGTACCAAATACCCTCAAGGTCAGGCTCAAGTGATTAGAATATTCTTAAACGTCAAAGTTCTCTGCTTTTATACACCCAAGAAGTATTTCCGACCAAACAAGTTCGATTTCTCGCCAACTTTTTTCTATATGAAAAAATTTACGTTTCCGACTTTCCCTTTCCTCCTTCTTTTTCGATTTTCGTTTGTATTTTTTTTTTTTTTTTTTTTGAGATCTTTTTTTATATTTACATTTATCGCATTCATAAGCACGCAATGCGAATAAACCAAAAAAAAAAAAGTGAGAACAAGCGAAATAGCGTTTAAATCACAAAAAGTTAAAAAGAGAGGTTGAAAAAATCCATTCGTCAATTAAATGAAAATACATTCATCAAAACAATGGCTCCAAAGTCATCAACGTCAACTTTGGGTGAAATGGACACCCAAAGCAGTTATCAACACCATCACCATCAGCATCGCCGTCATTGTCGCCTCTATAAATATATTCCGATTTGTTGCATTTTTATGTTGTTGATGGTTTGTTTTCATGTTTTTTTCTCTCATTTTTCTTCTTTTTTTTTGTTCAGATGTGAGGGCATCCTCTTATTTCCAGTGGTATGAATCATAAATGCACTCATTCATGCACACAATGATACATAACAACACTACGTATGTGTCAATATATGGTTTATTTATATTTGGTTTTTGCTTTTGTTTTTCATCTCTCCTTCTCTCCTTGCATCCGCCATCGTCATTTTCGTTGACTTGAAGCATTATTTTAATATTTTTCATATATTCATACGATTTTTTATCTGATTTTATTCGTTTTTTCTTATAACCATCATTGCAGAATGGAAAGTATATCAATTTTATCATTTCAAGTGCAACAGACAATCATGGGCATCGAAAATCCTGTGGAAACTATTCATTAATTTTTAATCGGTTCTAAATCGTTTTTAGACAAGAGCAACAACTGCTATTGTTCATCAGTTCATCAGTTCATCAATTTGAAGAAAAACAAAAAAATTTTTAATTAGAAAGCATAGGAAGAGGAATCATGCTTGAAACTTTAGCGCATAGCATTCATTATATAGAATTGCTTTCAGGTCAAAATTTGCGTTCCAAGGACGCCAGACATCTACTGATTCTGCTGTGAATGGATCGATTGCAACTGCTTTTAGAGCAAGCTTTTAAGGGAAGCTGGTAACAGGTTGTGACAGACTCACACAACTTTACCCACTTGCAGGAACTTTCACGCCCCAGATGCTAGACCTATAATACCCTTCTCTGACATTGAATGTATATATGTGCGAAATTCAATTTCTATCTTAGCCTTTGGGTGGTGCGCACTTATCCGCCCTTAGGTGTTGAGTGTGTGAAATTCGCTTTAAAACTAAAAAATTTCCATAAAACTTTGGTTTTTCTGCAGTGTTTGCATTGATTGAAAAGAGAAAAATAGGAAAATACCTGTTTTTTAGTTTTTTTGTTAAAGATTTTTGTCAAACTTTCATGTATGCACCATGTACATGTTCAGATTCATTCATTCACAGGCGCAAGAGCATTGATAGGTGTTTATGGGAAAAAAAAAATTGTTGACATATGTTGACATTTATGCAGAAATCTTATAAGTCTTATGTTGTCATATTTTGTCAATTGGGAATTTTATCCCAGCGAATGCGAGAGAGAGAGAGAGAGTCATAATCAAGTGACGACTTTTAAAGGCAACAAAGAAACGAGAGTTATTCGGCTTTAGCCGACGACACTTATGGTCTTGATTTTTGCAAGCACTCACACACATAAACACTATTGCGTAAGCGAATGATATTTGATGACGATATGATGGATATAATATAAATTGACATTTATTTAAAAAATTGATTTTTTTTTTTATTTATTCGACAAACAATAAAACAATAGAAAGCCTAATTAATGAGTTTAACTTTACCTATATTCAAATTTCCCGCCAATGGAAGAGTGAAAGGGGAAATTTTTTTCTTTTCTTTCTTCTAGATAGATACAAAGCGATCTAGAAACTACTATCTATAGCAAACACGATCTTCTTACGTGTCCCTATCAAGATGAATGAAATGGACGGTATTACAGGTCGCAAGAAGTCCTCTGCTGATTACTTTTCTATGGACAAACCTAAAGCCTTTAGAATTCAAAATCGAACTATCGTAAAAAGACTTTAGAGGGCAGCCACAGCCGACCAATGAATACCATATATCTCTTGGCATAACATATGACGACTTTCGGAATAATGTGTTACAAGACAAGCGATCGAGAAATGCTCTGATCCGAAAGATTTTCAATAGCATTTTCCCTTGGGGCGAACGCATACATGTCCGTGTACCAAATTACGACATGTCCGTTGAGCACAAGAGCTAAAGAAAACGGACTACTTACAACCGTACAAACTTAATATATCCTTTGTTTCGCTTTAGGGAAAGTCATTAGTAGTCATGAGCACATTTTCTTAAGCGCTAAAGGATTTTTGCACTTCATTTCAGTGCTACGAGTACCAAGGGATCTTTTTTTGCAGCAGATGTGACTGTAACTTGAGTTTTGATCTTTCACAGATCTTTATAAAGCAATAAATTCATAAAGGGGAAGAAAATTTAGAATTTTTCTATTTTCTCTATCAAAATAGGAAAGGAGTGAAAAGCAAGAAATGCCATTGCTGGTGAAATGTAAATGACAAAAACTCTTAATGTTCATATTATTTGACTAAAATCCTGACTTCATTGAATTACTTACCAGGTGTGTGAATGAATTTGACGGTAGATGTCTCTATTTGCCAGTGTAGTGATCGTTAAACCACGGCGTTGACGCCATTTCTTTTTACAGAAATCTGGCAAGGACTTTTAACGTGCAACAGTTAAAGTTTAATACAAGAGCGCAATTTGTAATAGCGTTGAACATGTCGGCTTTTGCGCGATGTACTACGACTTGCGGGCAACATTTGCTTTTTTATTACCTTTTGTAGGGCACGAGAAGGCGACAAGGTGTCTCCATACACTCGAACGCCATGGGAGAGATTTAGAAAAGATGGAAACATGGGTCACTTATGGGCTGAATGAAAGTGACCATGGAAAGCAGTTGCGAAATACTGCTGGCATCTAAGAGATAACGTCTTTCCTCCTTTAAATTGTGACTGGCGATAAAAATTGGATATATTTCAAGAATTCTAAGCCTACATGATTATGTGTAACTCAAGGTGAACTACTATAGTCATAGACCGCAAGGCCAAGCCGCTATGGAAAAAAAAAATGTTCTATATTTGATGTGATCAGAAGGATGCAACCTATGGTGAGCTGCTAAAAGTTTTACAAAATTTTAAGAGAGACAACAAAAAGCGAGTTTCCTACGTGATAGCGCACCATCGTATACGCAAAACTGATCAAGGTAACGATTGATACGTTTAGGTGGGAAATATTTTCGAAGGCGGCTTACTCACCACGTTACCCTCCTTTCGATTACTACTTATTTGGATCGAAGAGAAACGCGCTCGCTGAGCAGAAAATATACGAAAATTACTGCATGATAGGTTTTTTGGTGTAGCGTTGAAAAATTGCCCAACGCATGGGAAAAACATTTACTTGGTTATGGGTAATGTTTCGAATAATTTATTTTTCATTTCCATACGATGATCGTGTATTTTTTAAACTAAAATTTCAGTTTCATAATTTACGTATCTAGTGGCGCGCTTTAGACAGACTAATGGTATATGAGACTTTATAATATTTAGTCCGATATATTTTGAATGACATTTAATCTCACATGTGAAAAGTCCAAAGAGCATTACCCATAAACACATAATGCCCAACATTTTGGCGACATTATGTGCGCATGAAGTTAAGCATCTCAAGCTAGGCGAGAATTTTTCCACATTAAGTGAGGAAAAGTATATAGAGCACAATACATACAATTATTTAATTCAACTAAGCTATACATTAAATTTCGGAAGTTTTAATGCTTCTTCGGTTACCTCCTGTTCGTACGGGAATCGAACTGGATGCGCACTATCCGAAGAAGCATAACGAAAATCCATCAAAACTTTGTTCGAAGCAACTCGAACACTAAATTTAATTTGTGAGTTGTTCGGTGAAGTGCTAAATTCTTTATTGTATCCAAGCTATCAGCTTCTTAATTTTTGCCGATATTTTCGCGGTTAAGCTTATCTGATTTCATTAATTTGACTTTAATGCAAACTATCGATGAATTGGTTTCTATCTATTCATACAGAAGCAAGCACATCATGAAGTCCACAAAAATTACACTGCAATTATAATTTGTTTACAATTCCCCAGACTCTAATAAATTGTTGCCAACATGTGACAAATGCGTTGAAACAATAAATTTATAAAACCACATACAAATATACAAGCATACCCAAAACAATAGCAACAAAAAATAATATATACACAACTACAAATATGCATATATATGGTTATGCTTGCTGGAATCCGCATAACGACCAGAGCATAAAAATTCATGAAATTTTTCTTTTTCGCCCAACTTTATTTAATGCACTTATGTACATTTCAATACACAATTATGCATATATGCATTGCTATCGCGCCTACCTGCAAGCTTCCCCACTCTCTCTCTCTCTCTCTCTCTTTCTCTCTCTTTCTCTTTCTCTCTGTTTCTCTTGCTTTTTATCGCCCTTTCTCGCTCATCCTAAGTCGTTCGCTCATGTTACGAGGTTGGCTTGGTTTCGCTTCGGTCACATTTATCGATAAATTAGCATATTTTGCGGCGTCCAATAGACGCCTCAAAAATCACAGCGAAATGTATATCAATATATGAATGTGTCGCGTTCGATATGCATGCTTCGCATTGTGCAATCCGTCCTCCCCCCGTTTAACACAATAGAACACAGCTACTCACTTCTATGCCACCAGCCAGCATAAAAAATTTTGTATAATGCGTTATTCATCGTTATTTGTTCGAAAGCTGTTAAAAATACATGTGTAAATGTGTGCCCGATATAGTGTTGCGCAATAATTTTTGTTTACATTTTTTCTTTTAACTTTGTTGTTGATTTATTTCAACAATTCAATCATAATTAACAAAACCGAAACCCAAAAAAAGCAACAACAAAAAAAGGGCTAAATTTGCCACACAAGAGAAAAGGAGCGAAACAGAAAATAGTGCTGGTACCAGTTTTAAAGTTACAAAAAACTTGAAAACAAAAAAATTGCACAATAATGGTAGATTTGTGGCGCCAATAATTCAACCTTTTGTTTGCTATAATTTTCCCTTTTAATGCATAGCAATAAATCGCTTAATTTGTAGTTCGTTTTTTTTTTGTTTATTTTTTATTTTGTTTTTTTGTTTTTTACATTCTAATATTCCTTTAACAACCAGGGGGCACTACGTGAACATTAATGAAAAACAAAAGAGAAATTATATTTACGTAGATGGGATCGGAATCATTTCACTGCTAAAATTTATTATATTATTAGACACTAATTAAGTTTGCCGGAAGTACGGATATCATCTTATCATCAAACAAGAAATCAATATGAGTATGAATGCAGGAATACGAACATGTATTTCTATATATGCATAATGTATGTGAATACGAATATAAGAATATAAATATGGATATAAGTACGGCTGCATATACCAATATGGATACGGATATGAATTTCACTATAAATGGGAATATGAATCTAAATATCTGAATATCTGAATATAAATTCGAATTTTGATATATGTATAAAAATGAATATGAATATAGAAATGTAAACATGGATATGAATACGAAGATATATAGATATAAATCTGAATATCAATATGAATATGAATACGTTTATGAACATGTTATATATAAATATATGAATACGAATGCGAATATGAATTTTAATGTAAATAATAAATCTGAATATAAATACTAATATCAATATGTATATAGATGTAACTATGTATAAAAATGAATATACGAATGT
>NW_023998423.1:7720888-7741028 GCF_014805625.2 Glossina fuscipes
TGAGTATGTGAATATGATTATAGGAATATAAACATAGATATGAATATGAATATGACTGCAGATATAAATATGAATATCAATATGAATATGAATACGTTTATGAACATGTTATATATATATATATATACATATGAATGTGAATACGAACATAAATATATATATGAATATGAATCTTATTATAAATGCGAATATTCCTTAATCGATTAAGAATCGAATGTTAAAAAATGGTTGCGATCTGCCTACATACAATCCCACTGTAGACAAGAAAATACAACTACCTTGGAACAACAACAAGCACTTATTTTTTATATTTTCGTGCATAACTTTCGATTCGATATTCAACAATTTGTGGTAGAATATATGGGGAACAAATTGAAAATAATTTGGAGTAAAAACTTTCTCGCGAATTGCGGCCGCATTAATAAAGATTCGGACTGAACTAGAAGGAGACCTCGACGAACAGGTTTTCAGAAATATATTCACAGTCTCGAAAGTCATAAAGAAAACATGTTCGAGCTTACTTCGGTTTCTTCCATATTGCGGACGTGCACATAAGCAGATCACGCTTATGCCTTTAATCTCATATTTTAAAGCGATCATGCAATGTTTGTACGAAATTTCAGATATCTGTCTGCTTGTTTATGTCTATTGCAAGTCGATAAAAATAGGGAATCAAAATGATCCCTTTCGATATAGAAATAGATCTACGTCATCGCCATCTCGAAGAAAGGGAGAAAAGAGATTATAGGTCTGCTTGTATAAATGAAAAAGTCATTAAAAATGTTCGGAATATTACATGCCGTATAACTTCATTTTTTGAGGATCGAAAATTAAAAACGATGACGTATTCAGTAGTTCTAGTGTTAAATATTTGTATAGCAAGCTTTCGATTTCCAAATTTGGTTTAAATATTTACTTATTTTATCAAAGAATTAAACCCAGCGTCAAAATTTAGATGTATTGTCTTCTGTCTTGCTTTCTCCGAATTTTGAATATTTTAGCTATTTCGGGCGTATGTTCGAATTTAAAATAACAAAATTAGTAAATTTTCAACTTCTTTAGTGACGATAGTTCCGAAGTTATGGACGCCAATGTTTCCGTTTGCTGATTATGAGCACAGAAACTTTAGAAAATTGATCAAATAAAGCAAATATTATCGATTTCAAATAACAGGCAGGATCGAGTTGTAAGAAATAATAGAGCTCGCGGATATTCGAAGTTGTAGGCACAAGAAATACAGAAAAAAAGCAACCGAGCACGAATTGTGTGCAATAAATCGACTTAGGCGTGGGCGGAGAACGGACTTTCATTTACATTTCGCTAACTTCTATGATCTTGATAGCTAGCTTGTGGAAAGGCGAAAGCCTGTCGTAACAATGCGAACAGATATGTGTCATGTAAAGCGATACTTGGCTTAAATTATCATTGTAAATGGCTTTTCCAATTTAAATGTGCTTATAAGTCAAGTCAGGTCTTGACCAGTCAAATACTTCTCGTTACAGTCGGCCAGCGATAGCTGCTTTCTCTAAATATCTAAACATTTGTCTTTTAACGACAATTGGACATAATCCCAAAAATTTTGGATATATGCTCGATTTTGAAAATTATAATGTAATCGACAAGTCCATCAATCCGGAATCTTCGTCACTTATCTGAAACCTTTTTCAATTTTATGTTTTCAGGCAGTTCATACTTCATTTCCAAAATGATTAAACAACGTACGACTTCGAAATCCATGCTTACCAATTGCACATAAGTATTTATTTGTTTAAAATCAGTAGAGATCAAATGCTACTACAAATTACCAGTTGCCTGTTATATAAGCCAAGTTTGTTTTCTTCCGCCATCGCACTATTACAGAGAGAGCTTGCGATTCGTTTAATATTTGTTTATTTTTTTTTTTTGGAAAGAACAAGAAACAACATGTTTATATGTCCTGTTTCCATTTGTCTGACTTCAAATAAATTACAAAGTTTTTTTTCTTCTTTTTTTTTTTTGCTTTTTTTGTAATGAATTAATAAAAGTTTTTCTGTTAAATATTTGTAGGCAGTACGGACGAAACAACCTAACAACCACCGCCACCACCACCACCACCACATTTATGTAAACAGATACAAATTATAATTATCTTATTAAGCTTTAGCTAAAACAGTAGTGTTTTGAGTGCGTCTCTGAGTGTGTGTGCGTGTGTATGTGTTTGTTTATGCTGTTCGTTCCGTAAGCACGTACATAACTTATCAAGTTTTCGCTGTTCAACGTAATTGCAAAGTGAAAAGTTTTCCTTTCCGATTTCATAATTTAGAAAAATGCAAGCAACGTGTACTGATCTCTCTAGCTTTCAGAATTAGGTGCCAAGCTGTCGTCTTATGCCACAACAAAAGCATTGCTGCGGTCTTTCGACCGAAACTAACTAACTAACTAACTAACTAACTAGAAAAACATTCGTTACTTGGGAATACTGTTTTTCTTTTTTATGCATTTATTAAGAAATGTTCAGACCGTTATAGCACATTTTCCAGAAAATGACATTTAAGGGAATAATATAACATCCGCAAGAGGTTATAAAATTATGAAAAATAATATTTGAACACTTCTTCACCTACATACATCTCGCTTCATGCTGACAAATTAGCCTGAAAATTAATTCAATTATTTTCTTCTTCTTCTTCTTGTTATTTTTTTTTTTTTTTTTTTGTTATTTGGTATTATGCTATTTTTTCTTCTCTTCTGAATATAACTTTCAATTTCTTTAGGTACACAATCTTCTCCTTCAGAGAGACGCCGACTACGATGCCGACAGTTTGTTGCCTGCTTTTGATATAAAGAAGTGTTTGTCATTTATGCAAAAAAAAAAAAAAAAAAAAAAAAAAAAAAAATAACATCATCCATTTTGCATTATCTACTACTTCTGTTGGCTTCTGTAAATGACATGACAGCTGCTGTCATTGTGTTGTCAATGTTGTTGTTCATTAAATTATCAACATTTCAGTTAAAAATTGTTGTTCTTTTTCAGCTTTACATTGACTTTTAGACATGCATGGAAAAACACACTGCTTTTGAAGTACGGCTGAGTGAGTGACTGACTTAAGAATATCTAAGAACAACAACATATACATATGTAAAATGGTAATAAATTGAAATCAATTCTACTTTTTCATCCTTTTGAACCAATGAGTCGTCTTCTTTAAATGTAACTATGAAAACTAATCGGATTCAAGACTACGTGAACTTGCCTGAAACCACGGCGAGAAAAATTCAATTTAAGAAAGAAAAAGGGGAGGGGGAGTTAAAGCGTTTAAAAGAAGAATTTTGTCAAAGTTGTTGGATTTCTAAGGAACTTTATTTCTACACTAATCTCCTGATAGTATCTTTCCTTAGACGCATAATGGACGAAAGGGGCACACATTAACTCTGCTCTTTCTTTGGTAACTCTGGCAGAGTTGTATCAAAAAATTCATATATTCACGACTGGCATAAAATTTCGTATCGGTGCGAACAAGTTCATCTATTTATCCAACTCGCACCGTAATAACAATAATTCAAAAGAGGGCTCCTCACGCTACTCGATGTGATGCCTCATCTGCCGAATCAAAGCAAAAGGCGAAATAACAACTTGTTGTGCATACCGCGTATTCAAAAAAATTTTTTTTTTCTATTTTTTTCATTATTTTTAAAGTATGAATTAGCAGCTTAGATAAATTAATTTTTTTTTTTTTAATTTTCAATTTATTTTTTGAGAAATCTGTTTTGAATATATACAGTTAGGCATCAATCAAGCGTGTTTTTTGTAAGAAAATTTATATGTGATAAAGTCCCTATCTATTCCGTTAACATTTTAATTTTTCGTAGTTCACTTAGCAAGCCAAAGTGTTATTTTTAACCGATTTTGCTTGGAAAATATAAGAAAAATTGAAGTATCTCGACTTTATCAAAACAGGTCTTATAGGGATATCCAATCCATTTTCAATAGTGTTAGTCGGCAGGTTAATGTGATCAAAATATATCGAAAATTTGTGAATCCTAGTACGTGGGCAAACATTAAAAAGACAGACAGGTCTACATTGAATTAGGAAAAGATTCTGAATGGGTCGCCATAGTTTGACGTTCGGTGTCGAAATTGAAAGTCACAAAAAGATATTTTCCAACTTGATATATTGGTTCAGAAAAACAGTGATGCTTAGGGATTAGCAAAACTTTCTAGTCGAGGCGAACGACATTATCGTAATTTTTAATAACCACGCTTTGAGGGCAACATGAAGCTAGTGATGATACACAAAGTTTCACGATTGCTATTAGTTCACTGACTTAAGAAGCAGTTTTCCTTCAAAAGTTATATAAGTTGATTGACTATCTGATTTCCGATAACGAGACAGACCTCAATTTCTTTCATAAATAATTGCGGAGATGGCTCGATTGACCTTGACCAGCATCCATTCTACGACATTATTCCGCTGAAAAGAAGAACAAGCGTTCGCGAAATTCTTAGTAAAAAGTGAGTAACAAGAGAAAAAAACTTCAGTTCATAATAATTCTTGTACACCTTTCTTAACCAACAAACATATAACGCTGGCCTCTCTGGGTTACAAAAACAAAGACGCAGATGATAGTGAATTCAAACAACTTCCCGGAAAGTTAGAATTCAAAAAATGTATTTAATGAAACGAAGTATATTTTGTACTTGATCAACATATACGATATAAATGAAAATAAACTGGTTGGTGTGTGTGTCTGCGTATAGCTACACGTATAACTTCTTCCTCGTTCATATAAGCAGTTTTTTGATAAAACGACAAAGGACGACCGAGAGCTCCTGTTCGCATGCTTGTGTACATATACAGCTTATGTGGGTCGTATATGCTGACTAAATGTCCCTAATAAGGAGAGCACGTTTCGAGTTCGGAACAAACAAGAATAAAAGGAGGAGAAAAGAGTTGATTCAATTCATTACCTTGTGATTAATAATTTTTTCTCTTATTAGTTGAAGTAAAAAGTGTAAACACTTTTGTTATTGGTTTTCTTTGGCAATTTACAGTCAAAGGCCTCCTTACTCCGAAACTGCAAAAGTATTAATAATTATTAGGTGTGCTAATAAATTCTGCCCACTTTTTGATAAAAAAAATCAATTTATATAATTTATACATCTGTGGTCTTTTGTCTCTTGCAGAATAGCTTGTGGATGTCCTCGAGGGGTAGAAACTTTGTAGCTTTGAAGCAAAGTGGTCGATGCATTTACGCACAACTTGAACTTTGCAGAATCAAAGATCTATTAAATACATTTACCTCTAACAGTCAGTGACAATCATTTGCATATCCTCAGTTGCACTAAAAAGTCCATTTCCCTAAATGACGTCCGTCTTTCCATATTTTGATGTACCATGAACGACAGTTTGTAGCGCAGCTTGATGCCCACACCCTACTACTGGGCGCAGCAAGTACCTTTTACGAAGCAACGATTTTCAAGCAAAATTTATTTATATATCTGAGTGGATTCCCTTCAGCTTTCAGTATATCACAACTTGTTCCATATTGGCACTTAGGCCATCACTCCGAGAGGTATGGATCTAACTAATGTGAAGCCATACGCTAACAACCAAAAGTCGGATCTTAGATTTTTAAACTTATTACAGTCCCACGAGGGTCGGGTAGCCTAGAGAATCCCCTTTGCGTGGAACTACTGAATGCAGTTTTTGCTGAAGGAGAGTTTGCGTAGTGTGGGTCGTCGACCTGACTACTGGGAACTACCCTTAAGGGAGTTTCATGATGGCTGTAGGTCCCCAAAAAATGCGGGATAGGTCTCGCCACTGTCAGCGACAAGGACATGGCATACACACGCCGTTGATCTGAAACTACATGGGATCCTTCCTGTTCCCTGTAGGGCGTGAGTGACACTTTCTCACCCCATGCGCTATCGGACACTCCCTGTAACACATCATTACATCTGATATATTAAAGTTATGTTAGTAAGCTTATTAAGTGTGACATCGATTTCCGCACCATAATTAGCGAAAAGAAGCATAATACAAATTTTAAGGTAGGCAAAGTTCGTTGCGTGTGAAAGTATGAAATGTTTTTATGAAAGTCAGAACCGGAAACCTCTTTTCCACATCGCTCCGTCTTAATTCACTAATATCTAGAAGAATTCACTCCAAAATGTAGATCAAATAATTCCCTAAGTTTCAGGTGGAAGTAGGCTCGATAGCATTGTGCCTCAGAACAAACAAGCAGAACTACTTGTATGGAGGTAAACAGTTCTCGTAACCATTTTTGAACTTATGTTATGTGGCTGTGATGCTTGATCAGATACATTCTCTGCGAGAATTGCATCTCTCTACCTACGATTCACTTAGATGTTCCCATTGAAGCAGAATAAAAAAATGTGGAAAATTACGAGAATATGACGACTGCATCTTTATCCGAGAGCTATTGTAATGATCAGAATTTACCTACAAAGCTTCCCCACTCCCTTCGCTGATTGAAAATATTTGGGTGAACATTTCCAGTTTCCTAGAAAAGCAATCGCTTATGAACAAGTTCATCGCATCGAAATTTCGGATTTTCAGTGGTATTAGTACTGCATGCATTGCAACATTCATTGCAACAAAATAAATTTAACATGTTTATCAGCGAATCTCAATTTTATAGTTGAATACAAAATAAACACAAATAGAAGCACGAAAGTAGAGAGATTTACTTGTTAGTAACTGTTTTAGCTCTTTTACTAAATTCTTAATTCAGTTACTAAATCCACAGTTTATAAATATTTTAAATATTTTTTTTAAAGCTTTGTAGTATAAAGCGCAAAAAAAAGCAAAAAAACGAAAAAAACAAAAAAAAATGTTCATTTTAGTTAAGTCTATTACTCACCCTGGATACAAATAAAACGAAAAAACAAAAATTGAAAAAAGAAAGACCAACGAAACAATGGCAGAAACAACAATAACGTAACAAATACATTTGTTCAGCATATGTTGGCCTGACTTTGTGTTTACTTTACGAGTCATATGCGCCTTTCGAGTAGCAAAAGTAGTTTTTCCACGTTTCTTTCTTTCATTTCTTTTTTTTTTTTGCTTTTTTTGTTTTTTGTTTTTTTTTTTTATCCAATGTCCAGTTAATTGCAACCGAACGTGGTCAATGGAATGATAAACAAAAGTCACTATTATGTACATATGTACAATGCATACGTACACGTATGTTGGGCAATGTTTGAATGTATGTGTTATGTACATATGTGTACGTAGCTTTTTTGATTATTTGTTCATTCTCATTGCAAAAATATAGAGAAATCAATGACAACAAATTTACGAAAAGAAACAAAAACAGAAAAAAAAAAGAAGAGAAAACGAAAACGAAAAAGAAAAAAAAAAAAACTAAACGAAAACATTGAAAATTGAAAAATAAAAAACCGGCTAAAAATAACGGGCGATAAATTGAGTTCATCTACTGTATGAATATTTGCTAAAAATGCATGCAGCCGTATATGCGCGCTTGCCTGTGTGTGCATTTGTGCCGATAAAATAGCAAATATAGGTCTCTTGATAAATGCATAAAACGGTGATTGTAGATTTTAGAAAATTGGATTTTAACAAAAATTCGAAACAAAAATAAAATAAATAAAAATCTAAATCTGCATCGAAAAAAAAAAAAAATTAATTAAAATATCAAACAAATATAAAATTTTATTTACTTAATATATCTATATATATATATATATATATATATATATACATATATAAAAAAGTAAACACACATCCACGCACGCACTCAAACAATCAAAAGTCATTGTTACATTCAAACGGTCAAATAGGAAATGATTGCCAAAATGAAAAAAAAAGGAAACAAAATACTATAAAAAACAAAGCAAAAACAAAAAAAAAAAAAAAAAAACAAAAGAAAACACAAACCCTTTTGGCAATAAGTGAGGAAATAATGTTCGGCTTTAGACGACTCATGGATGTCTTGTTCACCACCTAAAGCCTACATATAGTCAATATATACATAAATTGAGTGAGAGAAAAAAGTTCGTGGCATCTTCCCCAATAGATTGACTTCTCTCTCACGTAACTTTCCCAAACATAATCTTATTTATCCATACCATAGCGCTTGTAAAAGATGACAGTCCGTAAATAGTGTGAGAAATACTTCCAATATATGTTAACTTGATCGAAAGTAACTTGATGAGGTTTTTGTAACACAAACGCAGGGGATAAGGCTGACTGACTGTTGCCCATATAATAAGGATGCTTTATCAAATGCACACATATGTTTTCCTCTAGAAATTTTGACGGTAAAGACGCTTCGCTCTATGATTGATAAATCATATCATAAGAATGTGTCCGAAATTCTTAACAAACATCTTATCCCTGCGAAACTAAGCATTACCTAAAAGGCAATCATTTGTATGATGTTAGATGCAAAAATAATTTGTATATAACAAGAAGCAACAGTGATGGATATGATGATAAATTGAATAGACATTCGCGCAGAACAAAGAGATTCAAGAGATTGATGACTGATGAATGAATAGTCGGCCACACACGACAAAGACTTATCAAATAGGTTAGGCCTCGGAATGGAAAAGACTCTGCACAAGCAAAGCCTAGTGTAACGCGGCTTCCCCCGTTTAGCGTAAGTAACACTTAAAAGGTGCCTGCAAAAGGTCATGTCCCTTCGATTATTTGTTTACGAGTAACCATTGTTTTGGTAGTCCTACTTTGGTCATTTCCAAAACAATGGAATAATCAGATATTTTTCGTACCCATTAAACACTGACCCTCGATAAAACAACGTCCAAATTTTACGTTTACGTGATATGCGTTACTCTCCTACGTCGACAAGAGAAATTAGCCAATGGTTTGTTGACTTCACACGACAGGGGATATGAGAAAGGAGTAGTAATGAAAAAAAACCTGAAAGAATTCACGATAATCCAAGAAATCGCTCGCAACTTCGAGGTATCGAAAGATAATCTATTCACAATTTTCAATGAAAGTTTGGGCAAGAGAGACACATTTTCCCAATGGATATCATGTTTATTTGCAAAGGAAAGACAACCAACCTCAACATGTTGACCATTCAGAAAGCTATTTGGGCCCGTCTATATGCGAAAGAGTTCACTGAGTGACAACGACTTTATGAAACATGCGACAATCGCAAGAGCGATCTAGCGACGACGAGTAGCGAATATTATAAAAAACTGTGGGTTTGTTTGAAAAGGAAATTGTCGAAATGTCCCCCATGCACAGTGATGCAAGTCAAGCCTTACAATGGGAAATTCCGCACCGTATTCTCCAAAAATCTCGTCCCCAAAAAGGATGAAGGATAAAAAGCAAATTATTTGGGACAAAAAATAGAACCATAGGAGAAATTAGAGCGTATTTTGAAGGTCTTGACGCACCTTCCTATAAAGAAGGTTCCTCTGAAAATTTAACGAAAGTGTTGCACTGTTGTTGATCGAGTTTCATAAACAAGCTTTCTTAGTCAATTCCAATAAATTGCTTTCAGGCATTAACGCTGGTTGTCGGTAAATATGATTTAGTTTCGAAAGTCTTTGCAATTTTCTCACTATTGTGAGAATTGGCAGAGACCAAATCGTGTTCTCTTCCAAGTGTTCGACGGAAAAGTGATTCTGAGAAACGATCGGATGGCCAGCCAAATTACAGATATAAAAGGAGGAAGGGAAGAAGAAGATTAACACACATGGAAGAGGATTAACACCTTGATAGCTGAAAGCATAAATAGAATAACAACGAGGAACTCATGCGTTTAATAACTGAGGGGAATCATTAAAAAGTCGAATCTATTATGAAACAATGGCCCTTTTTTTCAAAGTTCGAAATTTGTATTTACTGAAAATGTGACAGTCGAAGCATTCTGCCTAACACTTCTTTCAAAATATATTAAAAAAAAAAAAAAAAAAAATTATAATTTCTCTTCTTGGATGATGTCAAAAATCTCAATGGCAAGCGAGAACAGGGTTTACGGAAAGCAGAAACAGAACACTTTTGATTTCCTCTTCTTTACCAAATTGTTCTACGTTATGTTACAAGCACAACAATCAAATTAATATAATCTTGTCGAGTATTGCCTACCTATACAACATTTGTAAATAAATATATGTGCGAATGGATTTTGTGTGGTTGGGAAAGTATCTTAAGTCCTAAATGCATAGATCTCATACATGTGGACGGAGAGAAGCCGAATACCGACAAACTTTTTGCAATATTGTGGTCAAATTTATAACACATATGTATATATGCAAGTATGTGTATGCAATCATTTTTATGTCGGATAGCATTGTGCGGTAGTGTTTTTGTATGTTTGACTTTATATTTATCCTTTCGTTCTTTTCTTTTTTTTCTCAATTTATTGTTTATTTAGTTATTGTTTCTTGTATTGAAAACAATTTTCCGTTAACATAGGAGACGTCTGCATATGAGTCAATATGCAACTACTTTAAATTTATTGAAATGCTTTTGCATTTTTCCTTTTTTTTTTTTTTTTTTTTTATTTATCTTATAAGGGTAAATTAAGTTTTGTCTGAGGGCGAAAAATGGGGATCAGTAACCCCATAAAATTGAAGATTTTTATTAGCATAGGTTTTTCAATTGATACGACCGACCGTTGTTTGCCTTTCTATTAAATGAAATTGATGTGAAGTTCCAAAAACAATTAGGTTGGAATGAACTGGTGATTAGCTTCAATTAATCCCCGCTGCCTCCGATTATGGCAAATAAATCACTGATTGATTTAATTCCATAGATGTGGAATTCCTTTACGAGACATTTATTTATCATTATCATATCAAATAATGGAAATCGAGTCAACTGATTGAGTGCTAGCAATATCCAGATATCAAAAAAAGGGTTAAGTTTAGACAAAGTGCAAATTGCATATAACGGGCATTCAAATATTATTGTCACTAAATCATTCTTGAATTTAATTATAAATGGGCCAATGAGATCATCAATGGGTTTGATTAGTCCCTAGAACGGATGAATTTACCTAGCACTCCATATACTATGCGCATAGTTCACGGCAATTGTATAACATCGAAGAAAAGGTTGCCTTAGCTGGACGTTACCCAACCCAATATATTCTGGCACCATTCGCAACTTTAGGGATTGATTTTGCTATTGAAATTTTGCTGTGAAGTTCTAACTATAGATGTTTCGTAGTCTACCGATAGTAGATTGTAAAGTATCAACAGTTGCTAGCGGTTCTCGCAAGTGAAGATATTTTATTTTAATCTGACCAACCATAGTCAATTTTAGAATTAGAACATACGGGTTCTTGGAAGGAAGTTTGCCCTGGAACTTTGAAGATATTGTTTCTTAACAAATAACATAAGTACTAGTCTCAAGGGGGAAATTTTTGTGACCAGTGGTAATATTCAACGCAAACATTGATCAAAGTATTCTGTTGCAGGAAAGATTTTGTAGCCATTTTCCACTTAACTAAAGGACAAATTTGCACCGCATTTAAATGCTATTGTGAGTAAAATAAATAAATTTTAACTACTGGATGCGTCCAATTCCTTCTTTTCACCTTTTGATCTTGAAAAAAATAGTAACAGTATGTAAAGCCTGCGTGCTCTACTCACAGACATGCCCAGAGTGTAGAAGAAACTAATAAAAACTTCGGAGAAACCCGACAGCTTTTCCAAATTTTCTCCAACTGTTCGGTAAATTCGGTGAATGTATTTTTGAAGAATTGCTATCCAATGCTACGGTTCAATGGAGAAATGCTCCCAATCGATGTACGAGTACGTCCGCAATTGACGATGAATTGTTATTTCATTTCCCATTTATTCTAATGCAGGTGAGCATTTTCTCCCCCCAATTACAAGCAAATTAGAAATGAATTTTTTTATATTTTCCTATACAAGTTGCGATCCCATGAAGGCATTTTCGAAAATCTGTAACACAGATGGTCATTAGGATCACTTCCGTCATCTCCAGGCCAAAAATGGCTGACGGGTTTACTTCAATTATTTTATCTGTAATTAAGAGGTGCTAACGTGCGTTAGAGTAAGTTGGACATAAATTCGAATTAAAATGTTATCGTTAATTGCAGACACAGGAAAAATTTTTCGATCGAATATTCAAGTGGTTCAAATAATTTTTTAATTCCTTTTAAGCTGTAGACTTGTACGGAAGCAGATCATGACCATTTTGTATTCTCAAGGAACGGTTGTGCTTCCTTTTGGCGACTGCAACAATTCACAAAATTTATCCGTCAAATTGTCATATGTATTATATCACAACAAAATTTATCCGTCAAATTGACGGGTTTTCGTAAAAATATTTATTATATCTAGACACCAAGAGCACCTAAAAATAACAAAGTGGGCGTGTTCTAGAAAAAAGAGTATAAATATATATATGTTTCTCCAACATGATATCATTAAAAAGGAGCGATATCTGAAGATATCTATTTCTTTATGTGGAATTTTTAATCTTAAAAGCAAAAACCCAAGCGCCAAACTGACAGGTTCCGCACAGGTAGTGTTAAACCTCTTCGATTAATATTCCACAGCCTGGTTCTCAAAATGATGGCGACAACCATTTCGACCAAGTGTGTCCCTTTGATGCCGTTTCTTGTCGGAGCTGTCATAGTTGCACAAAACGACGATGAAAAGCTCAAAGTGAATTGATTAAGAAAACAAAAAATTGATGTAATCTGCTCACACATTCGTTCACAATAGACAAGAAGAAACTAAAGAGATCTCAAAAATCCGGCGATTTTTTCAATATTTTCTTCAATAACTTTGTATCCCGGGAAGATTTTTACGCAGATGTGTTACTCAGATGTTTGTTAAAAACCCGTTCACTTTGAGTACAAAAGTTGTTCTAGTTTAATGGGTTGCGCAAGTCTTGAATGGCTGATTGAAAACAGGGGTCGAATTTCCTTATTACTTACCGACTACTGTCGTGTTTAAGGATGCTGCCTATAGGTGTGATCAGGCGCGCTTATGGGTTGGAAATTACTTTCTAATCGTATAGGTCTAATGAATTCATGCAGATATATATATATATATATATATGTGTGTATATCATATCATTCACGGGTGTACCGCACAATAATTGAAAGAAAGAAGAAGCGAAGTAACAAACAAAGCAACACAAATATTTTCCATTTTTGAATTGATAGTTACATCCTTTATAAAGAAAGGGTGGAAAATTATCTGTAATGACAAAAAGAGCCGTTAATGCTCTAATAATATCGTAAGATATTTTATATACTTTTACATAGTGTTGGCGTGGGATACAACGTTCCCAAAAGCCGAGGAAACGTTGCGTACAAAACCTTAGCAACTATAAAAATAATGGGAAAAAGTATTAAATAAAGTTTAGCACAAATTGAAATGAAAAATGATAAAATTTTTGTTTATCTAAAAAGTCGAAATCCTTTTGCTTATAGCTAAATACTTTTAATTATTCCTAAAAATGTTTTTTGTTAATCCTGTGTTCATAGCATTTTTTTATTTTATGGCACCAACAGATCAAAGCAGAGGCAATTATTATTTGCTTTTGTTATTCTGAAATTTCTACCGCCAATGTCTTTCACTGGTTCATTCATTTTTTCAAATGACTATTTTCCGTTAGAATATATTGCTTTCTGCTCTCTTTGAATGCAGAAAGTGCCCCGAGAGAAATTTTTGCCTTTGGAAAGCTTCTATTTCCCTCAATAGTAAGCAAAATGTTCATCGCTACCGCACAGCGCAAGCGAAACTTCGAGCCCTTGGTTGAATTTTGCCGGAAATATTGTCTTTACGTCTTTTCCTCAACTGCCAGCCAAAGCGCCGCTAGCTTACAATATCAGCAAACAAAAATTTTCAAATTAACTAAGAAATTTCATATTCTATGGAATTCTCTAGCTTTCATTCGGGCACACAATTAATTTATCAAACACCCCCAGCCGATCCTTCCAAATCGAAGCACGATGGACGTTTAAACTTTGAAAGACGGTTAGAACAAAGATTATAGAAGCGCGGGCTTATAAAAGCACCTTTCCTATGTACTGGGAAATGTTTTTTGGAAACTTCCTTCTTCGAAATCTCAGCAATCGCTCGCAAACATGTTCGCAACAATACATCCATGCATTAGAAAGTTGGCCGGTAATGTATTTATCATATCTGATTACAAAAAAAGAACGGAATAACTAATAAGAAAGCCACGTTTACCTAAGAGAGGAACTTGAACAGCAAGCATTTGTCATTTGAAGTCTTTGATCTTCAATATATGAGCCGTTTCGCTTTGAAAGTGGGGCAAGTCAATTTTTTGTTACTTCGCGATATTTAAAGATTTGCGTTTTAATATACTTTGAAAATATTGACAAGTCTGAACCACCCTAAACCAACTTATAACACACAGGTATATCAAGGCCGTGTAAATTTGTGCAACACCCAGACGGACATGGACACGATCCACCTTTTGTTATACCAAACGATTCAGAATCACATTCTCATTTGATGTACGTCTGACTGTCCCTCTGTCTGAATTACTTTTTTGTGTTTCATATGCTACATAGGCAACACCCACACGGACTTGGGAAAATCCACCTTTTATTATACCAAGCGATTCAGAATCACATTCTCATTTGATGTACGTCTGACTGTCCCCGCCTCTCTAATGTGCATTCTTATGTTCTACCAAAAAGCCACAATTTCGAGGTATTTTATGATCTATGGTACCATCGATGCATATTTCGCATCGTACCACTTTCCCAACCACTTTCCTCATATCGTCTTACTTTGAAAAGACGTTATATGAATATATGCCTCACTTTCTAGATTAATGAATTATTGTAATCGTTGATTGCAATGATAAAATTTCATCACACACACACATTTATTCATTTCATTAAAATATTTTAATAATCGTGGGAGAAGAAGAAGAAGATAAGAAATTGACATTTCTACTACCTCAACATCGCGATAGTTTGGTAAGAATGAATGTTCTGGCAACGAAAACTTGTAATCAATGACGTTGTTTGTATTTCCGCTGGACTAAACAGTTGTCATTTACACTATGGCCAACTTTATGTCTCCATGTTAGCCAACGCAGACATCGTTATAAGTTCTAATGTGTTTTTATTTTGTTTTGTCACATTCGGTTAGTGCTTGAAATTACAAGATCCATCCATTTCTTATCCTCGCTATAGTGGCATCCCAAACTTGGGCTAACTTGATGATTACAAAAATTGTACAAGCCTTGGTTCAACACAAACGTATTCTGCTTATAACATACCAATCGATATTGTTTAGCTTAGGATCAGGTATTGCCTCTTGTAAATCAAAGGGTTATTTGCAGTCAAACATCTTCCTATAGAGATTTTCTAGCCAATTCGGCAAGTGAATTAGATGGACTTGTACTAATTTCAAAATACAAAAACAAAATGAAGAGCTACTACTACTTTGTCTTAAGCATTAGGTAAAAAAAGTTCGTATTAAGTTTTATCCACAAGTATCATTACCCATCTTGAATGGGGGGCAAATCCCCATAAGTGGCCTAAGTGAGTTTTTCAAGAAATTCAACTAAAGAATTTGACGGTATCTGCTAAATTAAAAAAATTTGCGATCAATAAGTTGAGAAATACTGAGATTTTGTTCGAAAGAAGTTTTGCTAATTAACGATATAACAAAGTGGTGTTGTTTGTCACTGTATTTAGAAAATTAATTTCGGGAATTGGTGGAAGAGAGAGACAATTAATGTTTCATTAAAAGCCTATGCGAAAAGTTGTTGGATGCTGCATCACCAATTTACCCAATGATCGTGGTTTGATTGTAATGCCAACGGCCTTGACACAAAAGAAAATGTCTCTTAAAAAATGTATTACTGTAGCGTGATATGTTCCTCCCGCAGAAAACTATTCATATACAATAAAAAGACTTTGTACTTCAGCACATCCTTGGATATATGTGGTTATCATCCTATACCTTGACTAAAATATGGAGACATGATGGACTTGCTTCATTATAAATCCCCAATATATCAAAAATAAACAAAAAAATTTGGAACAAACCGCGACGACGACTCAATTGAACTGATGTACTTTTATGCGAAATACGCAAGAATTATAATAAATTACCTATGGCTATGTTTTAAAATGCATAAATAAATCTTGTGAAGAATGGACTTTTCCCTGTTTGGGAAAATTTACCTTTTAATAAAATAATGCCGGGATAAGCCTCATCAGCTATTCCGTTCGTCCTTGCCTTCGCTCCCCCCTTGACATTATAATTCAGTTTCCTTTTATTAATTAACCTAAGTCACTAACTAAAATAGGTAGTTCAAATACTAAAGAAAGGTGTGTGACTACAACTACCTATGAAGAACCCAGCGGCTAAAAATAAAAAATGTTATGCCTTTACTTAACTTAAAGGGCGAAACGGAAGTTCTTATTTCCGTAATTCAGCACCTAGAACGAGCAATCTCAGCAGATGATGTATTACCTAGCCGACGGTTTGATTTTAGAAGGAAGAGGATGTGTAATCTTCTTCTCCACTATGCCTCTGCTTGCACTCGAATTGGCCTTGCCAATCGGTTGGTTGTTCGCATTCGAAGTATGTCAGCTAATTTAATTCGAATGTGATATTTGCATTCCATTCCATTCCATTCCATTCCATTCTTGCTTATTACACAGCATCCCTCACAGAAGAGAAAAACAAACTGATTGCTATAAAAGTAATATTCACGTATCCCAGACATAGGAATAACATAGAAATACGTGTAAGGTTAAAACCGGTCCTACGACTTTGGTTCTTACAACCTTTATATGAAATACATGATCGTAAATTATTATTATTATTATATACATAATTTATTCATCAATTATCTGAAATCGCTGTCCATTCAAAATATCACTTTAGTGCACTATCTCGGACAAAATTAACACAACTCAGTAGTTTTTTTAAACTATTAAGTTTGAAAACAGCATAAGTTACTTTCCGTTATGAAAAATGCTGAAATTATTTATACTGAGCAGGATATAAGTATTCTGAGATGACAAATACATCAATAAATCTTCTCTTCTTGAAAATATATTAAAACGCAAACCATTAAATATATCGATTTAGTAACAAAGTGACTCTCATATATAAAGAAAATTTTCATGTACCTTGCAAACCTTTTCACACATCAGTACATAGAGTAATTTGGACCTTTCTTGCACAGATCTGAAGAAATGTAACTAATTTCCGTTGCAGATCACAACTTATTGATAAGAAATTGATAAAAATGTTAGCAATTTTAGGTCTCATCAACTCGATCGGCGGACTGCTTGAATGTCAAATTCCAACTTTACCTATGACTGTGCAGCACACAGAGATGTACACAAAGAAGCAATCTTGGACAAATCAATTTGATTTTTTTTTTTTTTTTTTTTTTTTTTTTAAATTACTATATAAATATATTTATTTTTGCACATTCAAAGAGTACGTATATATATTTTATATTTATATATATTATTAGGCCTCTAATGCATGTTCTATATTTTATGAATTTATGAATGTCTTATATTATTTAATGGATGTAAAAGTCAAATAAATGCTCCGTTAAAGTGTAAGAAAAGTATGTGGTAGAGTATAAAATTGAAAAATTTTTAGCGTACACATGTGTGCAAATAACCAAATTCCCATAGAGAAACTTCATTTAGAATGACAACGCCCCTAATACGTGATTTCATTTATGGGGTTTTATTTTTCATAGCATGTGTGTGCAAGTTAGTTAGTTAACAACATTACACGAGCATCTACATGATGTAAGTCAGTGTAAATAATGGTTACGGAATTATATGTTAAGCTCCTCCCTCTTCGAATGGGAATTATTGTCTTAATTTAACAATGATTTAGAGAAGAAAAAAAAAAAAAAAAAAAAAAACAACAGCAACAATAACAACAATATTTGTATATTTTACTCCAAAGCAAACTTAAACAATTTGGACGCGCGCAAGCTTCAATGATGAAAATAATAATTTTTCAAAAACTTTCGAAATTCTTCAGTTACTAGCAACTTTTTTAAAAAAAAAAAAATTAACATTTGCAAACAATTAAAGCAATTTTTTAACCAACAATTAGATGACAGTTAATACTTGAAAATTTCTTTATGCGTATTACGTATATGAGAATGTGAGAAATATATATATATATATATATATATAATGTTTACATGTTAATGCCTGCGAAATACAAAATCCTGGCATATACATAATGCAAAGGCGTACGAACGAACGAACGAACGAACGAGCAGAGCAAGCAAGCATTTATTTAATGATAATGTTCTGGAGGAAATAATTCGACCTCATAACTATGAAAAACCCTGTGACGACGACAACGACAGTTGGTCATTAAAAGCATTAAACGATATGATAGCTTCAGGAATACTAAAACCACGGGAGACGCATGAGTGTTGTATACATGAACAGGCCGAGGTAGCTTAAGCGAATATACCATGCAACCGCACAATACACACCCATACCCACCCAATCGAGCGTTCGGGAATTTCATGTTATTCATATTATGGTTACTACTGCCCGGCCCCCGCGCTCTCTTCTACCTCAATAACCGAACAAACTTAATTGCAAAAGTTTTTCGGTCAAATGCCGGTCATAATAACAACACCATCACCCAACGCACCATTCAAAAGGAAAAAAAAATAAAAAAAAAAAGAAACAAAATGGTATTAAATACAAAGTTTAAGTACTATTCGTCTGCGTAATATTTAAAGTTTTCCTTGCTCTCTAAAAGCAGGCCATTCATTCACAAACGCATTTCAACAACTCGATATGATATTTGTTCGAAGTAATATTTTTTAATGTCAGACCGGCCGCATAGCTAGCATATAGGGTGAAACGGAAGGATAGATAGATGGGAAAGGGGAAAAATACGTTGGATGGCTAATAGCTACAATTAGCGACAAATGACAGTTGACAGTTAGTTTTATGTGCCTTCTCGCCTCATTCCTTTTCGCTTCTTCAACGTACGTGGTGATGGTCGTGGTCGTCGTCGTCGTGTGTATTAAGCTGCAGCCATTTTGCAATAATTTTCTAACTTAACAAAAGATAACAAAGAAATAATTGTATTTTTGTATTCCTTTTTTTTTTTTTTGTTTTTGTTTGTATATTAACAATATTATAAATTAAATGCAGACACAATATAATGACAGTCAGGATCTGAAGTGTGACAATTATTTGTAAAACAAGTTAATAAATATGCCTTTTTGTGGTTAAGCAAACCGTTAAGCACTTCATGCGTTAATATGGATTCGAAATTAAGTTACCCAACATATTTGTAAGCAACACATGCATAAAACAGCAGTTTATGAAAGAGAGGAGGGACATTAAAGTTCATTTTAAGGTGACTTTTATTCATTCAAACAAAGTATCCATGTCATTTAATACACTTATAGACTGTAACAGAGACAATGCGAAGATTGGACTCTTCTTTTATTATGCAATTCAATACACACTTGTGAGGGACACAAGAAGTCACAAAATTGCTTTTGGTCGCTTAGTTTTTAGTTTCTTTGCCTATAGAAAAAGCTCGTTTTAAGAATTGATATTAAGGGGCACAGTCCAGTACGAAGTCCAAATAAGTTGACTTTGAACGCAATTGCATACGTTTGGCAAGCGATCAAGAAATTGAATAGAAGACAGGTCCAATTTCCGCCATCTTCCTTTTCGGAAAGCTTGTAATATTAATAGTGTAGTCAGGGGCCGCGCCGGAGTAAAACAACAGATAATCCGATCGGCCAAGTCAATAAACAATTAATGCATTGAACAACAGTAAGTAAGAGATTAAATGAAAAACGCAACCTATTCTTATAAAGTTCATTAAAATTAACCTAAGTGAAGTGACCTTGTCTTTTCCTATTTTTCCTAATTTAGTACTACCTGTAATTTACTACTACTTATCTAAGTGTCTTTTTCTGTAATTTGCTACACAAGGCTACGAGATAGCCTTCTTAATCGACTCCAAGATTTTCGTGCGCTTAAAATGTAAAAAAGTAACCAGCAGTCTGTGGTATATCATCGAAATAGAAGCGAGTTAGTAGAAATAGATTCGAGATTGTGTGGCGTTGAATTCAAAACAAGGCACAATTACTAATGTGCTAACAATCGAAAATTCTTGATCGTATCGGCC
>NW_023998423.1:7741038-7771206 GCF_014805625.2 Glossina fuscipes
ACTACTGCTACTACTTTGCTATTACTATTTGCTCTCCTTCTCTCGAATCGCAAATTATCAGAACAACAATTTGTTCTTCACTTAATAACATGTCCGTAAAAGCTCTTTTAATAGGGTAACCTCACTTCTTACGATAGGTTACGAAGAAGCATCGTCGTACTTTAATCATGATATCACAAATTTCCTACCCGCATAGATCTATATTTCTATAAATATTAAATCCCTTTACGCTTTGGTAACTTTCCCATTTTTAAAAGGATAGGAGAACACATCTACTTTCAACAGCTCTCTGAGCACAATTAAAAAATTTAACAGTAGCGAAATTCATATGTGGCTTTTTGACAGTTCTGCGAGTTTAACTCCATCAACGTATTATTCTTGACGCTTCTCAATGTATATGTTGAGATAGAAATAAGCGAATAATATTTTATTAAGCATATCTTGTCAAGAGCTTGTTTTGTTTCCTTTGCCTGCTTTATGAAATATAACTATCATAACACATCATAGTCCAGAATTTGGAACATCGGACCACTTCAAGGATATGCCCTAATGAAATCGGTTTGAAATTCGAAAATCGAGTTTTGTAAACGCATGGTTGCATTTCATTAGAATTTCTATGGCGTTAGTTCAGCCACAAGCTGTTGCCCTTCAAGTCTACATTTAGTTTATTTGTGCAGAATACGTTTAGAGTAAACAGTTAATTTTTTAAAATTTTATAAACTAAAGTTTACATATAATAAATAAAGTTATTTACGATAACACTTCATAACCAACAGCCATAGTTTCGAAATATGTGTCTACCCACGAATGAAGGCCAATCAATCATAATAGATTGGAAAACATTTTATTAAAATATTTACGTTAATAAAGTCGCAAGGTAATCGTACCGAATAATGAATGACTGACTATATATATCCACAATAGGCATCCGTTCTATTTAAAGTTAATATAATTAAATTTTATGAAAAAAAAAATTGAAAAAGTGAAAAACTAACAAAAAGAATAGCATTCCCACGCTAAACCTTCATAAATCTTCTCGCTAAACACATTTTAAACTTATGCTTCCGTATTGGAGTTAAGTTTTTCTTACAACTTTTCCTATATTTCACTTTTCTCGCTTTTTCCTTTTTCCCCTATTTATTGTTATATCTACGTCTATATACATCTATATACATCTATATATCTCTAAGCTATCGCCTGCCATTACAACAAGCAAGTTCGGTTTTGAAACAAACTTAATTGGTGGAAAATTAAATTTTGAATCTTAAATTGGTTTTTTCTTACATACAACCCATCATTCGCAAATATAACCTATCAGCTTATATATGCGCACACACACATATGGCATATATTTGAACATATGCATACGTTTAGCACAATGGAAGGAAAATTAAAAAAAAAAAAAAAAAAAAAACCCCAAAGAAACGATATCCTTGAAGTGGAGCTGGCACCCCATCCTTTTCGTTTCTCACTTACTGGCGTAATAGAAGGGAAATAAATATTTTACGATTGAATTGCTTAAGCAGCTCAAAACAATCATAACTTTTTCCTCTGTTTCTTCTTCTTTGATATGATATCAGAAACAGAAAGAGAAAGAGAGAGAGAGAGAGAGAGAGAGAGAAAAAGCAAGCAACAACATATGTGTTTGATAAATAAACTTTTGCCTGTAAAATGTTATGATACGGAAAACAGGCCCGGTATGCGGTCTCATCACACTGCGGAAAAATAAACCAAAAACACGAAAAATAAAACATTAAATATTTATGCATATACATACAATATATATATATATATATATTTGCAAAGCAATATTAACTATCTTGCAATATGGCTATGTGGAACAATAGCAACAAAAAAAATAATAAAACAGCAAAAGTAAATACGAACAGCAATAAATGCATTACGAGGCAATTTTTTGAAGCCAAAATAGTGAAATAAAAAGATTTATAGATTTAATGGGAACAACAACAACAATAATAATAATAATATCAAAGCAATCATGCGTTATTGTCTTAAGACAACAACAATATATATATATATATATATATGTATACATATATATGTGCATGTATATGCATGTATCTAGGCTTACGAAATGCAATATTGCCAGAATCGTATGAGTATGCAAATCACTGCAGCTATCATAAAGAAAATCATTTTTACATTTTTAACGATTGCAATTTTATATCAGTAGCAATAACAACAACAACAATGATGGCAACAACATCAGGGTGATGACACTAAAATGGGAAACGCCGTTGAAATTTTATTGGCATTTCTCCGAATATTATTTGTATTTGTATCGGCGAAAAAATATATTTCCAAAAACAAGAACAAAAAAACGCATTAGCCTTTAATTATATTACAATTTGGGGACATTTCTTGTCTTGAAGGCCGTGTGCGGAAAAAGTTTTGACAACATATTTCAGTAGTCAACAAAATGCGTTTATAATGTGATATGGAAAATACCTTGAGCTTACAATACACTAACGACTAAGAAAATGTTCGCTTACGAGTAGTCGTACATACGCCCTTACATGTGGACACACGACAAAATACTTTTCTTTAATGATTTAAAATTTCATTAGTGTTACCTAAGCCGTCACGTTGAGAGGACATTTTTTTAGGTGATTTATGCAATGCTTTTGGCTTCCATCCCTTCTATGTGTTGTGCTTTCGCAATAATATAAATAATGTTCTCAATAAAGAAAAATATATTCATTCTGAATAGCTGCGCTCCAATGTCATTTCAGTCATTTGCTTTATTTTTTCATCAAATTAAATATTAATTCCTTCTTTTTTTTTTTTTAATTTAATTTATTTTAATGGATTAATTATGTAATTATTAAGTTAACTTTGTCGATCTGTTTGGAAAGCGCGCCTTTCAATAGCGCCGCATGGAGTATGTGTGCTTTGAAATTCGACTGTAATGAGATAACTCGACAGAATAACATACACACGCACTCAAATAAATTATTATAGCGATACACATTCATAGTCGCAGAATTTTATAAGGAAGTACGGCAACGACGGATGGACGGACCATGACATATAACAACAAATTTTGTATTTTTTCCATAACATCTATATATTCGGGTTCTTTATGGCGACTTTAATAACGTTTGTCATTTCATTTCTTTGTCCAAAGATATAGTCAAAGAACGCTTCCAAAATTTTTAACCTTCACATGTCAAAGAGAGTTGGTGGAGATCAATGTTCCTTCTCCCGCATACTTTATATTTGTTTATGTATATGTACAATGCTTTATATTTATATACATATGTATCGTTAACATAATTAGCATAAGCATAAAACAATTTTTGTTCGTTAATATTGGCGTGAAATACAAAAAAAAAATTTATTTAATTAAATAAATAAATGTTAAGTAATATCTCAAGAACACATTTGCGGATATGAAGTCAAGCAGGTCTTACAAAAAGGATATTCTTACGGCAGGTGCACAACGAGAGCAAACAACAAACTGATCCCTGGCAGCAGATCCAGAAGATAGTATTTTGTGAGGACCCAAAGTCGTCCCCCGTTTTGGCCTCACGGCTTCTCCGTCTCTGGCCCGAGAGAGAGAAGTGCTAGACAGAGTGAGGTAATATAAGAGTAGGATAGATATAGGGGTTCAGAATAGATTAAGATAGGATAGTAATAGATTAAGGAAAAAAAAAGGAGTAGAATAGGGTAACTATAGTTTTAATTGAGTGGGTCGACGCCAGACCCTCGATGAGAGTAATTCATTTGGTAATCAAGTCAAGTGTAAAAGGAATAAGAAGTCCAATGAAGTCGAGTGTAACCGAAATCGAAAGTTTACTGAAATAAAGAGTGCCTGCAGAAATATATATTTCTTGTGTTTTTTCCCAATTCCCTGGGCCGCTGAGCTGGCCCCAGCCTTGAGGAAAGGTGCGGAAACGTCCTTACAATTTCTTGACTTTTCAGCTTTTGTTCTTAATGACTGTCCAAAGCCTTAATGATAAGAATTTCAAGCATATCTTTGCTCTTCTTCTTCGTCACCGAATTTGATCTAAAGAAAATGATAGAAAGATTCACCGGAAAAGAAATCTCACTGTCCTAACAGTTTCATAGTTCCGCTGCCCACAGTCCAGAAATCCATGCCATAGGAGACCTCGAACAATGACTGCAAGAAGATATTAACTTCATTTTGCGAAATCCTTCTGACTCGTCATCGTCTGCGCTTGGAGCGCCCACAGATCGAAATCGGAACTGCAAGTGTGATCTTCATTTCAAATTACAGATCGAGAAAGAAAATGCTTATGACTCGATCTTATAAAACACTTGCAAGCAGTTGTAAATAAAATTAAAGCCCTTTCATCAGGAACTTGCACCCTTTGGCAAATATGTTGATTTAAATATTAAATTAAATATTAAGCCTCTAATAATTGCTGGGGCAAAAGTATTCTAGCCTACGGCGACTTTTATGCACTTACTTAAGTCGAATATTCAAGATTTTGAAGACAAATGTAACTTTTCGTTCGTTTACTTTTTATTTTCTCTTTAGAAATTCCTTTGTATTTTAATAATGGAAAATATTTTCAGCTTCTCGCACATCATGTTTGAAGTTCCTTTTTATTTAACAAAGATAAATGCGAGGAACGTGCAACGATTTTCATTTCTTCCTTTTTATATACATATATATATATATATATATGTGTACCTATAGACAACAACTGCTAGTGTTGTTTAAGGTATTTTGGACGAGGTAGGCCATGTGGGACGAACTGAACTAAGAGTTTCGCACATTATGTTTACTTAGCATTTGTTTTTTTTTTTTATTTTATTTTCTTGTTCGTCTATCTCTTGCAAAGATTTTTTCAAAACCATTTGATACTTATAATGGCTGCCATTAAACATTCATCGACATTTTTACAAAAATATCTGACAAAGCAAAAAAAATATATATATATATATATATATATCAAGAGCGGGGAATTTCTCTAATATCTCCAATTTATATGTAAAGATCAGCAAATTGGGCGAATTGTTCACAATTTCTCGCAAACCGCGCCCCGATTCGAGTGTTGTCAACAACAGCAGCTGCTCTAAAGAAGAATGAATTCCTCCAAATAACTTACCCAAAGCATATAAGGGGCTTAAGGCCTTGGCCTAGAGCGTAAAGGAGAATTAAGCCTATTAGGAAATTTTGGAGAACAAATTGATTTTCAATTTACATAATTCCTTCCAGTCCATATCCCGCCCCGAGTAAATCGGTCATCGTTGCGTAAAATTCCCTTCTAATCGAAAAATTCATAAAGTGCTTCACATGCGAGATATATTGTACTGTGTTACCGATGGCACGATTAAGTTAACATAACGTAGCACATATTAAGATAAAAACAAAAAAAAAAAAATTTTGTTGCAGATTTGATTTTAAAATTTACCGAAAATCAAATGCCAAAAATTTTTAAAATAAAAAAAAAAAGGAGGAAAACTGGAAAACACATGCAGAAAGAGAGAACATACAATATAGAGAAAGAATTTCAAAGTACCATGACGTGACTTAAGAAATCTTCAATGGTTGCCGTGTTTTTTCTTTAAACATTATTAGCTTTGATTACTGCTTACATGGTAGTGATTCCTTTTACTCGGACAACTGTAGTTAGAGAAAGGAATATATATATATATATATGTGTATGAGCTAGTGAGCTAGTGTTTGTGCAAATATACATATGCTTTAGTGCAAAATGTATATCTTCTCTTTTTATAAGCATTTTAAGATTTCTGCTTTTCTTACATTTTTCTTTTTATTTTGTTTCATTTAAGGCAAAGAGAAAACATCTTTAACGTTAAATAGCAAAAATAAAAATTGGCAGCTGTTCTTCTTTTCAAATAGAAACGTGTTTGTATGGAACAAACGTTGAAATGTGTACATGTTTGTATATATGTATGTGCATGAGTAGTGTATATGTGCATATGCATTTGCCTTGTATGTATGCATGTATGTATGTATGTATGCATTAACCTATAAGTGTAAAAGCGTATGGCTCTGGTATGTATTCTATAAAAATTGCTTCATTGCAACTCGTACGTGTGTTAAATATTCAATGTGTAATGCAGCACTGGCAATAGCGCGGCAACAGCACAGCGCACTAGCACCAGCACTAGCAATAGTATGAACACAACCATAGCACCATTTTCATAGGTAGGATTTTCATTTTTTTCTTTCTTTCTTTCTTTCTTTTTTTTTTTTTTGTTGTTTTTGTTTGTTGTTTTTGTTTTTCTCTTTTATGCGCGTTCATTTAAATTTTTATATTTTCGGGTTTGTTTGCAATCGTTAAACTATTTTGATTAAATATTGCAAAAATAAAAAGAAAAACAAGCAGAAAAACAAGTAAAAAATAATAAAAAAAAACATCAACTACCAACAGCAAACAGCCTCCACCCACATATAGATATTTATTTAACTATTTTCATTATTTTAATGCCAATTTTTTTTTTTTTTTTTGTTTTTACCCTTTTCATTTGTTCGCAATGTATATGAAAATGTATAGAAATGATGTCCTCTTGCGCATGCATATATTCATATGCCTGCAGTTTTATATATATATATATATATATATGTAGAAAGTTATTGTCAGAAAATCGGATTATTTTTATTTGCAGTGAATTTTTATGTTTTATTATGTTGTTGCTGTTGTTGTTGTTGTTGTTGTTGCTGTTTTTTATTTTTTGTTTTTTTTTCAACTGTAAAAGTTTAGCAATTTTACACTTCATTAAAAGCAATTTCAATTATGATACAAACCATTGAATAAACAATTCGCAAACAATTCATTAGCGCCTGAAAGAATGCACAGCCAGTATGCAGCAATAGGCAAACAAAGAGTTGTATTCTAACAACGGAATTGTAGTCGGGAAGACATTAACTTATTTATACGGGTAAGTAATTAATAAAATTAGTCGATAGTCGATTATTGCCCAAGTTTCAGTTCGTCAACTACTATCAACTTTTTTCTTTCCTTTTTGCAACGAACCACAAAACAAGCTACGGAAAGAAATATATTGAAAGTTGACGCCTTTCGTTTAACTAAAACTATATAACATTTTTTTTTAATTTAAGGAATTTTTTTCGTATACCAAATGTAGCGACAAATATCATTTAGGCCTTTAGGTCAGTAGATCGCCTATTCTCGGTGAATTGTAAGTATCGGTCGAAGTAATTACTCGAGTTAATTTGTTATGACCGAAAGTAGGCCCATTTATGACCGAAAGTAAGCCATTAGAGAATATTTTCGCATATGAAATGAAAATTGCATCCAAGTGGTTGGTCGCTGAAAAAGAATTCACTAAGCTACTAGAGGGAGAATGTGGGACGCAGCGACAGACACTCCATATGGAAAGCATTTAAAACAAGTGGAATTACATTCACTAAAGGATACTTCGACATGAAAAAATTTGACTCTTGACAAACTTTCTCAATAGGCATTAAATAACTTTAATTTACTAATACAGTAATAAACGAATGCAAGTGTTAATCGAGTTAGCCTTTTCTTACTTCTCTTCAGGGGATAAAACCTATAGGTGCATAAAATCGATGATAGATACGATGGGGTCTCTATCGCTTTTATGCCTAAAAGTAAACATCTTGGCTAGCTCTGCTACGACAAGGCCGTTATTCTACACTTGCAGATAAATCTTCCAAAAGAACACAGATATCAGATTGTTTATCTACAGAAGAGATGACTTTAGGTGTGTAAAATATTCATAAAGCAGAATTACGTTTCGGCGACACTCTTGTTCCGTGTAAATAACGAAATCTATATAATTATATCAGTGTAGCGACCATAGACCATAGTTAGCCAAATTGGTTACAACTTCACAGTAAGCCATCCGATTAGTAAATAAAGCGCTGCGGAGTTCATTCTTTTTACACATTTTGGAATACTTGTTCATTTAGGATCATTAAATCGGACAACAATTTCAAAGATATAATTCGAACTGTAATAATAATTTTACGATAATTCCGAATAAACATCAGAGAGGTTGTTTGTGCAATCCCAAAACTGACATTCTCCCGAAATTCATAACTAAATAATAATATAACGGTTACGTTCCTCTTGAAAAAATTCTCTAAATCTCAAATCGACTTATATGTGTGTATACATATCTCGAACTTTGTTAGGCATGTAAAATATTGGGAAAAATACCTTAGTTTAATAACGCGATTCGAGCATGACTTTGCCAACCGTAAGTTGTTGATGCAGCAGTTTAACAAAGCAGGTAATATCAGTCCAATCCCATTCTAGACTTAAGCATAATAAGCGAATTCTATAAATTAAATTCCGGCAAACTTCATGACGAAAATGTAACATGAAATAGGGAATAACGTCCCAAACTGAGCTAATATCTCATAGTAAAAGCTTCAAGAGAAAATAGTTGCGCATACCGATGGGAAGTTAAATAGTAAACGACTCTTTGTTTAGAAGCAAAAAATTATGAAATCTATAGTTAAAACCGGAAAGACAGGCAAAAGAATGTGCTGTAGATTTTTAACATAAGTGTACAATGTTACACAACAAACATTGGCAAGATTAGGACTAAGTAGGACGATGAAGGACTATCGCGAGGAGAGCATAGAAAAAAGTCAGCGAAGATAGAGGAAATTATATTACGCCCATCGCGAGGATACTGATTTCTTTCACGGTCGAATAACTCATGTTAGTCGTCATTGTATAGTTTAAAGACATTACCGAATGTCCATTCTATACATAAGAAATCATCGTGCAACGATAATGCTTTTATTTCTTCTTCTACGTATGACTTGACAAAGTCATATTGTTATACACAACAAGCCATTCCCTTTTCTTTTCTTTTCTATTTTTTTTTTTTTTTTTTTTTTTTTTTTTTGCTTTTACATTTTAAATAATATATACTTTCAGTACCTGACGTAATGTACTTTCAGTTTTTATATAATGTTATATCGTATATAATAAAGAGCGAACCCCATATTTGTAGTAAATATTTAAAGTAATTAAATGCTATTGATCACCCACTGCACATATGAGACTTGTCTTCAAAATACATACACTCTCATGTGTACGCATATAGAGAGGAGCTCTGTACAATAAAGTACATACATAAGTAATGACTAAACTGTAGACATTAGATACACTTTGGCCAACGTGTTAGTAAGTAGTAGTGAAGAAGAGGAAGTAGTAGAGGTTGAAAAACACAACCGACGCAGCCTAATTGCAATAAATTTTCAAAGCTAATTATTATTACAGTTTGCCATTACTTACACGACACTAACATATACTTATTATACGGCAACAGCAGGAATATTACGTTATAGTTAAATAATTGCAAAAGGCTCGAGTCTTCAAAAAAACAACAACTAAGCAAAAGACTTTTTCACTACAAAAAAACAAGAAGAAATAATAAGAAAACTTCACTCACTCTGTTGAATTGATATTTTTACAGTAAAAATGTGAATATATATGTATAGCGAGCGCTTAGTTTGTTTATGATATTTTTCAGGAATTATATAAAAACCGCAATTTGACAGAAACACTAAGCGCTTTGCGAACAGCGTAAGAGAGATTGTGCGGAATCATTGAAAAATTGTACAAAACTCTCTTGGATAGAAATACGAAGGCCTTTTGTACCCTACACACAACAAGTTTATGCGGATGTACGCAACGCCAGGAACGAGTTGAGGCAAAGCCACACCAGTCGATTCAGGGTCAATCCTCAAAGCGATTGACCTTGTCTGTCTTTATATCTGTAAATACGTATCTAAAAATAAGATATATAGATAAATATATATGTACCTATATTAGACATATATATACATGATATACATATATATATGAATTGTTATAGATATGTATATGCAGCTAGATATAAAAATATGCAAATATTGAGATAAGCCCTTTATACGCTCTGTATGAATGCAAACGCGATTGCATAATTATCCGTTTCTTTTGTAATGAATTAAAATTTTAGTTTGCTTAACTTGAAAAGCGAATACATTTTTGAAAACAAGTTTAAATATAAATATGAATAAATTAATTTTTACATGTAACTTAATTAACGTAAGGTCATCCATTAATGGTCTTTTACAAGAAAAGGGATTATTGCCTAACATAGTGTCCAAGTGTATTAGAAATACAAAAAAGTATAAATAGCTAGAGTGCTTTACAAAAAGATTACAGTCTAATCTTTACATTTATTTAAAATTTTATAAAAAAAAAAAAAAAAAAAAAATTAATAGCGAAATGGTAAAATTTAATAATAAAATGTACTTTTTAAAAATATATCAAAAGACTAACAATAACAACATCGACAATAATTTTCAGAAATACCTTTTAATCAGCTTGATATTAATTGAATTTGTTTACTGTGAGCTCGATCATAATTTTGATCGGCATCTACGCTTGCCTAGCCCGCATTACCCGAATTATGATGACGAGCTCATTGATGATCCCTATAAAGATTATCTACCACAAGCGAATACCAGAACGCATTTGCCGCCTTTACGACTAACCTTGCCAGCGGAGGATAATTATTTAATGAATTTCGCAGAACCTATTAATACCTATACGAAGTCCGAAACGCCAATAGATGAGTATCTTCATAATGGTCAAGCACCAAGCTTTGATGGGTACCGTTATAAAACGATACGTCGAAGAATCTACCGTAACCTTTAGTTATTTTTTAAGACAATCCATCCAAGAGACACACGTATATAGTATTGTTTTGACTCCTTTATGTTATTTAAAATTGAAAATAAAATTCGGAAACTTCATAACGGTTTGCAATTATTTGATCTACCTGAGGTTTAACATCTTCTAGTACAAAAAGAAATCGCAAAAGTTGCAACAGAGACTTGAATGTGCATACGTAACAAACGTGTACTTATTTCCTCATAGGACATGCTGTAGAGGCAAGGATGCTTTCCGCATTTCATGAATATTGCTTCTTATTACGAAAAAGGTGGCAGTAATCGATCGGTTCAATCGATCAAACACTGGCAGTTAATTAAAAAAGTGAAACTAACTTGAAAAGCATTGATAATTTCAAGACAATTTTGAGATGGATATGTGTTTCTATATTAATGCGGTTGGTAGAGAGCCTCTCTTTAGATGTAAGCCAACTTTGCCTCTGATAAGATGTGAAAAGAAAAGATGTGACTTCCTCTTGTCTAACTACATAAAGGTTTAGATTGAAACCAAATAAAACAATGTTGAACAAAGTCTTGTCTACTCAGCACCTAAAAGTCTATCAGTTGGACAATTAAGATTATTTTGGGTCTAAACATTCGTATTTACCCGAAATTTCCCATTTTTGGATTTTAGTCTGCTCCTCTTCAAACAAAATCTGCGAAAGTACAGTGCCTTAGAATCTCTGTTAGCATAAGGTTTCTAAGCAGAAAAGTCGAACGGACTTGAATCTTACATTGATCAAGAATGCTTGGACGTTAGACTATATATACACTATATGATAACTATTAGCAAAGCTTACACTTGATGTCCATTCTTCGTTGGTGGTGGTGCTTCGTAACAGTTCTTCTTCTAATCTTACATTGATCAAGAATACTTGGACGTTATAGAATATATGATAAGTATTAGCAAAGCTTGCACTTGATGTCCATTCTTCGATGGTGGTGGTGCTTGGTAACAATTCTTCTTCTAATCTTACATTGATCAAGAATGCTTGGACATTATAGAATATATGATAAGTATTAGCAAAGTTTACACTTGATGTCCATTCTTCGTTGGTGGTGGTGGTGGTGGTGGTTGGTAGCAGTTATTTATAGATTTTAATTTCAATTTTTCTATTTTTTCAAGAGAGAGGAACAACAGAAATAAATTCCTGACGTCTGACGCCACATTGTCGTTTACCATTGTTCTACTATTGTTGTTCTATTGTTGATAAAATGCTTTTTAAATAGCTACGTGTACGCTGCACAATAATTACTGCACATGCAAATTGACAGATTGTTCCACCAAAGAATAAAAAAAAAAAAGCAAAATCAAATCGAGTGAAACAAGAGAGAAACAAAAACAAGAAAAGGAAGAAAAAAAAAAAGCTTAAAACACGCATTTAACTTTTGCTTTTGACTGGTGCTTAACTGTCCGACTCCAGGTTGCCGTTAAATGCAAACATTTCAAGACGGCGTCACACATACTGGCGTCAATTTGTTACCTAAAATATATTTTCGTTTTCATTATAATTTATTTACCTTTTCATTTTTTTTTCTTCTTCGTTTTTGCTTTCATATATTTTTTTTTCTTCGAAAAGCACAACACTAAAAATATTAATTAAAAAATGACTGAAAAACGAATTTATTTTAATTTATTTTATATCCTTTAATATGAATTTGCAGCTAATTAAAGGCGATTGTATCGAGAGAAGAACGTCAACATATACAACAACAACAACAATAACAACAATAACAACAATATGCGATGCATGTAAATGCAGTTTGTGTTTTCATAAAATTGACACTATCACGATAATTGTATCTTAACATTGGCATCTGCCACCATCATAACGTATCGGGGCAGAACATATGGACACACGTTATAATAAACCGCCGCGAAACCTATCATCCATAACCTTTGTGTACATACGCTGAGATATTCATAATAGCATATAACGATAACAACAACAACAACAACAACAACAACAATTATAACAACAGCAACATGAAAATGTCGTCATACTCATCGTATAGTCTATTAAGGTAAAATAAAGCAAGCACACACAAATACACACACAAACACACATACACACACAAGCATATATTTATTCATTCGTTCATTGATTCGCTCATACACTCACTCACTTGCTCATCGTAACGTGTGAAGGTCAGTTCAATTTTACCGATATAGTCACATACCCTTACACAAGCACACGCACGCAAAATAGTCGGAATAGGGGGAACAAGAGATGGGGATATTGGCTGATTTAATAGTCAATATTATCATCGACGACGGCCTCAATATCATACACAAGTCTGTTGCTGTTGTTGTGGTTGTTATTGTGACAACTCAATTATATTTTAAGGTTGCGAATTGTAGGGAAAACGATGTAATTCATTTTAACTACATATTGGAAAAGTTACTAGGAGTTAATAAAATAGCGCAACTAACTTGTGCGGTTGTTGTTAATACAGTTTAACCAGGAAGAAAAGAACGAAGAAAACTAACCAAACTATTTAGTTCGCCTAAAGCAAAAGTAAGAAAGATAAATTGACAAATGGCCCCCGCTACCCATTAACAATCAAATGATGATCATAATGATGATGCCAAGATGATTGCCAAAATAAAGCACCTAAGCTGCTCAAGAATCAAGAATATTTATTAAATATCTGCTGGCGAGTGAATGTCCAGTCGGCGCTTAAACTCGAATTAAATGTTAGCAAAGAGAGAGAGAGAGAGAGTTTAAACTTACATTAATTTCTCGTTCATTTCCATTTTAGTCTTTAAAGCAGATAACAGAGGTTCAAGAATTTGTATAAACTTAGCTGCACTGACCTTTCGAAAGTTTACGGAGGGGGGGGTTTGAGGGGCACGCTTGTACGTAAATGAAATTCACTTGCTCTTGAGTAAATCGAATCTAAGTAATTTTCGTAATAATAAATTCCCTAAAGAAGGAAAAACCAAAGAAGCATTCGCAGGCACGTAATGCAGTTGCAGGCCGATAAAAACGATTAGAGGAAAAGCAGGCTGCGATTAGAGATAAAACCATAAATTTAGATATACTAACATGGTTGTAAAAATGTACATAAATAGAATATTACTGTTAAGAAATATCATTGTAAATAAATACTCCTACGGCTGTGAAAGACAAAGTAGTAAAATAAAAGAAATTTGAAATGCATTTCTCTTGAATAAAATATCCGCGGTCCAGTGATACGGGGACTGTATCTTATAAAGGCGAATTTCATAACAATGTACTAATTGATCGTAAAATTTTATTTTGAACTCTCGATCTAATGAAAAAGACTACCTTATGCCAGCAGCTTTCTTAATATACTTATATTAATATTTAAGGAAATGATTTAGAAAAACTATTTATTGTTTGTTGTCAACAATCGTCTCATTTGTTATGAATAAATCATGTGTGAGTGTATGTGTTTGAAAATTGTGTTTAGCCTCGTCTTGTGCAAGCAAATAACCGCACTTTAACTATCGATTATGGACTAACCTCCAGCGATGCAACTCATGGCAAATAGATTCTCTTCATTCATAAAGTTTTGTCAAACAGAATCTTTAGTTTACTCAGGCCCTTATATTGTGCACACATATCTCGCACTGTTTGCTCCAAATTGTTTTGATATTTCCCGGCTAAAAACATACAACAATACAACAAATAAACACAACTGCCTTAGCCTAGCACACGTATATAAGACGCTTCATGTTGACAATCGAGTGCATTTGGGCGAATTGCGGAACGTTACAGACAAAATATTCTAGGAGCATATTTGACGTCAGAAATTCAAAATTTCCTCAGAGAAAAATGGTCATCACATAACCATACGTTGTGACGTTATGACGCAGTATTAACAAAAGTACGTTTGCGTCAGACACTCTTTACTCTTCATACATACAACTTCTCCTCTCTGTTTTTGTGACCAGTTTTAATTTCCCGGTAAGGATTTCTACGTTTGTTAGATCATTCATAGCAATAACTCTCTCATTTTATGGTTAGTAGTACGCGGCCCCTGATTTTAAAACTCATTCTGCGAAACTAAACTAAGCAAATTCGAAGTTTCTTGCTTTTTGAGCAATTCTACTAAAAGACGGCGAGTGGATGAACATAAAAATATTTAGACGACTGTTATTAGTTACGAGCACATACATTAATCCTTCATATAGCGATTACAACAATTGGAAGGAGAAAGTAGTATACCTCGATCCTGGCCTATGTCAGGTATGAAAGAAGTGAACATCTGCCTATTTTGAGTTAGTTCAATAATAAATAAAAAGAGTTCTGAACGAATTTTGTTTTGGATAAAAAGAAGATAACACTTACTGCGAATGAAATTCAGCTACAAAGAACAAAACACAGGTAAATTAACTGACAGCAGATTTAAAAAAAACATTTTGTACCTAATTAAAAGGTTTATAATAATAAACAAATAAGAAAGTTATAGTCAGTGTGGGTCGAATCTTGCACACCCACCACTATGTTATTCGCGTTCTACTCTCCAAGTTCTTTTATTTGATACCCATATCGGTGATAATATTAAGAACAAATTAAACGCGGTGTCTACCGTATTCATTTTAGACTTAACCCATTTTTAGGAAGCTAACATAACTGCATTTGAGGAATGTACGAAACAGTTTCAAACATTCTGTCTTATGACAAGTAAACATAAAACCTCAAAAAAGTACAAAAAAAAAAAAAATTTAATTACTCATCACTTTCTGTGGACATAGACGATTGTTTCCATTTTTGGACGTAAAGAGTGGAGTGTTTCGCAAAGTAAATGTGGAAAATTTTAGGCTTCTAATTTTAATAATTTCCGAGTAACGAGCAAAAATGCAAAAATTTTTGTTAAACAAACGGAGTTGCGTCACAGTTTACGCACCACTGCACGGTCTGCTATTGGTCGCCCATTTTCAATACCAATGTGCGTGCAGTGATTTCCAATATTTCTACTAAATTTGAAGTCGATATATTTATTTTTGCGACCAGCAGAGAGTCCCGACAAAGCACACCACACAGACAAGCAGACACACGGACGGACAGACATGTATAAATCAAATCAGAATTTCACGCTGACCATGGATTTATATACTTTATACGATTTTCGAAGCTTCCGTTTGGGTGTTAAATACATTATAGAAAAAAAATGGGTATATCCCCATCTTACAGTGGTGGGCATAAAAAAAGCTTATGAAAAAAATCCATATATAGAAATGAAAAATTAATTGAAAACAAAGAAAAAGAAAAATCTAGCGTAAGGGCGCAGTCACCGCCGATATGGATCCAAGCAAACAGAGTATCATGAAACCGGGGTAAGCAGCAGCAAACTTCGCAAAACACATTAAGTTTTTTTGGCGAATCGAACGAAACGAATTAAAAAGACAAATAGATGTCAAAAAGATGTGTCTGTCTTATAATGTGTATACAAACACAAATGTAAACACTGCATATATGTGATGCATCACTCAATAAGCTCGTAGGATGATATACAAATGTAGGATCACTGCTGACGAATTCGTATGATTTTTAGAGAGTAGCAGTGCACAAGTTACACTACTAATGCAATTCAGATTTTTCGATCGACAAACAAAAAAGTATGGCTATCTAAAAATCATGTGGATTCATCCATAGAGACGACGTGTTATATCTTCCTACGAACTTACTGAGTGTTGTCTTATATACTAGAATATATGCTCAATTATTTTCTATTTATATGATACATAAAATATAGACTTGAAGTAGATCTGCCTTTGTTAGAGAATCATTTTCTAACTTCTCCTCAAAATTGATGAAAAATAGGATTCTGATGTCAGATTTGGAATCGAGCCATTCGTTGAACTTTCTCCGTATATAGGAACATTTTTGCAACAAGGTAAGCCTTTATGTGCCAATGAGGGTATATTTTATATAAAAAATTGCCATAAGGAAATTCATAAACACATATATACTATTTAGAGTACAACTGTTTGATTCTTCCTTCCTCACTTAGCGATTCCCATGAAATGCAAGCCTTTGTGACTTTATGGCAATGGGAGCAAATCGTGGGTATGCAAAAGAAAATTTTACTTTTTCTAATTTGCTCTTGTCTACCCGGTTCCTGAATTATCGCCTTAAATCTGCCTTTCGCTTATTGCTGCACTTTTTCTTAAATTTAAAATTCTGCGACTCTTAAGAGTTGCAAAAACTGAAGAAGCCATTGCTTTATGCTTAAGCCGTAATGTTGTTATTTCTTTTCTGGCGCTTTCTGCTGGCGTTTTTAATTAAATTTACAAAAAAATTTTACTGCTCCTTTTATAGTTGAAAGTAATCTTACGTTCTTAGCTTGTTATGGCGTTACATTCCCTATCGCCCATTTTAATAGGCTTGAAAATTCATCAACATTGTTATTTTCACCTGGCGTTAGCCTGTTGGCCTTTCTCGCATTGTTTTTATTTTATTTATGTTTTTTTCTCTCTCTCTCTCTCTCTCTCTTTATCTCTTATACAAAGCCGGAATAAATAAGAAGACGCGAAGAAAAACATTCATATTTTGATATCATGTCAAATGTTACACCAGAGGGTAGTAAAACAAGAAGATAAAGTCGTATACAAGAGAAGCAAGTATTAGCTGTGATTAGCGGTTGGAAATATTTCTTGTTTTTAAGTTTCTTTTCAGAAAAATTATAAAAAAAAAATATGAAAAACATTTTCAGCAAATTTTTTTTTACTAAACCGTAAAAAGTTGTTTAGGCAAAAGGCAATAGGAAAAAGAAAGAATTGTTTTCCTTTAATTTCGTGGCCGTATTAATGCAATTACGTTAAGAAATAATAGACTCTCTCTCTCTTCTGTGCAGTTTAATGCTGCTTTCTTTAAAGCAACTATCATCAATACACTACTACTACTTCGCCCCCCTATGTAATGCATATACTATGCTATATCTGGGTGTGTATATTAATTCGCTTTTTATTTTTGTTGTAGTCTATCAACTGTTGATAGAGTCCCGCAGGAATACTATTCTTCCCCATTTAAGTTACTTTAGGTTTCTTTTTTCCGACCCCATAATTTAACTTGTGTGTCCTTTTCATATTTTATTATTAAATTCTCTACTATAACTGTGTGTGTTTGTGTGTGTATGCGTGTCTAGTTCTTTCTGCTGTTTTTTTTTGTTTTTTTTTTGCTATTCTGTTTGTTTTCGCTAACATCATTGTTGTTCCTTTGGCTCATTATTTTCCATTTGCTCTACAAATGCGAAAAATTATGACTACATCCTTCGGTGTGGGTAACGAAAAATAATTTTCTTCCTTTTTTTCTTTAGTTATTTTCTAAGATATTTTTCTCTTATTTTTACTTATATATATATTTATATATATATATATATGTATAAAAAGTGAAGAAGAAAATGTGCATGTCATCAGCATAAAGTATGTGAAAGAAATTGAATAAGCGTTTGAATTGTTTAAGAGGTCCTTCCCCACAATATACCGTCACCTCTGGTCTCTTGCACTGTGGTTTTATTTCTTTTTCGTTTGTTTTTTTTTCTTTCTTTCTTTCTCATTTTATTTTTTTTTTTTTTGCTTTCTCAATGACAGGCGACAACGCATGCATGCATGCATGCAAGCCAAGGCGAGCGAATAAAAGAAGTAAAGTAAATTGGACCGATGTACCATTCAAAACATATAGAATCATTTGCTGTTCAATAAAGAGTTACCAGAGTTGGTTTCAAAATCGAAATTTATTTATTATAAAAACCAAAAGCAAGTTTATCTTCACTATCTTGCAATAATTTCAAGTTTAAAAATACAAATTATCAGTTGTTAACTATAAAACTTGAAATCGCCTCATTGTGTGTAGTTTGCATGTAACGTGATTTCAATGATTGCAGCGGTAAAAAAATCAAAATTTCATTGTATAAAGAGCAACAAAAAATCTCAATCAAACAATGATTTCAGCAATTTTTTTGATTTCAGGCGAAATCATCAAGAAAGTTAAAATTTCATATAAAAAGTTTCAATTTCCGTGAAATTATCGTCAAATCCATGAGTTCACCTCTTCCTCTTTGCAGTAAATTGACGCTCGATAATAAATCTTTGCTACCCATTGTCTGCTCATTTATTTTGCTCGCCGAAACTATGCAAACTATTCCACGACTGGAAGATGGACAGCGGGTCAAATTTTAGAAGCAGGTAAAAGCTTTAGTGAACCTTTACTTGCTCTTTACAATTCTTCTTCTAATTAATTCTAAATAAAGCCCGTATGTTTATAGGTGGAAATTAGTCCTTTAATGATTTCAAAGGCATGTAAATGGTATGGATTTTACGTGACATGATTTGAAAAGTTACCAAAATCAATCCCACTGCACACACATCTTTTTTAGGTCACAATATATGATTTCTTTTGAGACAACAAAAATTTTGTACTAAGTAAACAATAGTAATTTTTATTATAACTTGGCCATGCCTTTCAAAAGGAATTAACAGTGCCAATCAATTCAAATACCATCCGTACCGTTTTTGAACGAAACAAACATTTCCAACATCGCGCCTTCTTTACTTTTCAAACAGCATTTTTCGCCAATTGAATCCTGGAACTTTTTAAAAATTTCATGAGTGGAAATCACGTAAATTAAGTGACTGGAAAGAGTTTCCTTGCTCCTCGGATAGATTTATAAAAGATATAGATAAATAGAAGGAATTTGGATACTAATCGAATTGAATACAATATATACAAAATTGGAAAGCTTTAGTTCAATTGCGCGCACATTTCTTAATTGATTGAAAATAATCTGAACGTTACACTGCTCATTATATAACCATTCAGTATAAGGTTGTATATGTTTATGTGGGCCTAACGTTTCAGTTAAACACATCCAGAGTAATAAGTTGACATGAGTTGAAAAAAAATTATTGACAGAAGACTATTAAGTTATTCTTGTTCGCAGAAGAGATTATGTTCACTTTTAACCCCTAACTTCAGCTATAGGCACAAATTTCCGATTTCAGAATCAAACTAAGGGACGAGCAAATAGGTCAATCACCTAAGATTATCATATTATGGAAATGCACAATTTTTGCATGCAGTCCTCTGTTGCAGATGTTTACGGGTAATATTTTGACCCTGCAGTTCTTATAGTACGCGAATATATTCAACACCTAGAGGGACTTGAAGTGAAGTTTTTGTTATACCGATCAATTTGGAATCATTTTCCGCAATGATCTAAATCGGTCTATTCGTCTGTCCGACCGCTCATCTTACTTTCTCGTATTCAATCCATAGGCCGCGATTGGTTTGGGGCAAGCATGAACCGATCGAACCACTATTTTGACCAGTTCTTATGTAATAACTAATTCTGAAATGTCTTTATATGAATAATTGCGTAAAGAACAGGGGATTTCAAGGCGGACTGTGTCCCATAAACAAAACAACGAAGCCTAACAGCGATTTCCTTAAAGGAGGACTTCAAACCTTTTCATTCCCTTTAAATTGAGAGACTAAGCTAATAAATTCAAATAAGAACAAACGCCTGAACGCTAGCTTAGTTCTTCTCTTTTCTCTTCCTATTTAAAAATTATAAATCTTTTATGCTATGCGATTTGAATTTGATGGCAACTCTTTTTGTTTGACAATTTAACACAACATTCGCCAGTAACTTGATAAAAATAAAAACCATTTTAAATGTAACGCAAACAAAAGTCATTCTTGTTAAAAATTATGAGATCACAGCAAACAAAACAAACTGAAGGGAAAATGCAGAATAAAGGAAAAACTGAACGCTATAAATGTACTCACCACTGCTTGGACCTATATAAATTCAACAAGGATGGGCGCTATGAAGGGACAAGAAGAATAATAAAAAAAAAAAAGAAAAATAATAAAAATAAATAAAAAAAAAAAAGAAAATAAACAAAACTAAACTGAGCTTCACTGTAATACAAAAGTAAATGCCAAATGGCTAAATGGCTTGTCCGACGGTTGTCACGGCATAAACAGTAAATTTCACTTACTAGGTAGAGTCTTACGTAGTGTGAAGACGAGTGTATATGAATGAAAGAGGAAACGCATTGACGGCACCTAACGTGTAAACCAGTAAAAGAATTGAGTTAGTGTCGCTTATTAGAAAGCCTTCACAAAATCGATTTTATTTAAACTTTTTGTTTCTGAGCGTAAATGCTTATGATCCCACTACTCTCCTAAAATGGGAAGCGCCCGAAGAATCTCAAAAGTCAAATGTGAGCTAATAAAACGATGCCTTACATGCCTTCAATCGAAGAACATATTAACACCTTCTGTGGGTATTTTGAAAGCATATGCCTAAGTATTTCATGACCTTCGTCGCGAACTATGCCTGCTTACTTTTTACTCATTTCTGCCAAAGCCAAAACCACAACTGGCCAGTGCGTTCGATTTTATTCTTCGATTATTCTTTTTGATAAAGATATGCAACAACAAAGTTGCCTTAAATTTTGCATTTCTCGTATGCGAGATGTGGAAAAAGTTCCAATCAACAGCAGCGATGTACTATCAGCACCATAGCCAATCGAACATTGCAAAGCAACGATCAAGATAAAGTGCGTTCGAAGTATTTGAAGTTTCCCCCGTTTAGGTAGGCAATCGCTCGAGTTTCTTACCTTTATTTTTAGTGGATCTTTCTTTTACTCCCCTATTGACATACATATAGACTTAAGCATGCTTAACTAAGCTTGGAGGACGTTTAGTCAAGCTTCGAAAGTGCTCTTGTCTCGCTACTACCTTAAGTATAAAAACAGGTATGCTTCCCCCAACTGAAGGAATCCCTCAATCCTCCAATAATTAAATTAAAAGTGTTTTATTTCCCCGAACTTTGGATAACTTTTTAACTGAGTATAACATGAGCACTTGCATATGCATATAATGTAGAGTGAACGGATGGCAATAAAGAAAAAAAAAAAAAAAACTAAATCTAAAACTAAAACCAAGAGCATAAATATGTTGCAAAAAAAAAAAAAAAAAAAGGGATGACAGTAAACAACAAACAAATAAAACAAAAGCATATATAAATGTGAATGAACAGCCCACCCGTCCGGTTTATTGAAATTCGATCTAATAAAAAGAAATGCTTCTAAAAAGAAAAAAAAAGAAAAACCAAAAGAGTTCAATGATTTTCTCAAAAAAAAAAAAAAAAAAAAAAAATGTAAAGAAAACTGCTTTAAGAAATTCTTAAATAAATAAAATATTTCCTTTCAAACCTAAGAATATAAGAAAAGAATTAAAAAGAGAGTTCCATGTGTCTTGAAAGTTTTCTCTCCTGCTGGTAGTTAATGTGATTTTTATACCGGCCAAAAACTATTTATTACAGAGTTCATGGAGCGGAATAAGTACTGATGATGTGAAAATATATGTATGCGTGTGTACACACGCGTTTATGTGCACATATATAATATATATATATATATATAGGTGTGTTTGTGTGTTTGTGTGTGTGTGTGTGTGTGTGTGTATACATGGGTGTATGTGCATAAGACTGACAAAATTATCAGTACATTTTCCTTTTATATAATATTTCCCCGAACACTTTACTTTTACTCCTTCATCTCTCTCTCGTAGTGATTGTTGCCATAATTTTAGTTACATTGCTTTTGTCGTTGTGTGCGTTTGCAGAGCAGACTAAATACATTATCATTGACATCAATGAAATTCTATTGATTTTATTTTAAACATTTTTCTTCTACATATATATATATATATATATATATATATAAATATCGTTATTATCGCTGCTGTTTTATGGGTCCTGCCCATATTTATACACACGCACATGCATTTAAAGTTAAAAATTTATTTTCAACCATTATTCGTGTAAACTTTAATTACCTGTCATTTTATTTTCAACTAATTAATGTTAACTGTCATGTTTATAACTCCACTGCTTCATACACACGTAAGCATTTGTACCAAAAATAAAAAATTTTTGTGAAGAAACTGTATCGGTCTTTGGACGAACATTATGCACCCACCACACAACCATCGCAATGAGAATACGAGTAATGATCAAAATATTTATTTAGTCCTGGGATCCCGTGAAGAACAATTTGATTTGAGCATAGAAGACATATGTATATAAAATGTGCGTAAACGTTTCCCAATTTACGTCCTCAACATTGAAAACAAAACGTGTCATTTTTGAACCCATAAGTAGAGTGACTTTGACCGATGACTTGTTCACGGTTGAGCAGCAGCAGCAATAGATTCAGTCGGTACCCTATTTTTCGCCAAGCATAAATCATTTTCCGCAACTACTTCGTATACCGCACTACTGTTAATAGCCGGATCCAAAATTTCAGCATTTAGTTGAATCTTGACCTTGAGTAGCAAATCAGCCCCACTTTGTTTTCTGCATACATATGAAAAATGTGTAGAGCTTCCCGTACGTTCTTAATAGAATTAAAAGCGGAATAACAAAACCAGGTTACTCATATCCTCTGTAGTATATTCCTGTCAAGAACTAAATTACTATTCTCTGTGTATTATTTTGTTGTAATCTGGCAGCATTATCGCGCTTGTGTACTCGTGTATTTAATGAGGTCGCCGCAATTTGAAATTGTAATTATCAAAGTATTAATTTAACCGCATACAAACACAAGGATGCATAGACAAATGCACAGACAACCTGAATGGGTCATGAATTTGTGCGCAGGGCGTTGATGGGTGTAAGATAGTCGTGCAATTTAGTTCATTAGCTACCAATGCGACTCTAACCAGAATAAAAATTTTTTACAAAACATGTAATGGAAAATTTTTTTTAAAAAACATTTTCTAAAACTTTTTTAAAAACTAAAACACACACGAACTTTAAAATATAATAACATAAATTTACGCTTTATGAGCGTGCGAACAATTTTCTCTCTAAATGGCTGGTTGATTGAAATTCAAATTCAGGGCAAATACCAGTGGTAAATAACTAAGGAAGACAAAGTTATCCATAAGCGTTTAAAAAAAAATCAATTACATAGAAAAGAATCAAACAATTTTTGGTCAATAAAAATGAAATATGAAAGTTCTGCGAAAATCTATTGACCGATTGACCAATTGCTGTTTGAGGATGAATATCGATCTTCTAAAGATACAATCAATTTTCGATCACCTAGAATGCAGCGAAAATTGAAATCTTTTTAGCAAACTTAACATATATAAATCATTTTACACCAAAAAGAGCTTTCGAGTGTTTGTCAGTTCGTTTTACATTGACGAGCCGGGAGTATGATAAGTGTATAAACTCCCTTTTAATCAATAGAGGGCATTTGCATCTCAAGCATGTACACCTATCAAACGATGCCTGTCAAAATTGCAAGGCATTTCGAGTATTTATATACGAACGTTAATATCATCATTTTCAAAATAGTCGAATAACGTGAGGGTCGCGTGGTGATTAAATAATGCTGCTTCCCGATGAGGGAACCTACCCGCCGCTCGAACTCGGAGAGTATTGGCCGAAAATAAAAATTGATCGACGATTTGTACAGTTTTAAATGAACGGTAAACATCATGAGAGAGATCGCAAAGAGATGGTCACCAAGAAACAAATTGTGAAAATTATTCTTGATAAGCGAAAAAGAAAGGAAGAGGAAGAGGAAGATATCACGTGGCAGGGGAAGGGGATTAGTTACCGCTGGACTGACAATTTTTTATATGAATTGTGCTTTAAATTACTGTGTCACGTACCCACGGGTCTAAATTTCAGCGTAGTGCTTGGCTTTGGTAGGTTCAGTGAATGCTCAGTCAGTAAAGGCTAACACATATTTGGGCACACACTTCTCTTAGAGGGTCACCCATTTTAGATGAACAGGAACATCCGCCGAGTAATTGGTCATATCAAAAAAAAAAAAAAAAAAGGAATAAATAAATAAAAAATAACCTCAAAATCAACCAACTTTGCATAAATCAAAAACTTTTGTTGCGGGAAAACATTTAGATCAAATACTGAGGCCATTACGGAAATTGGAACCTATGTCGAAGGTATTTGCAAGACGTTTTAATAAAATGTCGGATAAAATGTTTTCTTACATAGTCCCGAAAATTATTCACCGACTTATCATATTGACTCTGAATAAATGTACCTGTAACTGCTTGTGGATTAGCGTTACAGTAGTGCCCGCAATGTGATAAAAAGATGCAAGAAACTAGTTTTTGGATATTTCTTTATGCGAGAATACATTGTATCTCTCGATATTTTTCTTACCTCTTCACGCCTCGTCAATAATCTAAACATTATAATAGTTTTTCAATTTTCTGGGCATTTTCGAGAAACCCCCGCGCCAAATAATGATAGCAACTGTATAATTCCCTTTCTAATTCTTCTCTCTATGAGAAAATAATTTAGTCAAGCATTTGAAAACGAGAGTTGGAAAACTTCTCGTCAACTCAGTTTCTCCAAAGTCAAATTTCGCATTAGAAAAGTTGTTCATTACTCAGCTTATATAATAATATATAACATGTTTGGTTATGAACTGTATATTCAAATTGTATGAGCTATTGAATGTAACAAAGAGAATTGTATGCAAAATAGTAATTTAAAGTTTTCATACAACCCCTAAAGAGCGGAAGGAGAAAAACCTCCTGATTGTTAATAAAATTTACTAACAGTCGTTCGAGTGTTTAGGAAAGTAAACTATAATTTGTCATTCTTTTTTTTTTTTTTATTTTTTAACTACTCGTAAATGAAAAGAAAACAGAATTGTTAAAAGTTATGCAACGAAATTTAGAAGAATTATGCCATTACTCCAACGAAAATACCTAAATAAAGTAAAAAAGTTAAAGAACATTTTTCGTTTGAATGAATGTTAAGACTGTCACATATGAACTGCTTATGGTTATGGATAGGAATAGCAAGAATTAACCTTTGAATTCGCTTAAATTCGCGCTTAAAAATTTCTTTATATCTTTTGAGGGAGTTAAATACAACTCTGCCCCGAAAAGTAACTAAAATCCCTGGTCTCGCTTATTATCAAGAAATTGATGAAGACCGTCGATTCCTGAAGACCTCCTAGAGCTAATTTTAGATATTGTTACGTGTAAAATTTGGAATTTGGGTACATTTCTTTATACCTTTTGAATGAGGTAAATACAACTCTGCCCCGAAAAGTAACTAAAATCTCTGGTCCCGTCTACTATTAAGAAACTAGTGAATACTGTTGATTTTTGTAGACCTCCTGTAGAATTCTCATCATTTTAGATATCGTTACGTGTAAAATTTGGAATATGGGTAAATTTCTTTATGTATTTTGGATGAGGTAAATACAACTCTGCCCCGAAAAGTAACTAAAATCGCTGGTCCCGCTTATTATCAAGAAATTAATGAAGACCGTCGATTCCTGAAGACCTCCTAGAGCTAATGTGCTTTCAAAGCGCCTTTGAATTGCTCTTAAAGGTTTACCAATGGAATTCTCATCTTTCTCGATATTCTTACACACAAAATTTGGGAATTGAGGAGTTACCGATTTTGGATTTTTGTTACAAAGAATATACAAGATGTAAAATATATGATGATCAATGTTTCTTCTTCTTCTTTTTGTAGCCAACGCCCTTCAAACGGAACCGTGCATACTATTTATATTAAGAAGACATGTCACCTCGGTTAAGCAATTTTTCAAGTGTTCCTGTTCAAGCAATTACAGATCAAAATTATCTAGGAACTGATTATTAGCTTCGAAAAGTATTTGATGTAGACTCAAAACGTTCCTTAATAGGCTTAACAGACGTAAACGGCGTCGAAATTTCCTTAGTTCAATTTAATTGATGTAGAACCCTACTGATAAATTCTACTTTCATAACTTCGTTATTTATCCTCAGATATGTTTATCCCATTTTTTTATTCGACGACAAACCGAACGACAATAGATAGCTGTGGCAATCTTCGCTGGATTATTTTCTAATCCATACATGAACTATTAACAATTAAGTGAATACGACTTACCTGGTGTTTTTCTTCGCCTTTGTCTTTTCTTCAAATGGATTATCTTGCACTATTCAGTCCTTTTTCAGTTCTACTTATGAGCTGTCCATTAAAATTAGGTACAGATCAACCACAATTCAATCAGTTTTTAACACTTCAAAAATCTGTAGAATTTTTTCTGCATTCGTATTGAAAGTAAATTTTTCTATTGAGCTTTTATCGTTTTTTCAATAATGAATAATAATGAAAATCAGACACTGCCCAAATAATTTGACATTAATCTCTAAGATATTTGATTATTATTCCAATAAGCACAGTGCACCATATGCATGTAAATATACATAATTATTATGATTATGCCAAACTCATTATATTTGTTAATTACGGCAAAACATTGTCAAAACAGGACAGGCATTAAAATAAGCCAACGAACGAAATGAAATATTTCAGATTTGTGAAAAAATTTGGCTGATTGTTGTCAATAAAGTAAATAAAGCCAGGTATTGCCAGCTACAAACCAATTATCTATATATATAGAACAAATTCAATACTTAACCCTTGAATAAATGGCGTTTTTATTAAAAAAAAAAAAATTGAAATGAACCTGAAAAGGTTTGCGATGTAGTTTATGAAAAAAATAATTTAAAATCCTATAAAAAAAACCATAGAAATCCGTGAAACAACTATTTTTGATGTGGCTACTGTGTGGTACCCTTACATAGTCGTATTTTTCACCTCAAACTATTTGAAATGAGAGGTGTGCCAAGAACCATGCCATATTTTGGTACATCCATGACCGGCAAAGGACTAAATGACCCTTCTAGGTTTTTTGTGGCCTGTAAACTTTGCTCTAATGAGCTACTATTTATTATTACTGTTAATTTACCCAGAGGATAAATTTGAGAACTAAAGCAATCTAATTAAAGCACTAGCATCTAAGGCATCGTTGGCTTTATAGAAAACTCTGCATTACTTGAGCTTTGAACCCACGACGATTGAGTTGTTAGTAGAGACTATTTGTCCATTCGGCCACTCAGGCGGATAATTATTTATTTTATTTTAGTTACACATGAAATTCAGCTAACAAAAATTAAGGGCGGAATTTAGCCGGCTGTTAGAAATGTGTCGTATTAAAATTAAGGCAATAAACAGAAAAAAAAAACATGTACACATCTAGCGCAAAGGCACATCCATAACCGGCGTAAATATTTCTTACAGTTGAATCCGCAAGCATGCAAAAATTTGGCAACCGATAAAAATGAAAAAATGTAGGTAAGCTTTTCGAATCCCATGAAGATATCGAGTTTAGAAATAATCTAGAGATACGACGTAAGCAAGCCGCGCATATTTACGAGAATTGATTGATTTGTTTTAATAGTTTTTAATTAATCCGATGTTAAGATTAAACTATAGATGTCATTTAGATTTTTTCAAAGGACTGTAAAAGCATTGAAAAGGTTGTAATTATATCCACATTGACTAAGCTTTATGAAAGTAAAGCGCGTTCCTGTTTTCGGAGAATAGCAAACGAAACACTTCTTACTTCGTACATTCGGGATCTCGGTAGGTCTGGCTTTATCCCGCCACGACCACAATGTCAAACGGTATATGTAAATGGTCCAACAATGACAACTCACGTCATGATACATATTATTTTGAAATAGAGGAACTTTGACAGAAATCATTTTGCTAAAAGTGGATTCTCTAACTGCATAATAGCCGTTGGGTTCATAACCCGAATAGCCAGCCCAGCCAACGGGACTTGCAGTACTGTGGAAAGGGCTTCACACCTCGGATGCGTCGCCTAGTAAGTACGTGGAGGCTATTACACCTCCTCATAGCCCAAACCGCCACTAAATCCCCAAAGTGAGTTCTGAAAGTGGAAGTGGTTATATTGTCTCCATTGGACAAGACGGCTCTAAGCTGCCCGTGTTAGGTGCAGTAAAGCAAGTTGAATGGCGCGCGTATTAATCCAGGAGTCCTGAATGAGGGCCACGTCTTCACTCTTGTTTATGAACCTCGCACTAAGAATCGAAGAAGCGGCCATAGCATGATAGAAGTTCACTTAGGTGCACCTGATGTGCATCTGGTTACGCCGCTCAAATATAACCCGAGCAGGGCGTCCACTAAGCTTCGTGCGTCTCCTATTGTTGCGGAGTGCAGCTTTAACCGCCAGTTCACCCTTCGTTAATCAGTACTCCACTGAATCCATCCGGGCACTTATATCTATATCTGCAGATTTATAGGGCAAAAATTCTCCTAATCGCAAGAGTTAACATATCAAAGAATTTTATCAAAATATCTTAAAAACTCCAACTTATTGATTCAACAGGAAAATATCTGAGTAAACGGACAGATTGGGATAATAATTTTGAATCGATCGACGGCGATGAAAAAGTTCTACCTACGTGTTAAGGGATCCTGAATGCATCAGTTCCTCTATTAAGGTAGAAATGTACGTTGGTGGTACTACTATCCACCGTATTCGTATGTCAGTTTTAATCTCGTTCCATCACTATATCCAACCGAGATCGGGAAATCAAGAAATGTTCGTAGGCGTACGTACTATTACAACAAACTCATGAAGATGTGTACTGCTTCAGTTTGCAAATGTCAAGACCTTTCCAATATTCAAAGATCCGTTTTCGGATCATTTAGCCTCATGCACATCTTCAAAATATCTCGAGAATGTAATCGTAATAAAACATTTCACTTTATTGAAACGACAAAACTAATTATTTAGTCTATCTCTTAAAGAAAAAGAAAAGCGATAGCCTTAGCTGCTAGTGTTCATCCTATTTCTACTTCTGGAATTTATTTCTTGGATTTAGATAAATTATACTAATAATTGAATAACATTTAAGAGTAGTATTACAAGAGTAAAGCAAGTTATTTTTTGGGTGTGTGTGTGCAAAGTGAAACTTTTTAAGATTTTTGTTCGTTTGTTGTTCCATCGCTGCTGAGTTCGATTTCAGTAAACATGTAAGTTCACAGAAAATTCGCTACCTTTAGACAGACAATAGTCCGATGTATATATTTTAATTAAAAATAAAAACTCATATTTGTTTTATCGAGACTTTAATAAAGTTCGCTTACATTCACTTAGGAAATTGACGGCAGAATGGTGCTCTATCTACGTACGGCACATTGTGTCTTTGCAAGTTACCGAGGAAAATGGAAAATGGTTTTACCAAATATGTATATAAATAGCATTTACACACATACATATATATATATATATGTATATTTAGCAACATATATAAATATATATATTTCCTATATGTAGGAACATTTATACGTATTTCCTATATGTAGGCACTTTTATATATATGATAAGATATATATATATATATATATATATATATGAATAGGATGCACATTCCTTGTTACATATTGTTATTTTCTTGGCATTTTAATGAAACCGCAGACGCAGTCATTCTTATTATATTGTTGTTATATTTGTTGTTGGTTCATTTTTTCGTTAAATTTGTATAGCGGTAAACAGCTAAAATTGCTGATATACAGTAACGCAGGTTATTTTAACATTTCACTGTTGCTTCTATCGCACATCTACATCTATGGGT
>NW_023998423.1:7771306-7814904 GCF_014805625.2 Glossina fuscipes
TATATATTGTGTGTATATGAATTTGTGTAAATGGAGAACAAATAGCAGTTGCTTGGCTTGGTGGGCATATTAGGTTTTTATTACACATTTTCTAATTTCATTGCGGCATTACAAAATCCAGGAAAAGCAACTCATGCATATGTGTAATAAAATTCCTTCTTTCTTCTATCTTCTCTCATTCTCTATTTTCTTTTTCTATAAAACTGTAAAACACATATAATATATGTATACCCACAAACGTTGCATATCTCTGGCTGTAGTATAAAAAAAAAAAAAAAAAAACAACAATTTTAACATGACAACCTAAATATGTGAGCGTTTATTTGTATTTTTTTTTTTTTTATATATATATATATATATATATATATATATTTATATATATCTATAAATGTTAGAAAATAAATGTATTTGAATAATACACCACCAACACCACGCATAAATTTACGTTTTCATTTGAATTTTAAACGCATTTGTATGCCATAAATGGTTTCAAAATGCAAACTAACCGGAAGTCATTTTATATACTAGTGTGCTATACAAAAAAAAAATAATAACTGAACTCATAACAATAAAGGAGGGCGGCGATGGTGAATGTGTAATGGTTGAACTGTTGAAGAGCCTCCACTACAAAAGTTTTTCCTTTTAGGAAATTCAAAACATATGTTTGCATACTTGTTTTGTTTCGATTTCTCTCTATTGCTTTTCTCGTTTTCTCGTTCTCTCTCTCTCTCTTTCTCTCTCTCTCTCTGCCTCAGAATTACGTATTAAATTATATTTGTACAAACGCATACTTATACCATATTCCTTGTTGTAAAATTATGTTTTTTTGCTTTCATTTAGAATTTTATTAATAATTTTATGTAAACGGCGCACAAATAACAGAAAATAATTTCATTTATATGCTGTCAGTCATGGGCATGAAGGCTAAGAAACTTATTACATAAATAAATGTATAAAAAAAAAAAAAAATGATTTGAAACTGTTCTATAAACATTTCTTCTTCCAAAGCTACGTTCTATCGCTTACATAAGATACTTTCTTCGCCTAGTTTGTAGAATTTCCATGAAATGTGTCATCACTGTGCTGCCCATTATTTGAGAAATTAAGAGTTTAACTATAAGAAATGAAAAGTTGATATTCGCCTTGTTTCATACTCGCTATGTCGAACAAATATATGAAAATCGCTAAGGAAATTCGAGGAACTTTTTATTATGATCTGTGTCACGGCTTAGATTGATTTCAGTTTTAGAAACTACGAGTAACAGCTTTTCCTATTGCGGCTAAATATCTTCGGCGATACATGCATATGTTTTGGGACAGTGCAAGAGGTCTAGGATAGTGAATGAAACGAATATTTTTCATCTAAATTGTCTATTTCGAAGCATTACGCAATCCGTGCGAACACATTATTTGCGATCTCTCAAGGGATCACTTTTTGTGCCAAAAAAGCCATTTGTGGGGAATTTGACTTTTCCCGTTTGATTCGTAGAATAGAATGGTTATGGCTATACAAACAACAAATGCGTTATGACATTCAAATGGCTGGGCAAACCGTACCGAGAACTTCTGTCCAGTCCTCCAGTTTTAGGATTTCTATAAATCCCGCAATCTTCCTTGGATAGTAACACGGCGTCCAGTGTTGTAACATGCTCGCCAAACAGCTGGTGTCTGATTCTGCAGACGGCCTCACATTCACATAGAATATGATGAAACATCTCCCTCGCCCCTTGGCAGAATCCGCATGAATCGTCTTCGGACATAGCCATGTTTTTCAGATGGTATCTGAGAGACTTATGACCTGGAGCTATTAGCATAATGATGTTCGGTCTCATGCTCGGAAAATGCTAGCAGCAATGAACTGTAAAATGTTCTTCTCCCCGCTGTATCCGTCAGACACTAGTTCTTATAGTTAACACTGATTTCAATCAACGGCTTACCGCCTATTAACTGCAATTGCAACATTAGACGAAAAACCCTTTCGAATAGATGAAAGACTCGAGATCTTAGCTGGTTTGATCTTAACTAGGGTAACAACAGAATTTAAGAATCTTTAAAATAAACGTTTAATAGACACTCAATGAGACACAAACATTGAATGTTGTGTCTATTTGTTCCTGAATTGCTTGAAGCCCTACTTATATTCTCTCTCTTCTTCGTTTCTCTTGTACGATGCAGTTCGGTCGAAACGTGAAACCCTATCGTACCCAAAATACCTTATATGTGGATCGGTGTAAACCAACAGAGCATCTCGTGAAGAGAATCGGTGCTAACATACGCGAAGTATGTGAATGGTTTGCCAAGACTCATTGTACCGCTTCCTCTATACACAATTTGTGCATGGATGTTTTCAGTAATCAATATTTCTCAATGACAAGAAACACCAAGCTTTGCTCACTTGTCGACCGGTGAAGACGAAATGGTCGGTTGGAAATACTTACTGATCAGATGTCTATTCTGCGACATTCGTTACTCAAGATTCTGTAATTTTGCGAACGTTGCCTAGCTGTTGCGAGAAATGTGTTCCTTAAAAGCTGATGAACCTACGTTTTTGTTTAGTTCTTGATCGGCATGTCTTCGACTAAGAGAGCTCTCCCAATGCATAAGTGATAGAGCAAGGAATATAAAGAATAAATGAACTATTAAGATTAGTAAATAGAGAGAGAGAGAGAGAGAGAAAGAAAGAAAGAAAGAGACAGACAGAGAGAGAGAGAGAGAGAGAGAGAGACAAAGACAGAGAGAGAGAGAGAGAGAGAGAGACAAAGACAGAGAGAGAGAGAGAGAAAGACAGAGAGAGAGAGAGAGAGAGAGAGAGCTGCTTCCGAAAGTTTCCTTTGCGAGATTTTCTTCGCATGCGGCCAATATTGTTACACAACTTGGTCAAGAATTTTCGACTTAATTGTTTCCATTAAGTCGAAAAAGCGACCCATGCATGTATTTGCCATTTGCAAGATTCTCGTTAAGTGAATAAAGCGCTGCACACATTAAAACTATTTTTTACGATTTTTAGTCCTATAATGCAATGCCAACTATATGTTCAACTACATACATACAAACATGTGCAATAAAATCATATTTTAATATTTAAGCGTATCGCGCGCGATCCAAATGCAATTAATGCGTTCAACGCTTAAAGCTACAACGAGGAAATTATGCGTAAACATTCTACTATATCGGGTCACCAACCGGTGTTGCGTGCAACAAGATATTACCAGAAAAGTGACTAAGCAAATATAATCCGCATCCTCTGGTTGCGGCAAATAAAGAATTACATAAATCATTACATAGCGTTTTCCAGCGACTACAAGCGGTGTTAATTCTTTAAAATCAGATTTATGTCGAGTAGGAATGATGCAGTTGTGCTGTTGAGACACTGACTGATAATAATGCTCTTCTCTACTTTCATTCTATTTTCCTGTTTTTTGTCTCTTTGTGTGTGTGTGTTTTTTTTTTAATATTTCGATATTATCCTTGATAATTAGTGTGATTACAAGTGGTAATAATGTAAAAATGTTGTTGTTGTACGACTTTTGCATTACACTTGATTTCACTATATGTTTTGTTATTGTTTTCTTTTTTTGTTTTTTTTTTTTATTTTTTGCGTTACACGAACAAACCAAGCGACACCATCAACGCCACCATTGTCGAAGCAATTGAAATATAATATTAATACTGAGATGACAATGACAATATCATAATGCAAACAACCTCATTATCTTGTATGAATGAAGTATATGACCTGTAACATTATTTTCATAATAATAATGGCAATGCTATGAACGTATATGTATGTATGTCTGTATTTGCGCGTTTGTTAGCGAACACGCGAGGACACTCACTATGACCGGCTTGTGTACATGTCGGGTCTGCTGTGTTCAAAAATATATAGTTATATATATGTATATATATATAGATGTATACGCGTTTCAGAATATAGCTGAGTTGTGTGTGCGTGCATATGGCAGCTACAATAATAATAATAAGGACTTGACTCAGTTTTATATGCGATTCTGTACACTTTTTCTGTGTGCATAAAATTTCAATACTGCAACGTGAACATCGAATGGCGATGGTGACAAACGGCGAAGTGAAAAAAACTAGTACGTGAAGCAGTGCGGGAATAATGCAAATTATGCGAGCATGTTAAACAACAAAAATACGCAATCAAGGTAATTAAAGTGATAATGACAATACGTGTGATTCATAAAAAAAGAAGCAGTAGTGAACCGAAAAAAAAAGAAGAATAAAAACAATAAAAATTGAACTACGATTTATTTAAAATTTCTTGTCTCACAAATACTTAAAGTATTTTTCTATAGGCTGTCGCAGTAGCGAGTATTTTCCTTTAACTCTTAATTAAAATCTCTTCGAACATGAGAAGAAAAGGAGTAAGAGAAATGAAAAAAAAAAACAAGAAACAAGCAAATGTCTATGAATTGTATATTAACAATGTTCTTACAAAACAATGGTAAGTTTAGAATTCGTTTGGTTTGGTCCTATATAGCACGAGCAAAAGGACATCAATTGAAATTCATTGCATGCTTTCAGTCCATTGTTAAGTGAATGGCTGTTTGGCTGTTGGAGCAAAAACATACTAAATACCAACATTGGTGCATACCGCTGTCATTTTTTTTTTTTTCTTTTTGTCTTCATTTCTATTTGTTAGTATACATCGTCCTGTCACATTGTCGTGAATCCGTTGATAATAATAATGAGAAAAAATTGTATTCTCTCTTAAATTCCTCAAACTTTTGTTAAACAAAATAGAATTAGAATTCCTTGTGACAACGGCCGTAAAAAACTCATACCTTAGAGATGATAAACTATCAACAATTATTGCTGTTATCGATTATCGTTTCGTATCTATGGAACCGTATCTATAGATCATCATCAAAGTATATTTATGTATATTTTTACTTCAGTCGTATTAGGTTAAATTTTAAAAAGTTTATCGCTTGGATACGGATACTCGCGTCGTAACTCTAACACCTTTCTTCTTTAGCATTTACCTTGTGTCAATTTGCAGTCGATATAATCGTCGCAATCATAATATGAAGTCGAGAAATGCAAAGAGAACAGAGCATATTGTTGTAGGTGCCCAATATCTATTGGCTTTTTTCAACATAACAATGCCGGTGAAAGTAAGGAAGATAATCGACTTTAATGACAATGCCCCTCATTCATTTATGTTTCATCATTAAAGATCCTTCCGCCAAAAAATTGCGCAAATATACATTAACAACTAGAAAATATTGTATATGCCTTTGCAGAAAGGCTACGTGGTGTTAACATTAGGGATTTCATAAACTGTGTGGCATGTTCTCGCCTGCTATATAATATAAAAATTTGATTAATTGAAAATTGTTTTATATTTACTTCAAATTTTGGCCAACAATATCACACTTTTCCTCTTATCAAAATGAAAAAGTTAAATAAATATCGAAAAACAAAAGCGATTCTAGGCCGCCTTGTGTGAGGTGGAGGTGGAAGCAAACGCAACCGTTGCACTATGAAAACTTTTGTATAATATTACATATAATTCTATTTCTTGTTCACTTTATATATATATATATGCGTGTGTGTGTTAATTCAAATATTTTCATTGATTTTCATAGAAATAACTTTGATAGTTGGCATTAATTATACACAAACAACAGGTAGCGTGGCCGAGCGGTCTAAGGCGCTGGTTTAAGGCACCAGTCTCCCAGGAGGCGTGGGTTCGAATCCCACCGCTGCCAAGATTTTTTTGCAACATTTTAATATTATTTTATATACTTTTTTATACTTTCTCTCTACAAAATCTATTCAACAGATACTTGATGTGGGCGAAGATCAATTTCATTGATCTTCGAACCACATTAATGAAAGATATTCTATAGTTCAAATTTTCGTTTCGGAAAAAATTTTGAAATATTGTATGCGATTTGAATAGAAAGACCGTCAAACCACACGTAATTAAGTCAGTTTCGCTGTTTATGCTATGTTTGTTAATAATATATTTGTTGATGTCGCGATTATTTGTATGAGTTAAAAATATTTTATAGATATGTAGTATGTTACATTAACATATTGAGCGAAAATCGTATTGCATGAACTACATATAATCGTATATACACATTGCACTAAATAAAGTAAAAGGAGGAAAATATGAAATTGAAAATTTTTAGTTAATAACTCTACCATGAGGCAAACTACCAAGGTAGAGTAAGAGCAAGAACAAGGTAGAATAATTAAATATAATATAAATATTATTTGCTGACTGTCCGACTGACCACCTGTCGATCTGAATTTTTGTTTAAAAATCTCACTGACTTTCTAACTGGCGGCGTGATTAACTGGCTAAGGATCTGCTGACCGATCTAACTGACTGACGCTTCAACCAGACCAGATCTGATTAATTAACTCACTGTCTGGACGCATCATTGAATGGCTGACTGAGGGTGTGACTAACACACGGCCTGACTAACTGATGGTTTCCCTAACAATCCTTCTGACTGATTTACGTTTGTCTATTAGACAATAACATTGTAAGGTATCACAATTTCGATAAGTTATGACTGATGGAAAAAGAACTAACAAAGATAAAACTAAATACCTATATAGTACAATGACGGAATGTTTACTTTAGGATAGATGAAACCCACGATTCTTAACACGATAGCTACTCAAAAATAATATATAGCACGAAATCGCATTTAGCACTTAATAATAACATTAGTCTGATGACTAATAACGTAGATAGTGAAAAGGAGAACATGTAGAATGTATAGCATATAACGAATTGTTCAGTAACATCTCTTCCATTATGACGACAATTTAAAAGACGATCAACAATAGAATGAGAAACAAAAAGTATTAATAGAATAGCAAAATATATAGAATAAGTTAAGCAAACCATAACAAAATATCAGCAACGATAATATAATCCAACGGCTGGTATATTGAAAATTAAAGATTCGCCCTAAGCTGATTTGAATAGCATTGAGAAGAGTAAGTTAAGCAACAACAATAGCGAAAATCTTTAAATTATTTACATAAGACATGGAAGGAAAAAGCTGAAGCTGAAGGGGAAGGGAATTAATAATATGCTCTTGAAGAAATACGTATCGATATGTTGCTTACTGCGCACGAACGATGGCGAAATGTTGCCTTGATTAAGTTTCATTGAGTAGATGACATCTTTCTAAATGTCATCTTCAACTGAATCAAAGATATGGCAAGCGATGGCCAAAATGATAATAAAAGTGGATTTGCCACAAGCCCATACTGATGCAGGGAAACAATTGCTCTAATAAGACTATCTAACCTATTTGTCACAGGTTTTTTTCCTTAATATGATCAGCTTACTACTGAATATGCAGTGACTCGTGATTGGTTTTAAGAAAATTACCTTCTTGTCCTCTCATCTTACAGTTATTGCGTTTGTCAAACTCAAAATTAAAAGAGATACAAATCGTTGGATGAAGGCAACATTCGCGCTGGAGGAAGGAATCAATACGAGGTTGAGTTTTAAGAACCAAATAGCGATTTATTTCTCTTTTTAGAAATGAGCCGTTTAATCAACACAACTTTCGACCAAAAATTGCTTATGTATCATATACTGAGACAAACCTGGAGGACACCGAATCTTCATTGATCTTGAGAAAATTTCGTTTCTTTGCAAGACGTTACAGTTAAATACCCTTATGCTCGAAACTTCAGGTTACGGTACTCTTGCACGATGTCACTTGACATATTCGTGGCTACTCGAGATACGAAAATCAAATTATATGAAGGAAAGTGGACTTATGTTTTCAGCATATTCAAAGGTTATCAATCCATCTGGTTAAGGTTCAGACATAGAAATAGAAGCATCCATTACATCAGTACTAGCGAGTTTCTTTAAAGCTTGTGCACGCTGGCTAGGTCGCACGACGTGCAATCAACTGAATTGGGAACAGCTCCTGCAAACGAAACAACCACTCCCTTCTTAGTAAAAGTTGAGTTTGCTTACTCTCCACTGACAGGATGGGTAAGCGACCTGTCGGTATCGTAAGTAGCAAATGTAGCAAAAATCGAAGCGGAAGTCAAGAAGTGATAAACGCTTGGCCCACTCGGGCTTTGAGGCATCGCATTGTCCCCGTCACTCTTTTCAGTATAGGCCCTATTAGGCAGAACAATAGATGCTTTCACTTCATTACTCTCAAGAGAGTTTGCCGAGGTGACAGTAACGACAGCGACAATAATTTGCTGCGAGTTGAAAACTCTACAATTAATTGTAAAGCTATGCGAAGATTCTCCACAGCCATCCCCAGTTCGAACGATTTCTATCCGGGAAAGCTGAATGCCTACTTAAACATCACCAATCGTAATGTTTGGCGGAATAACGGCAAAGCCACGAGTAAGCTCACTATCTCAGTTCATTGAGGTAAGGCATCCAACGTTCTACAACGTTCTACACATTAAAGTTAGCAGTTACATCAGCAATATTCTTATCTATTTTATCAAAAGCTATCTATGCTTACTTGAGAGGTCTATAAAATACTTTTTTTCTTCCTGATGACCGGCGCAAATTTTTGACCTATTAATGATGTGATCAAAATGTCTACTCTTCAATCTGGCGCCACTGCATCTCATAGCCAAATATTGCTCACGTGAAGTGTTTTGATTCCAAGCTTTTACGTTGCCCTTAACTCCGTACAAAAATCCATGAGCCGTTCTTGCTTGAAAGTGTTATTGATGCTGTTCAAGTTATTGCTTCTATTGCTGGTGTGAGTACTTGGACGTTGTTGTTGCCGTTGCTGTAGACGAAGCATTTGTTGTATTATTGGTATTGTTATGAGCAATACCAAAGAAGGAAGAGCTGGGTTAAAGTACCAAGTACTCGTTCTATTGGAAAGCGAATGAAGAGCTTCGTAGATATTGTGTTAAAAAATCTCTCAAAAGACTTATTAACTGGAAGGAAAAGTCGGAAATAGGCAGAAACAGGAGTGGCAATCCCAATTGCTGCACTTGAGCTTTGTTCGAAAATTACTTTTGCTGCTTTGAATATTTATGAAAATGAGTCAAAGTTAAGCATAATTTAGATAAAAATCTCCGAGCCGATGAAATTCCAAAGCGCTTATCTTTTCAAATGCGCACCTATATAAGCGATGTCTTCCAAAACATTTGACTCGCAGTTATTTCATAACAATTTTTTGTTATAAATTGTTTTTAGTGTTAAAGGAAGCGATTTTTTGTTTTTATCTTTGAGTTGGTTTCTCTTCTCGTTCTTAAAAAGAGAAAAAAAAAAAAAAATGAAAGAAAGGAAAAAGAAATATATTAGAGAAAAGAATTCAAAAATTTGCCAACACGTTCCTCTTATGATTATTAGGAAAAAGGGAAAAACTTTTAATACGCAAAGAAGAACTTTAAACTTTTTATTGTGTTGCATGTGCGGGTCTGTGACGAAACACACACGTGCACCTACAACGCACGCAAAACATCTTCTGTTTTAACCACCACTGCCGCCGCCGCCGCCGCCGCCGCCTTGTAGAGACAATATTTTCTCTCAATTTTTTGTACTTAATTTTAACATGTCGGTGTAGAGGGTGAAAAGCGTGCGAAAATTTCCATAAATTTTATGCACATACACTTGCGTTCACTTACAATTATTATTTCAAATGTGTGTATCCATATATATATATATATATTTACACACACATGTATTTATGCCTACAAGACAACAAGAATTTTACACTGATGTAATTTCAGTTCTCTAAAAATTTTACGAAAAGTATTCTTCCGTTTTTTTCCAATTTTTCTATATTTGACAAAAAGTTTGTAGAGTTTCTCCATCTTCTTCTTCTTCTTTATTCTTCTTCATTGTTATGCATCTACCACGAGAGACCGACAATTCGTTATTCCGTTTGTGACAATGAAAAGTACGATCTGTTAAAGCGTCCATTCAAAGCTACCTAAATTTCCATGGTCCCTTGACTTCTGAAAATCGCAAAAAAATGAAAAAAAAAAAATTGCACGACCAATAGTTCGATGGAGATAGTTAGGATCTAATTCTATTTGCCAATTTCAGAAACAGACTGAAGCCATCCAAACCTAATCGCAATAGGTCAAGGGAAAATTTCAAAAATTAGTCCGACATTGATTTGCTTACATATGTACATTAGATGTTGGGTATCCAAGATTCGCCTAAAGACTAATGTCATTGTCTTCCTTATTATGTATGTTCCAGCATAGAGTAAAGGTATATTAATTTTATTATACAACTTGTAATATGTGTCGTTTGTTCGATGATCTGTTCCTCCCCATAAATGCTGGCATAGTTTAAACCCATGAATAATGTTTATAAAGGCATTTGGATCGCATGCCTGAGATTGTGCAGAAAATAAATTCTAACGTGAAAGTTCGAAATATATTCAACAATACCTTTGTAGCCACAATCCGATAGACAGTTTGACAAATCTATTAACCGGTATGTAATTAAAAGATAGTCTCAAGGAGTTAGAACGATTCCCCCAAGATGATGGATATCCAAGATTCGGCTAAAGATGTTTATAGCTACTTTACTTGTTTTTCACTGGAAAAATTCTCAACACGTTTTCTTAAAAAATTGTATAACGCTATAATTTAATATAAATGTCAAAAACTGGTTTTACAAAGAGAGTCGGGAAACGCACTTGCACACGCACGTTTAAACATTGACATACAAAGTTCTGAAACGCTAACATTTGTTTGTAAATAGAGTTAAGGCAAACTATGTGCGTATTATGCATGCACACGCGTGCACTCACACATGGATGTGTCCTGAAACATCTTTTTTAAAACTTATTCTTTCTTTTAGTTAGTCGCAGAAAGGTAAAGTAGTCATCTGGGGTTATTTTACCACGTCAGAGAGATACTTACAGCAGAAGTAAACTGCTTTCCCCAATTTTCTCGCATACAATACAAATTACACTCTAGAGTTCGTTTAGATAGCCGCAGAGACACATATTTGATGCACAGTCTGGCTAAGCTTTGGCCTCATAATAACGAGATCGTATTTTAACATGAATCAAAAATAAGCATTAGTATGCCGAGTTCACATACCTTTATCGCATTGGAATTCGAAGTTGTCTGAGTTTGGCCTCATAATAACGAGATCGTATTTTAACATGAATCAAAAATAAGCATTAGTATGCCGAGTTCACATACCTTTATCGCATTGGAATTCGAAGTTGTCTGATTAGTTCCTTGACTTCCTACTTATAACGCAGGCGACACAAAATATGCACCACATGCAAATATTTTCCATTCTGTCATCAGCTAGAGCTAACTCCTGTTGACCAGAATTGACTTAAAGTATATCTGATCAAAGCGGAACGTCACGAATTCCACTTGCCGAAATTGCATTATGGTCTGTTGCAAGTTGGCGGCAGCAGACCATATATCTCGTGCCGCGATAGATTTACATTCGTTCTACTGCTGTGAATTAGTATAAGCTAATGTGTCTATTAGAAAATTCTGATCCGTAGTGGTGTGCCTGCAATCACATTTGAGGTTAGCAAATAGAAGATACTTGCCGGTACATCGCATAAGCCCCTAACCAGCAATAATCATAGTAAAATTATTAAAAAACTTACTCGGGCGTCCTCTTAGCAGTCATCGAACTTATTTCTCTCTTTTTCTCTCTCTGGTATACTTCACGTACAGTGAAACCATCTCAGTGACTCAATTAATCGAAGTTTTCCACTTTTTTCGTTTGAGAAACCAATTCCCTCATTTGCTTTCTCTTTTCTTCTACATTTTCCGAAAATGTTTTCTTATTTTTTAGATTTTGTCATTAATTCAATAAGGGCAGGCGTATGTAACGCGCAGAAGGGCTTAAGATAGACCCACCTTTTATTATAACGATCGATTGAGAATCACAATCTGATTTAATCTAAGGCTGTCTGTCCGTCTGGTGTTTGTCCACGTAAATTTGTGTAAAAGCTACATGTCGCAATTCTTGAGATATTCTGATAAATTTGACACAGCGACGTGTTCTGACCCAAGGACGAACGCTTCGAATCGGTCCGCTTTTTCGATCACTTCGCATACAAAGCTTTTCTCCGAAAAGTCGTCATATGGAAAAAAATTGCAATTTTCAAAACTTCTCGGCAAAAGTGGTTAAGTAGTAGTATTTCGGCATTGTAAATTGGTATGAAAACTTTGGACCGGTGAGGGGGAAGCTGAAGTTTACACGACAAAACATATAATTTTCATCATGAAGCATTGAAAATCATTATAGTCATTTCGCATAAAAAAATTAACTATACCAAATTGAATCATCTCCATCTCCATCTATTTTTTCGATCCTACCCTAAGAAAGATTTTCACTAAAATTGGCCCTTTGTAGAGCAGAAGAGTTTAAGTTTTAATATGCGTGTGTAGTAATTTCATACAAAACTGAACTCTACATAGTTTGGACCATCTACGTCTATTTTTGTATTCTGCCCTATGGAAGGATTAAACTTGTACTACATCAGCTCGCGTTTTGACCCCGCTTCGCCATAAATACGCACTTGAAAACTGTGGCTTTAACAGGATATTAGTTTTGTGTTCGATAATAAAAATAAGAATTGTGTTAGACAATGCAGCGTAGGGTATTTAATAGTCGGCCTTGCCCGACTATAATGGTCTTGCTTGTTTTTTTCTTTCTATTCAAGGAGCGGGAAGTATCAAAAGCCTAAAGCTAGTTTGAAATGAGACTGGCACTCTCTAAACGTCTTCGCACATCTGCCGATAATTTTCCCCGATACTGCCGTTAAGTTTAAGTCTGGAAGAAATCTCAGTTAACAGCAAATTAATTCAATCGATGCCATTAATGAATTATGCGATTTGAGTAGAGAATCACAAAATAGCGAAAGTAGATCGGATGGATTACAGTTCATATATCCAGCAATCAACGTTAGCTTTGCTTTTTACGCTCGTATTCTATCGTTCCATTTACTTATATCTGCTGCTTTTCATAGTCAATGCTATTTGTCCCATTTGGTTGATTGTTTTCAAAATCATTGAATTTTGTAAATTTCTATAAATATTTTAAAGATTTAAACACAAAGAGACCACCACTGAATATGTGTGGCCTGGTCGTTTATTTCAGAGCATTTCAGTACAATTTACATTTTTCAGCACAAAATTTTATGTTTACATCGTTCTGGCGATTATTTTTTTTTTTTTTTTTTTGTTTTCTCTCTTTTCATTGCTCGTTTTAGTTTTAACTAAAACCTTTCAAAGTTTTTTTTGGGGAATAAATTCTTCTTCATTTATTATTTAAAACGTTTATCGTCAACATACGTATGAATAAATAGTACGGCATCATTTCCACGTTACACAAGCACACAATAATATGCTGCAGGACCAACGAACTGCTGGCCATTCGAAAGCCATCATAAAAACGGACACGTGACTTTCTCCGGTACTAGTATTAGTATTAGTTAGCGTCTCTACATCTTTTACATTTTATGTATGAAAAGTATATAAGTAAGTAAAAGAATACAATAGTTATGAGAAGCGCAAGTTTTTACATCAATTCGCGTTTTTTTTGCACCTGCTACGACAAATAAGAAGAGAAGCTAAAGAAATGCGAAGCCTTATTATTCGAGTCGACGGCAGTTCTAACTTTCTACCGATAGATTTTTCGAAGATGACTACAGGAATGAATAAGTAGATGAATCTTCATTATATTTGTTACATATGTCAAGAGTTTCTACACTTAATAAAGTCCTTAGGTATATTAGGTAATTAATATAAAGAGATGGGGACTCTTTTCGAGGGAAATTCCCGTAATTCGTACATGTGAAAAGTATACGTCTTTTTTTTTTTTTTGCAAAATTTACCGAGAATTTTTAGCAAGCTTCCCTACAACGAGGATTTGGTAGATTCGCAAGTTTTAAAAATTCGCAGAGAGAGATTCTTACGGATCAGTAGACATATGAATCGGTATCAGTTGAGCCCGCCTTTCCTTCCGTTCACAATCATCACATCAAACGGTAGCTAGAACGTGATATCGAGTTTAAGATTTCTATATACGATCCTTCTATTATAGAATTCAACGCAAGCTTCTTCTTTTTAAGGAGAGTAATTCAGTTAATATTTTGATATCCAGATAAACGTAACTACTTGTCCTTTTAGATAACTTTTAGAAACTTTTTTGCAATATGTTGACTTTGCTCACTACTACATTTACTGTATACAATATGTAATGACGGCAACCCTTATATTCAAATGATAGGCGCTCTACCTAAGGCGCGTACGTTTGCTCACGTTTCGATTATTGCTGAAAGCAAGCACATATAGCTGGACCCGTGTTTACGAAAAGCAAGATTTACGCGAATTGAAATATCAATAGCAATTTTTCACCTAATTTTTACATCTTTTTATATAGTTACACAGCGAGTTCAAAATCCTATTTGAGAGGAAAATCTTTTCAAAAAAAAATCTGCATTATGCTCGAGAGAACCAGCAATGTTTTTTCGTCAATCAATCTAAGCGTGATTACAGGTTACGTCTGTGAGTATTGCAGCCAGATCCACTATTTTTTATTTCCATCAATTCAGACTCACTTCATAAATCTCACTTCAGAATCGGTTAGGTTCGCATGTGTGATGTCTTACCATATACTTGTACGTCGAAGGCGCGGATCGAAGTTTTTGAGACACGTTGAGATATTTCGGCCAAAGGACGATAGTTTGTCAAAAAAAAAGTTGATCGGACCATTTTCACGGCCACTCTCCACACAAGGTCTTATTTGGAAAACGTAGCCAAGCGAAAAAAATTGAAATTCTTGAAATTTCTCGACGAAAATCAATGAAAATTTGGATGAGATAGAGCCATTTTTTGATTGATTTGATTTTCTGATTTCAACGTTAATCCTTTAGTAATAGTTTGAGTTATACATTTACTGTAACAAATTTTTGAGCACATTGGTCTATTTACCAAGACCCCTCTCTCATAAGCGTTCTCATTAAAAGTAGGGCTACTTATAGCAACAAGCAAAGCTTTTCGGTGCTTTATGACGAAGATAGGCCAAGAATGTTGTTAGGCGTTGTATTGCGTAGTATTTAAATTACAAAGAGATTCGCTTATACATTAAGTTTGTGATTGCATTTTCAGATAATTAGACCCGATACAAGCAAGAAGTAAACCTCTGCTGAAGATCGAGCGTTGCCCTAAGGAATTCCTACATTGTTTTTATTCTACCATTTTTAGTGTAGCCGCTCTTACGTCCCAAGTAAAAGTAAAGAGGTCTCTTTCTTCTATGCATGAAGTCTGCAGTAGATAGAAATCTTTTGATAAAAGTCATGAGATGTATTTCTTTAGGGAACACAATCCCGGATCTTTCTCAAACCAAGGAAAAAGGGTCTACCAAGGCAGATATCTGTGAAAATGAAATAATGCTAAACTACCCAAAAAAATATCCGTTTCTTACTAAAAAGCTCCTAGATCCATATGTGCAAAATCGTTTACTGCAAGAGGCAGATATCGAAGATTCCCTTCATAACTTCATGCATATCTTTCTTGCCTTTTTAACATTGTGATGCCGTAAGTAAACTTGAGACGAAATCCTTTTTTTTTTTTTTTTTTTATTTCGTTATAACGATCACCGTTTTTTAATTGCGTAATATTTTCCTCGTTCACGCACGTACTCTTTGTTGTTTCTTTTTTATTTTCTCATTACATAAAATTTTAGTATACGTAGTCGCTTAAACAATTACTTTACTGAACTACAGTTAATGGCTACATTTTCACCATAAAATCTGTTTAGTACGCCGAACGACTAAAGCAATTAAGACATTTTTGCTTTAAAGTGTTAGATAGTATCTGCTGCCTTTGAATGTGTCAATGTTTTTAAACCTTAATGAACAGAAAACGTACAACGTACAATTCATCAACGGAGTAATAACGGCAATAGCAAACACTAAACAAGGTAACAGGATGTGAAAAATGTACTTTTTATAGCGCACAACTAACATGACAAACACACAATAAGAGTGTCAAACATTTATACAAAAAGACATCCGGAATTTGTTCGAAAAACATGAGTCTCTAGCAGCAATACAACAATAATTTTAATACAACAAAAACAACAATACAGTACCGACAATGTATAACAATCAACAAACCGAACAAATTGAATTGAAAATTGTTGCAGACTTTCAAGAGGCTTCTTCAAACTCGGTTGTTGCTGTCGCTTTTCAAGGTTGCCTAACAAAACGTTTGAGTATTGGCGAAAGAGATGGGAAGAGGAGCAGAGGCTAACAAGCAGGTAGTTAGGCTTAAACTGCTTAGGCAGACTGGTTAAATTGATGTGCATATTTGTGCGCTTATGTGTATGCCAAAAAGTGTTCATTTTTAATTACAATAGTACCGGCACAGAAGTGACGCCACTTCGCAACAATTTTTTTCCTGTTCTTTATGTGACACACTCGACAACGGAGAGAGTCTTCTTAATTGCTTCAAAAACAAATGAAAAATTCATAATTAAGATAAGTATAACTACCATTCACACACACACACTCACACTCACACTCACACTCACTCACTCACTCACTCACTTACTCACTTACTCACACGCACACACAAAGCGCAAGGCGATCGAAACAATTAGACAAAATGAAAAGGTAGAGAGCAAAAAAAAAAGAGAAAAAAAAAAAAAAAAAAACAACACAAGAACAATTAGTACCTCACGTTGAAGAGGTGCTGAAAAGTTTGAAGAGTTCGACAATAAAATTGTTCAAACGATTGTTGCAAATAACAACAAATTAATTGAGAAGGGTAGCGCATATAGAATTACATAAAGTGAAATTAGTTATTGTTGTTATTGTTGTTGTTGTAGTTATATTAGAATGGGGATAAACAAATTTTATGAGCTCATAACTTAAGACAGATATGTGAAAATGCTTTTAGTTGTGACAGTTAACGGCCGCTATGTGGAAAGCCAGCCAGGCAGACAGACGCAAGCAAATATTGTTTTAATTCCCCAAAGTAGTTTAAGGCAACATTTGTGTAACTATAAAATGACGCGCACATGTATAAAATAACGTTGGCTTCTTCGTTTCTATCGTCGCCTCCAAACTCAACTCAACTTACTTATCGTTGATATCTTTATAGATGCCACAGGATACTGGAAGCACACTTTAAATGCCCACGTTTTGACCATAAAATGCTTCCACTTTGCGCATTACGTTATGCACATTAAATGTGTGCATGCGATATATTATTATTATTGTTGTTGTTGTTGTTGTTTGTTACTGTTTTGTTATTGTTGCTGTTGGTTTCAAGCTTATATCCGTCGAATTAAATTGAGTTTTCTTCTGCGTTAATTAAATTAAAAGCTGATTAAATCGGTTGCGAAATGGTTCAAAAGCTATCAATTTAATAACAACGCACCATAACAATGTAATCTTCCGGCATTGTATAGACACGGGTTAACATGCGACGCGGCAATCTGATAAACGAGAAATATTCAAGAAAAGTTAGCAAATATATTAATTATGTATATCTGGCTCATGCATAAAGTTAATGAAAATTTACTTCAGATCTCCTGCGTCTATTGGCCTTGCTCTGATAACTTCTTTAAAAAATTTAATTAAAATTTAAAATCAAACAAAATCGAATGTTATGTGGAAAGTTGTAGTGAGCGCGTTAATCATTGGAGCATAAGAGTGAATGCATGAATTTCGCTTAATCGGATCAGAATGCTTTACGTTGCCCAACAAATCGGACGACAAAAGTAGTGAACTTTTCTATATGCGATATGGATTCATCATTGCATGCATTCCTTACTTTTTAGTCACATTGGTCCTCACGTACTCCTATTAGCTGGGAATGCAATGAATGGCATTCTTAGAATAGACTAAACAGTGGGCATTACAATACCCGATTAGTAAGAAGAACACACTTATCTATGATATTTAAGGGAATTATATGAAAAGTCAGTGCAATGGCGTCTGACTTCATTGTGCGGTTATTACGGGGACAATGAATCATTCATCCTCAAGTATAAAACTGAAAATTATCTAAAAACTTGTGGTTCAGATTAGCTTTGTGAATTTCAAAAATCCAAAAGAAATAATGATCAACATTCGATGAACAAATCGAATAATAACGTCACGCTGATCATCTGATCCGGTTTATGGCACATATTTCTATCTGATTCTACAAAAGGAATAAAGCAATTAACCTAAGCCTCTTGTTTAGTTCGCATTCAGTTCACTTGCTTTTGGAAAGAGAGACAAGATAAACAAGGTAATCAAATAAAGCTTTTCTCTGTGTAAGTGTAGAACATCCTTTCATATTCCTGCTAGAGATATAAAACACGATCACTTCTAAAAGAAGACCTTCGAATACAACAGGTCTTCCAATAGGATTGCTATGGTTTTTTCCTAGCACAGCGGCCGTATTTTCAATATGAAACTCGTTCTACTTTTGTTAGTAGTGATCAACAAGGTTTGCTATTTCAGTACGGAAAGATTATGTGTCTCGGCAACGTTACGGTTGTCGTCATTATTATGCTCCCTACACTTGGCGTTGCTAATTGGGTTGCCGGGGTTATAAGTTCTTCTTATGTGCTTTCAACGATTTGTAGTTTTGATCTACAATTTTTAAGTTTATATCCGGATATCTTTACAATTCATACAATTCCCTTCAAAGACAGACAGAGAGTACAACGTCACTCTTCTTCATTGCTGCGTTTTTGCCATAAGGTCAGTTGTAGTACGGCGTTTGAGTTATGGGTTTTCAAATCTGTTGCTATAGCTTTTGTTGCGCCTAACAATTACACTGGTACATTAATGAATTGATTTTTGAAGCTCTTTGTGTGCCCAAGTTAGATTAAGGCTTATTTAATAGACTCCGTGTATCATGTCATTTTATCAGGCTTTTTGTCTCACAAATGTTCCCGATCCAACGCAACATGCGCTACCTGCAGTTAGTGCTGATCACTGTTACTTTTTCTACTAATAATCCAGTTATTCCTTGCTAAGACCTTTCAATGTAGTAAAATAGTTTGGTGTCTGAGTATGATTACAAAACGAATTAAATCAATAATTGATTGAGTTTAATAACAATATGACTGAGATCTTCGCAATTATAATCAAGGCGAAAGAAACTTGATGTAACATCTCATATCCCTAATAACCTTTAATGTGAATTTTATCTAATGCGTTGGCTGTGGAGGTGGGGACTGTATTTTGTCGAAAACGTCAAACATCCAAAAGAAAGCTTCAGAGACCCTCTGAAGTGATCAATATTAAGTTCTAAATAGATTTACACATGTCGGTCTCCACAACATCTACGGCGAATACTCTTCTGGTTGCAAAAATTGAAAATAGTTGCTTCAAATTTCGCAAAGAAATTGCACATAATTTAATACCTAAAATGGTCCTGACCGATTTCAGTACATGCGTGCATCGTAAACTGAGAACATCTGCGTTTTCAAAAGCAAAAACAAAACAAAAATTTCGTTTGTTCCTCATTACTAGTAACTAGTTAACCACAGCATCATAGCAGAACTTTGCATATTTCTTAGGCGGCACTGCAGTGTCTACACAGAAATTTAAAAAACCGCCACGCCCACTCAATATTATCAAAATTGCATTTCCTTCGACTTTTTATACCAATCACTTAAGGTCGTGAGTACATTTTGTCAAACCATATGCAACGTCGAGAAGTAAGCTTAAGAGTTCTAATAAAGCATAAATTTTCTCGATCAATATCAACTTCTGAATCGATGTCACCATGTCGGTCCATCCGTCTGTGTAAAATCTGTTTTAGACATCCTCTTGGTTGGAAAAATTAAACTACATGGCAGGAACATTGGAAAGTCTTATACGCAGGTTGAAAAATACACCTACAATACCGCCCAAACTAAAAACATCTCTGTTTTCCAAAAGTAATATAAAATTGGTTTCTATATAATTACTCACGAATTACAAAAAACAAAACTATAATGATTAAAACGTACATTTTGTTGGCGATGCTATGGTACCTTTAGAAAAACAGAAAAATCGGCCACACTTATCCGATGTTGTAGAGAATCAAAGCTTCGTTGTGTTGTTGAAACATTTTAAGCGCCAACAAGTCAGCTTCGCAAGCCCAACAAATTACACACATTCTTCACAAATATCAAATTCGGAATACACCTAAGCATGTCCTTCGGTTCGTCTGTCCTTGCATCCGTCTGGCCAAATTTATCTATGACAAAAATTCGCCCATTCGCAAAAATTAAGATATCGTTTATAAATTTGGAAAAGAAATTACAAATGAACCGATCTGCTCAAAGGACACGCCTACATTGCAGCAAAAACTGAGAAAATCTTTCCTTCTGGCATTTTTTACTCATTACTCTTAATTTACGAAACATACACAAGAAAAACATACATTTTTAATTTCCAAAAAATGGAAAAAAATTCACGCCCACCTTTTTTAATAGAGTACGAGAATTTTTTTTTTTTGTCTTCTTTAGGATAACGACGATGCGTACGAAAATGTTGTTCGCAGCCGAATATAATTTTTTCACTTATTATGTGCGAAGGATAGATGCCACAGACGGGCCTTAAGAGTCATATAATTTTCTTACATTTAGTTGCTTCAACGCTTTCTTTATATATTTTACTTTCTTAAGCAGGTAGCAAAACTTGTGAGTATTTTAACTTTGCTTTAATTCCCCACCACTATGTAGTGGATTTCATTTTTTACTTTTGCATTTACTTACAACACCACTTTATAGCTTTTAATCACTTTATGTTTACTTTATTTTAATCTCAACTTGCGGTCTGCGTAGTAATGTTGTTCTTGTCTTTGTTTCTTTATAGAAATAATTCTTGTTTTTTGTTCTTATGTACAATAAATTTCTTATCACATCAACGCTTTAAACACGTTTCATTTTCGAATTTATTTTCGCCCCAGAGAAGCGCTTATGCAATAACCGTATCAAAGTGAACTTGAATTTCAGAAATTTTTTTCCCGCAAAACTTGAAAAAAATAAAGGAAAGAAAGAAATCGATGCTTAAAATAAATATATAATGACTTTCAAAATAAGTTCGTAGTTATTACAGTAGTAGCATACTATAGGGGATGCATGAAAGAATTACAAGTGAGGTCTTTTGTATTTACCAAAAAAATTCTGCGTACATAGGTATGGGCCAACATCGCCCGATAATCGCAGCTTGACTTATTTGTAATAGAAATCTATAATGAAAATTTTGGAAGAACAAGTCAAAACATTATAGCCATGCAAGGCCGTTCATAATATATTCTATATCACCATTTTTTTCATGATAAAAATTAATCTTTCCCCTCTTTCAAGACGTACTCACATTTCATGGCACCGCTGTGAACTAATGCGATCCGAATATGGCATTTGGTAAGTTTTCAAAACAAGTCAAGGCCGTTCCTTAACTATCCTACAACATCATTTTCTTTCGTGATAAGGTACGACAAGTTGAAAATGATCCGAATTTCATATAATTAACTTTTTATCATAGATCTAATTATTCTTTACTTATTTTCATCATAATGTGGTAAGAATTAGACTTTGTTGCCATACAAGGATACAAAGAATATACCTACGTGGTCCATATTTGTTACATTTGTTTGTTTGTGCCAATTTTTTTTTTTTTTTTGACGGATCATTCTTTATAAAAGAATATTAATAAAAACTAGACCTATATGAGCAAAAAATCAGGCGAATAGACGGGCAGACGAATAAGCAGAGAAATTTAAATAAATAAATATTTCCGAATCGAATAATATAACGAAAAGTTCAACTATTTGAAGTTCTTTTGGGCGTTACATAAATCGGCGCGAGTTTTGTGGTATACAAAGAAGCTTGTCACAGGAGAGCTTGTTCGAGAAGGGGATTCAAACAATTGGATCATACTTTTCAAATTTTTTTATAGCGAAATACTATTACCTAGCGATTTTCGCCAAAAACTTTGCTACAATTGTAATTTTTTCATACCGGCTTTCCATAATTATCCGTTATATCAGGGATTTGTTCTTGGATCAAGGTCATCATATCAAATGTCGGTAAAATATCTCGAAAACCGCGATTATATGGACATTCGAGAGATCAACAGAAAATGCAGAATGCATGCAGAAAATGATTCTGAATCGATCGATGTAAAGACGTGTCTATTTTAAGCACTTTGGGCCCGTAAAACTTTTACATAGACTACACCACAAGTTGTGTAGGATATAATCATTATTTCTTTCGCTTATTTAAGCAATCAAAACTAAAAATATTTTTCAAATAAATGCAAAAATGCTTGCAACTCCTTTTACATTTATATCTGTCGCTAGGTGCGCAATATGAAAATGAAACAAAACTAAAGTCATAAATTCAAGGATCACATAAATCTCAGTCACAAGAAAGCAATATTGCTTTACGTAAAAAAAACCAAGGAAAACTAAAAGGAAATATCTTAAGAATGAAGGTAATGTGGTGCAGTAAAGTAACATAGTATTTAAGGAACATTCATTTTTTATCATATTTCGAGTCAAGCGGCTCAAAAAAAAATTACCACATTTGCATTTTATGACTGGAAGAAAGAGAGACGAGAACAAAAAGCAAACTATCTTTATCGGCTGAGGTCGCATCTCTCACCACTCACCATATTTTCATAATTATTTTTAGAAAAATAGTTGAATATGAGAGAAGTGAATTATTCCTTTGATTCTGAATACTGCAAAAACGGATTTAAAGCTACGTTTTTCATTATGAAAACTTTATGCGTAGATATGAGCGGTTCGGCATTTACTGCCGATGTATGATTTGTGTTCAAAAGAACACAAATTTGTACGTATTTACATAGAGTATGAATCTCCTATTAAATGATTTGACTTTGACAGATTTCGGAAGTATACTTTTGGGTGTTGCTTATAAATTGAAAAAATTAATATGCTTTTCGGCATAACGAATAAAGTACTTACGTATATATATTTATATATATATATATATATAATTTATTTATTTTTTTTCAATATTGAACCCACACCTAACGGGCTGATGATGTTAACGAGTTTGGATCATGAATGAATTGAAAATTAATTATTTATGATATATTTTCTTCCACGCTTTTCGAAAAACTTTATGTTGAAAATCAAAAAATTTAAATTGCAAATGTTAGTTCGCCTTTGTTCTCTTCTACTTCAATATGTATATATATATATATATATATATATATATATATATATATGTTGGCATAACTTTTTAACCTCAGCTTACAACCTCAGGAATAGCAATTACAACAAGGCATAAGCCACAAAATTCTTAAGGGAATTTTGTGTTTTTTTTCGTTATTTTATAGCTTAACAATTCCCAGGCATAAAACCAAATGTATAGGGTTAAAGTGATTTTGTGTGCATGTGCATGTGTGAGAGCGTGTTTGAAAAAGCTAAGCATAATCGTCTGGAGTAGTGGTAGATCGGTTGCATTTTGGCTCACACTTACTTACACATTCACAGCACAGGTGTGTTTGGCTTTCAAAAGTAATCAGCAAACATTACAAACTACTTGAGTTTAGCCGATGTTATGCCCTTACACCCACAGGCCTATCATCTTCTTTCTTTCCTTTGCCTCTCTCTCTCTCTCCTTGCATACCAACTTGAAATATCTTCCATTTGACTGCATTTATATATATTCGAGTTTACGGTTCTGTTTCTGTGCGTTGATATTGTTGTTGTTCTTGTTGTTGTTCTTGTTGTTCTCTTGAAACGCCAGAAAAGAAAGAAATCATGTTATCCTTGGAGTAAAACAAATGCAAAATTTTCCACACATTTAATCGTATTTTGAATTTGCGGCACATAAGTACCATGTATGCGTAAGTGTAAATGTATATATGCACGTTTACCTATATAAAACAATAAACCGAATGCACCTGGAAAATTGTATTCAAGAATTTGGGAATTATATATAGTACACGGAGTCTCATGTCTGCCAGTTTATCTCTTCACCTTCGCAACTTTGCCGCACTATTGTGTGTGCAATGCAAGTATAAAATATATGTAAGTCGTTATTGTATTATGTATTGTTAAAAGTATTGTAAAATGTGATTAAATTTTCAAAAGTTTGCAAAAATTTGTGTTTCTGTAAATTTAAATATATGCGACAGAGTAGTTCTCGTGCAAATCGATTACTTTGACTGATAGGGGTTTTGCAACCACATGTTCTGGATAATTTGAGGTACATCCGATAATCGCTATTTAAACACTGCCATTGCAAGGTATTAATTTAATTATTTTAGGATTTTTTTGGAAATCGTCCTGTAACAATAGACGTCCTTCGAAAATTTGTAACGCATTTTGAAGAAGAAGCTAAAGGTAAGGTTAAGGTAAATAACATATTTCTTGCTTCTAAGGTTGCTTTCATTAAAATAGAAGCAAGAAACTTTTTCTATTCGTACCCTTCAAATCCAAGAAAGTCCTTTCATGCGGACGTTCTTTTCCCTAAAATTTTTTTTGACAAATTTGTTCTACGTTTTTTACGTTTCATCTGGTGAAAGTCTTTAAGCATCATTTCATTACTTATTGCAGTTACTTTAGGAACATTTGAAATCTACCAAAAGTTTATGCTCCCAGTTATCATGATCATCCCCGTAAACGGAAGGTTGGGCGTCAATTTTGTTATCGCTACTACAGGAACAGTAGGTCCCATCGCATCAGTTCATAAGTTTTCGAACACAACTGCAAGGAGTGAAGAGAAGAGTGTTAGCCATTACTGTCTCTAAATGCTCTCATTACAATCACAATCATATTACAACAAGAGAAGCTTTAATGCGAACTAGATGGCAAAAATTGTACACATCGTGCGTCTTTGGCATTTGCTCCCTATATGTTAACTAATTTTGAAGGCGTCTGCTATGTTATACTACAAAATTCTCCTTTGCGTGGTAGCAAAGCTAAGCGACAAGTACCCACATAATGAGTCCCAGATACATATTTTCGAACGATGGACATTCTAAGTATCAATTATTTATTATTATTGTCACTCAAGCGACATAAAATTACCGAATGCAAGTTTTACTTTACTTTACTCATACGCGTTTATGTAGAATCGTTCTTCCCAAAAATGTTCAGTTGCATTGCCCTTTGTTATCAACATCTTATCCGACTATTCGGTTAACTTACTCTTCATACTGAGAGCACTATAGTGCTTTTATTAAAATTAAAAACAACGACTTAAGGTAAAAAAGCCACGAATCAAGCCACTTGAACCTCTGGCATTATTATGACACCCAAATACACAAAGCCATCTATCCACGTGCGTACATGCTCGCACATATTCACAAGGCCAAAAAAGGCATTCCATACAAGAGCATAACAAAGCTAAAAAGGGTAGTAGCGAAGCAACAATGGTAATAACAATTGTAGAGTAAAAGTGGAAGCAATAATAAACGTAAAAAAAAAAAAAAAAAAAAATACGTAGCAAAAGGAAAAGCATGCCTTAAGTACTGAAATAAAACCAGAAAGAAAAAAAAAAGAAGGAGTATAAAGCGAAAGAATCCAAATGTGAAATACATACTCATTGTTAAATGTGTAGAGTCAAATATATACGTGTATAATACATATGTGCATATGCGAAAGATAGAATAAAAGTATACTAGGTAGGGTCTTAAACAACAGCGCATATTTATGCCATATTATATGAGACAAAGACTTGTAGGCAGGCAGCAGATATACATTTAGGCGACTGTAAAAAGTCATATTATAATGCAAAACTGTTAAGAAGGCTTTTATGCTGCATTTCAATATATACGTGTGTAAGTGGATGTGTGCGATAATCTAAAATGTAAAGTATAATACTTTCACCTGGGTTCAGCAATATCACGCGTATCTAAGTACTTTTGTTCATCTCTTTGGACAAATAAAATATTCAAGTTATAATATTAGAGCAAACAAAAAGAAAAAAAAAGAAAAAGAAAAACGCCAAAAAAAAAAAAAATACTCAGAAAATCAACAATTTAAAATTCATATTATTTAAAGTTCTCACAATTGAACGCCATTATGCGATTATCCACAATTTCCGTTATTATTGTTATCCACTAATAAAATTCTCAGCACATTTTTGTAAAGTTATCTTATATATACATATATATATATATATATACATGTCGTGTTTGATTGACATCATTATCATCGTAATGTGTTTGGACAGTGGCAAACATAGAAATTGAGGTAAGAAGAGTAGGAGCGGGAGTAAGGAGTAGATATGCATGTACATTCGTATATGTATAAATATATACATATATTTATATATATATGTATGAAACATGTCGCAAAGACATCAATTTTCATCGATTGCCATCTGTGGCCTGTAACACGAACATGAAATCAAATGGTACCCTTGATGATCTCTTATAATATATACATAGAAACGCATATACAAATATAAGAACCAGCCAGGCAGCCAGCTAGTCATTCAGCCGTATAGTCAGTCAGTCAGTCAGTCAGTCAGTCAGTCAGTCAGTTAGTCAGTTAGTCAGTTAGTCAGGCTCTTAGTTATTCGTACATTCATTCATTCATTCATTCATTCACTCATTCATTCATTCATTTAGTTGCGTTACATGTGCACAAAACCGTAATCGAAATGTATTCGGCATCTCTAACACCACCACTACCGCCATCATTAACATCACAACATCAACAAGAACAACATCATCATTCAGTTGTAACTTAATGTTTATTTATGTTGAGCATGATGGCTTTTTGTGTTTTTGGTTGGAATGAATGAATTAAGTAGAAGAAGTAGAAGAAGACGAAGCCGAACAAAAGAGAGTGAGGAGTGTTTACTTTCTTGTTTTTAATAGTTAGTATGTGCAACATATCCGCTTTACGCTTTATATATAGAATATGCCATATCCTGTGGTCATATTAAGTCTATTATGTTATCATTAGTAATTCCATTTATGATCTTTCTATGACTACGTACGTTTACAGCCACAATCCATTTCATTCATTTAAGAAACGAAATGCAAAGAGAACTAAGTATAAGGTGTAGAAATTAATAAAGCGGTTGTCTTTTAATAAATTCATAAGTTTAATTTAAAGTATTCTTGACAACGAAATCTTGCTCTTTGTAATATGATATTTTATTGGTGTATTGGTTTATTACAATATAGACCTTTTACGCGTAATTCTCTGCAAATCGGAAATTTTAAACTCACATTCTTGTTCTTCTCATGTTGCTAACAAGTGATAAGCTCGAATAACTGACGATATAATGACTTTTCTGACTACCGCTGATGAACGGCTTTTTTTGTTCATTTTGTTGAAACGCTTGCAACAACCAGCAGGAAGCTTTAGAAAAATTCTCTCTTTTCAACAAGAACAACATTTGAAGATTTTGCTCATTACTCACTGCAGTAACAAGAATTTGAATATTTTATGTATACAATGGGTGAGTGCAAGAGATTCGGCCTTAGTCGAGAATAAGAAATTTGTTATGTATATATAGAGTTAAAAAAAAATAACCTTCAAATTCAAAGTCTAATCTATAAAACACATGCGGGAGCTCTTAAGTGATTATGTAGCTTTGACCAAACTTGTTACTGAGCTATTAGGGGGACTCAGAATCGATTACACATTAACACAAAAACATTTTTTTATAATGAAAGAATTGACGTTTGTAGTTTAGTTGATCAGGAAATGGGCAGATGGCAAGTCGCACAAAATGCTAGATAAGGTGACTTCGAATAGAGTTCCACGAAACCTTATTTCTTTGTTAGGGCATGCCTGCCATCAACTTACGATCGGATTATAAGCACCTTAACGACACCCCGAAGAATAGTGTGAATCTAAAACGACGGAAGATGCAGAATCTTCGCAAATCATTATGCTGACAACTTTTTCAATTTGCTTAGTACTAATTACAGTCATCTATACGTACAACTCGTATAATTAATTTTCCTATTAGCCATAGGCCAGATGAATAGTGCAATACCAGAGTTGAATTATGGAATCTAAGAGTTTGCAATCCTCATGAGATATCACGGCTCGCCCTTTTATCCTCTACGAGAATGGTACGGACAGTTACGGACACCAGCTTATATTGACGTTCATTTTAAACAACTCAGTTGAAAGTTCTCCATAAAACATGTTAGCGCATAAACAATATGTGGTCCTATCCAAAGTAGATTAATTTTAAAATTGAGCTCATTTTGTTTACATCGTACTCCAACTTTACATAAACATAGGCTTGATTGGAAATTTTCTTCAGCTATCATATAATTTAACGTTGACGAAGAAGCACTGTTCTACCACAGCAAAGCAGTTAGTTTTTTCAATTTTATTTCGCTAATCTTTTGAAAATCTTTAAAAATTTCACAGACTTTCATCCCAATATTTAGATCATATCTTCAAGTTGCCTCTGATTTCAGACGTTAAACACACACACACAGCTTCGCTTAAACTACTATTACTAGTTACAATTTCCATATTGCTGATTATTGCTGATAAAAGTGTACATCAACTATTCACACAAGGACCAATGTCTATCAGACACTATTTTGTTATTGCAATGAAAATTGTTGTAAATAGAATGCGAAAAGCCGAGAAGATCATTAATTAATAAGAAACGCTGAAATTAAATCAAAATCAAGTTTGCCAAAGGACGAACTAAATTTGCTTGACAATAAGAGGCGCTCGATGCTTGTACATTTACCGACAAATTAGCCAATCGCTTGCTTGTTTATTGAACAAAAGAAAAGGAAGGCTAACAGAGAGAAGTCGAGCTTTCTCGTAATCTCTGGTTAAGAACCAATAAAGCCCGAGGAAGCGGTGGGAAGTACACTTTATTAACGCATACGATGGTCTTATGTCCATTACAAATAGAGGGCTTTCCATAAATTTATTGTTAAAAAATGAAAGATTTATTCATGTATGGGAAGGCAAGATAGTGGATGCCTTAAAGTATATGAAACAATTAAAAATAGTGTAGTCGACCATGGCCCGCCCTTGAACCACTCTATGGCTATTCATATAATGACTTTAAAAAATAGGGCGTTATACATGAAGTGACCGAAAAAGAAGTCCGATCCAAACCACTTTCAAGAGCTTTCGTCCATGTGTCAAAACCCGTTACTGTTCCAAATTTCATCAAAATATTTCAAAAATTGCGAGAATTTGTCTTGTTGAATGCAAAAAAATAAGACGGACAGACGGACTGATAAGCTTAGATTGATTGAGAATGCGACACCGAATCAATCGAGAGAGTAAAAGATGAGTCTTCTGGGTGGCGCACCAAGTTCGTACGCCCTTGTACCACCAGCGGTGTGGGGTATCAAAATATTTGCCTATTAAGTAATTCGATTCGAACATATAACGATTTTTAGCAGCAAAGCTAACGTGCTGCCAAGTTATCAATTACTTTTGAAGAAAAAGTATTGCATCGAAAACCGCGAGCTTTTAACGATAGCTCGTTGTTCTCGACGGCGAAGAGTTACTATAGCGATTTTCAAGCCAATGCTCAGTTCGGAAAGTATTCTTTCCCCATACAATCCAATTAACACGGGAAGCTGGAATTTTTCCATTGTATTGAAAATAACAAAGGCGGCGTGGCTAGGACCATTGGAGCTCGAGAACAATTGATCGAAATGAAGCAAGTGAACTTTTGTAACAAGCGTCACTTAAAGACTGAGATTTTCTGAACGTAATAAGAATATTTTGTTGCGATGACATCTGTGTGCAAGTATCCGGAATTATTGGCAAAAATTTTAGGGATTACGTTGCATTATTTATGCGTTTCATGCGCACGATGTTTCTTATAATTGAAATCATCTTTCCATAAGCTCGGTACGTTATACTATAAATTTTGTGAATCTGTTCACTATCGAACTGAAGCGTTCCTTTTCATTAACAACATGGCGTTATAATGTACTCGTAATACGAGTCGGTGAGCGTGCTCGGAAAATCGACTTGTTTTCTCCTTTTACTTTCCCACAACTCCCCCTCTTCAGGAACAACTCCACAAGACCATACTTTCATATCCATTTTAAGTATTTAAGACGTCACCAAAGCCAAGAGAAAAAAACGAAAAAAATATCACAAGGCAGACCCCATTTCATACTAAATCTTCAGAATTGGCATCGTCTGCAGCAATTTGCGTAGATTTCATGAAATGAAGTGAAAAAGCTTAACTAGCGTTAAAAGTTACTCTCAATCTATAATTCGTTTGAAATTTTCCAAAATCTCTTCCCCTTTTTGGCTTTAAGCAAGAAAACCGCATTATTAATGGTTACACCCGGGTAAGTGCGCTAAAGTGTCTCGTTTTATTTTTTATAAAAAGAAAAAAATTGAAGAGCTTTAATCTCTCATTAAGGGGAATCTAAACAAAGAACAATTTCATTATTAATATTTCGATTTGCTTACTTATGCACAAACTAATAAACAAATCATGGCAATTAAGTTTTTTCTTTGCACACATACGCTTGCGTGTTTAGAAATATATATAAATAAAAAATTACAATTTAAAAGCAATTTATTCTGTAAATACGTATTGATATAAACGGAGTGAGTATTTGAGAATAAATTGATTTGAAAAAAAAATAAAAATAATAATAATAATAAAATAAGAAGACAGATATTGTAAAATGATGTCGTTAAGTATAAAATTTTTAATTTTTTGCATATTTTACGTACAACACGTTTTAAGTGAAAGTTTTTTACCTGACGAAAAACAGGCAGAGGTGTTACCACTGAATAGAGAACAGCCGCCATCACATCTACTAAGCCTATTCACTTTAGTGCCACGCTGCTCTGAAGGTTTCACTCCCGTAAATCAAAAGTGTCGCAAGCTTGCTTAGATTATATGAACAAAAATTTTAAAAAGGAAAAGAAAATAAATATTTTCAAAATTATTCTACAACTTTAAATGGCATTTTAAATTATTCTATCGTCTTAGCTTCTCTAACTAAGTATATTTGAAGTTTTTAAAAGGACGAACTGTAAACTTTTCCGGGAGCGTTAATTTTAAAGTTGACCCTTCTTAACGGGACTTCCCGATCTATGATCAGCTATTATTTGTTATTTTCAAATGCTTTGTTTCCTCAATTTTTCTTTGCCTTCCTAGCATCGTTCATTTTTCAACCAAAATCTCTTGGATAAAATCATTAGATTAGTTGCTCACTTGCATCAAATTTTCCTAAATGCTTTTAAAGAACGCAGTGTTCTTTATAAGATCCCAAATCTCTTATAAATCAGATTTTTGATAAAATCGTTCTTCAAATACCGATAACAATTGTTGTTGCCATGACGTCAATCATCTTAGAGTGAAAAAAAAAAAATGAACCAAAATTATACAAAGCCATTTCTTTTTCGGGACGATTAAGGCAACTCTGCAATACGCAGTGTACCTAGAGAGCCATGTATTTAATCACCTAAAGAAGATAACTATCAAGTTAATATAAAATATGAATGTGTTCTATGGTTGCTAAAAAACCGATATACACCAATCTTTCCTATTTTCTTTGGAACTACAAAAGAAATATATTTCCTTAACTTTATAGAAATGTGGATGTAATCTTAGGATCAAAACCTCAAAATTTCTGTAACTAAATAATATATATATATATATATATATATATATAAAAGAAAATATTGACAAACGGATACCGAATTCCTATGGAGCTTCCGCTGAAAGCTCCTTTCACTGTTAGACCCAGGAATAGCGAACACACTTATATTTGCTTTGATATTAATGCCGCATATCCATCGTCACAAAGCACTATAGAAAGATTGTAAAGTATTTTGTTAATTATAAATTTTGTTGCCTTTTGCAAGCCTCTTCTGCGCGATTTTGTCGGCGCATAAAATATATTCTTAAACTCTACCCCTATCTGCTGAAAATTTAACCCGAGTAATAGACTTTTTATATATTACGCCACTTCTCGTACATTGTATATTAAGTTTGTTTGGACGTATGTAACACGTAGTCAGCCTTAAATTAGACGCAACTTTCATTATACCGAACGATTCAGAATCATCTTCTGAATTGATCTAAGCCTGTCTGTCCTTCTGTCCGTCTTATGTCTGTCTATGAAGGTTTTTGTTCAAGCTACAGGTCGCAATGTTTGAGATATTTTGATGAAATTTGGTACACTAACGTGTTTTGATCCAAGCCCAAGCGCTATTGAAAATGCTTTCGATCGGTTCACTTTTTCGAGTACTCCTCACATAACGCCATATTTAAAGAAGTCATTATATGGGAAAAATTTCAATTTTCGAAATTTCTTGACAAAAGCGGATAAGTGATTGTAATTCCCCATTCTGAATTGATCTGGATATTTTGAGACCGGCTGGGGTAATTTTTTGAACCAGTTCTTAACTAACAACAAACTAAAGTTCATATGACAAAGGGGCGTAATTTTCAAGGCTCATGATGAAAACTGGATCATAATAGTAATTTAAGAAAACAAAATTAACTGTACCAAATGTGGCCCACCCACACCTATTTTTGGACCTTTACTTTTTAAAATTAACTGTGCTGAAATTTGAACATGTACTTGAATTCTTGAACCTTTTACGGAAAGTAATTCCTTTTTGCAAAATGCTCTAATTTTTAATATATATGTAGTTTCATAATAGTTGCAGTCGTAAGTTGATATAAAAACAGGGTATAATTGTTTTGTATTATGACAAAAGTAAGAATTGTACTAGGCGAAGTGGTGTACGGTATTTAAGCGCCGATTATAACGTTTTCACTTGTTTTTGGAAAAGGTCACTAGAATAATAACATTTGAGTTAGTCATTACGCACATATTTAAATATTAAAAAAAAAATTTTTATGCCTAAATTACAAATGCCAACACTAGGACCATTCTTACGAAGCGTGTTTAGGTTAGGCGCACTCTCTCTCTCACTCTCTCTCTCTTTAACACATAATGTGGGTAGCACTGAAAAAAATGTTTTATTTTTCCTATCTATAGCTTACATATAGAGAAATTCATAGGATATTCCAAAACTATAGATTTTTATATGATTGTTGAGTATTTGAAAGAAAGTGTTCAATTTCCGAGTAAAAAAGTTATTTATTAGTAAATAATGATTAATTTAACTCATAAAAATCCCTTACATTCTGCATTTAAGGTTATGGTTCGTTTGTGGAAATACATAGAAATTTCTGGTAAAACATAAACTTTTCTCCACATATTCTAGAAAGTTGAAGGTATTTGTTAAGAAACCTAGAACGGTGCAAATGCTTAGAAAATCATATTACTTCAAACTCATGGCCCCATCAACTGCTTAGGAGGTATAAAGTTTTAGGTCTCAAAGTCAAAGACTGTTCCCATTTCACAAATTCATCCGCTCATCTACTTATTCGCACTTTGCAGAATGCATGCTTAAAGGGCATTGTCGCGCTGGAAGATGAAGTTTTGATATGTATGTATTTATATATATATATATATATATTTCATCATACGATTTGTGTGCACGTATGTTCAATTTGAAAAAGGAAGGAAAGTTCTCTTTTGTGGAGACCACATCTTTGCTCATCCATTTTCCATCCACATAATTTAGAAGTTGTGAAGAATTGCTTTTGCAACACTTGTCAACATCTGTTGATTCAATGATATCGGAAATAATTTCTTGCCACGTCTATTACTCATTTGTTTTCATCACAATTTCGGTTATGCTTTACATTAGGCAGACTTGAATCCTGTATGGTTTATATTTAATTTTTCATGCAGAATAAACTTTTCAGATTGCTTTGGGATACTGACACATCATGCTATTTCACGCATAATAAATCGGTAATCAGTGCTCTTCTCCTTCTCCCCTTACCCCTAACGTTATCAACTCTGGAACTTACAATGGATGTTAGTTAGTAAGATTGGAATGGAATGAAGTAAGAAGTCTTTCGATCTATTGAGATTATAAATACTGATCCTAAAAACATGCTCACAATAGTCAGGAGACGAAACTAACGTCGTAAATACAGAGATATTTTCACCGAGATAGATTTCACAGAGATATTCCTAAGACATGTAAGAAATTTATATTTGCCTTTGCCCCATCTTTTAAACCCACCATAATTATCCTCGAAGAGTTTGGAAAAAGAAAAACGCAAGAAACTTAGTAATGAAATATTAAGAGAATTTGTCTGATTTTATCCGTTTTCGTAGACATTTTTTTCCATGTGACTTTCAAGTAATAATTACAAAGGGGAAAAAGCAAAAATTTTTTTATTTTGTGTAAGCATGCTCTTCGGCCGATTTGGTCCATTTTCAATATCCTCCTGCTTGAAGGTTTTTGGCAAACTTGAAGCTCATAGCTTCGTTTTAACAGTTAAGAGAAAGTTCACTGCGAAAATTACGTAAACAGTCAGACGGACAGACGGATAGACAAACATGCTGAAATCGATCTGGATTCTTGAGGAGCATCAAAAATGCGTATTCTTTGTCTAAAGCTTGCTTATAAGTGTTGCACACGTTTTGACCATCCTTCGGTGATGGGTGTACAAAGTATGACTTAAGTATGCCTTACAGCTAATTGCAAGTTCGGGCATTTAATGATTTTTTCATACAATTAAGGATAAACTAAAATATCTAAAAACCTGTATGTTTGTAGATTTTTTTTTTTTTAAATTTAAAAATTTTAAAAAATATTCGTAAAGCTTGCCCGTCGTTGAGCTTCGACTGGAACGATTTTTCAATAAAACCAGAATTATTAAAAGCACTTCGAGCATCAAGCTTTCTTCTTTCATATTCGCTGAACACATTGCGAGCAGTCATTAACCTAAGCTGACTTTGTCTAACACGTAATTAACCGGCCGTTATCTCGCTGCTTGTGATTATTTGAAACGCATGAAATTCAGCATCAAGTTCCTCAGTTAATGAATTTATTTGTTTGTTTTATAAAATTTTTATTTAATTTTTTAAATTAAAAAAAATATATTTCTTTTTTTTTCAACAAACTGGTCTGACATAGCAAATGGGAATTTTTCTTTGTTGAAATTCAAAAAAAAAAAAAAAAATTATTATTAATTTGAGAAATGTTTAATCTTTAATTTATTACTTAATAAGCTTTAGTTTTTTTTTTTTTGTTTTTGCTTTTGTTGGTATGGAAGTTAAAATTATTTTAGCATTTTATTTTGCGATTTTATTAAAACATTTCACTACTAATGCAATTTTTAATTTAAAATTTGTAATCATTCTCTTTGGCTAATGCATATAATCGTTGTAGTGAATTACAATGTAATAAAAATTTAATTAATATACAAAATGAATAAAACGGGATTTGAATGTTAGAATGACTGTGCGCGGGTTAAACCAAAGCTAGAAGAGGAAAACCCTAAAAAACGTCATTTTCTTAAATCATTCTCATCGTTAGTATTTTTCGCATTGGTGGGGCCGCCCATGCGCGGATCGATGTCGACTGTTAGATCTCTCCGAGTTTCATCTTCAAAATTTTCCTCCTCATGTAGATTGCTGCCGTAAAGAAGATCCATGCGGCGAGGATTAAGCGTAGGTTTCTCGCTTGTCGTAGTTGTCAGTATTTTGTTTATCAGGTCGTCAAGTGGCGGACTTTGGAAGTTTGGAAATTGCCCAACAGGATGTTGTTGTTGTATGATTTTCTCATTGGTAACTGAAAGATTTGGTTTAAATGTTTCCGCTTCAAAGTTATTAGTCGGTTGATTGGGCGTATACGGTGCCGGCTGCAAAATATTGTTAGATAATCCAGAATTTTGGTTATTGTTATAATGAGGTGGTAAACCGCTATCCACTGGTGTTGGTTGGGGAACATTCCTTTCAGGTTGATTATAAGGAAGCCCTTGTTGACTTGGTACAAATCCATTTGTAAGCATGACGTTGTTTACAGAATTGGGCGACCCATGTGACACTGGTACAGGTTGTATAACTGGCATCTGTTGATGTTGAACGTGTTGAGGATTTTGAGGATAGTTCATCTGGGGAACAACTTGTAAATGTTGCGGATTTTGATTCAAATGAGTTACTGGTTGCATCCCTACTACGGGCTGATAATTTGGAACAGGCTGTTGGACATATCCGGGATTTTGTATAACTGGTACAAATTGTCCCCCTACGGGTACTTGCTGACCTTGAATGGAAGGCTGTTGTATGTGATTTGCATTTGTAAATAGCCCCGGAGGTACGTTAACTGGCTGATTAGGGTGTGGCATGACTTGGACATAAGCGGGATTATGAGGTAACTGCTGTTGGTTTGGCTTAATAAGATCTTCATGTATGAGATTTTGTTGAGGATATATTCTGTTTTGATTTATCGCTGGATTTTGTCGTATTGGATTAAAGTTTACCCGCTGCCCAGGTGGTCCCATAATAGTTGGTCCTCTTCCTCCTCTCCTTAAATGACGGCGTAGCAAACCGCTAGGACGTACATTTTCATCCAAGGAATCTTCGTATTGGTCATCTTCATTTCGATTTGTTCTTCGCCTAAGGTGTTCTCTTAAGCGACGAAGATGTGTTGCTTCCGCCAACGTTATCAAACCGATACCGAATAAAAGCAATAATTTTATATTCATTGCACTTAATTACAAAGAACGCTTAGCAAAAGTATATATCATTATAAGAGTGTTGCTTTATTGAGACTGATCTTGAATGGTATGAAAATATATGAAATGCTTGAACTTAATTTATAATAACTCATTTTGCCCGAGAGAGAGAATAAGCGCGAGAGGCGTCAGGGTTGAAATATTTGTTATCACTAAGAAAAAAACCGCACTAAATTTCCTTTTACTAATTAAAAAAATAAATAAATTTTTAAACCCCCTACAGAAAGTATTTTGATATTGTCATTCAGCTGGTAATACCCAAAGAACACTATCCCATGCCTTCTATTAGTCAGGCACATTTTACATAGTCGCTTAGTCATATTTGATTTAAAGTTTTCTTAAACATGTTACATGTTACGCTAGAGATGGATCGGAAAATTAGCACAATATTACCATATTCGGCAGCTCTGTGCTCGACAAGGCCGTCTTCTTCGAAAATTGTCACTTTTAAACACTTATCACTGAACACTTTTAAAAATTAATAATAAATTTATAAAATTAACAGAAAATAATTAAATAAATTTTTTTATTTATTCCTCCTTGCAAAGGAGTGATTTCAGTTGGTTTTTGTTTCATGTATATGGTGGTCTCGGGCCTATTTTATTCGTTTGCTTTCCCTTCGTATATAATTAATTTTCTTTTAATTTTATTCCTTCGTTCTCTTCTTTACATTTTGTAGCTTATGTTTGCTTCGTTCCGCTTTTTTGTTGCGTCTTTATATTATCTACCTTGGCAAGTTGAGCTTTTGTTTTTCTTTTTAGCTCGCCAGGGCTGAATGCTTTACTCTCAGCTTATTCTTTGTCTATTTTCTCTCGATTTCTGAAATTGAGTCTCGCACAACTCATGTTTATTACATTTCCTTTCCTGTTTTGATTATTTATTTATTTATTTATTTTTTTTTTTGTTTATAACGTACCTATATGTTTTCTTCTTCTTTATTGTACTGTATGTTGTTTGTCGTAGCTGTTTGTCTCTTCGCTGTGGTAATTTCCCTGCAGGTTGCAGGTTTTATTAAAGCGGATCTTGCTTGATCATCGCATAACGTGTTAAGCCGGCATAATTCACAGGACTCCCTCTCTCTCTCTCTCTCTCTCTGCAGATAAAGACTTCGGCATTCATGCCTACCTACTTTGTATACGAACTATAATAGGACTCTCAGAGGTATGGAAGTAGTTATCGGATTTGTCTAATAAAAATGAAAAATGCCAAACAACTTTCGACGATTGCGACAGCTCCGGCTTGTGCGTATTGCGTGAATAATCGACTCGCAAAACGAGCATCCACGAGCATCACTTAAAGTTCTTCTACCCATTGCATCTGCTTATTGTCTGTATGCTTTGAATCGAGGAGACGTCTCGTTTTCTAGCCAGCAAGTATCACTTTAGACCCTTGTTATTGCTTCAATTGCTCTCAGCTCTCTTAGCTCTTCAAGATCATTGTGTCTGGTGCTCCTTCCTTCCTCTAGTCAGGTAATGGTGTCTGAATACTTAAAATTTTCTTTGCTAAGCCTAAGTCCCTCTGGACTTAATAAATTGTTCTTTGTTCTTTGCTTCAGCATATGTAATATGTTCCCCAGTAATAACATCAAGTGCTAATTCGGTTACCATTTGTCTCGATATTTATTTCCTGGCAATTCCACTGATGATGTAAAAGCCGTCTTAGCAATGTTTAATTGTTTAGCGTCTTAAAATAGAAAACTGTGCGTAACGACGAACTCTCTTTGTCTTTCAAAATCAATGTTGCTCCGAAACCTTTTAATGCAATTTTCAATTAGTCTTTATGGGCGGAGTTTACTTTATTTAATTAATTAATTTCTCAATCTTTTATTACACTTAAAATTTCAAATGCTCTTCCGTCCAGTCTGACTAATTCAAATCAAGTAAAGAAACTGTGGTGGATAACGGCCACCATCAAAAACCCCATACAACTAACAAGACGTTAACTAGGAACAAAAGTGATCGAACAATCGTCAGATCCGAATAATGCTCAATAGCATTCTTCCTTGGGCCAAAACAAAAATTTTCATGGAGGTATCTACAAAATTAGGATCTATATGTTGAACATATGAAAACGAACAAGACGACGGACGGACGGACGGACAAGCCTGTACCGATATAAAAAGTAGTTGTGAATCCATCAATGTAATAAAATATGGGTCTGTTTCAATTTCTTCTGGATGTTGCTTATAACCTTACAAACTTAATAAGCACTTGTACTACAAATGGTTTAGAATATAAAAATAGATGCTCCCCTTCTGTAGAATAATTAAATTCATGTACAAAATAACTCGTTATTTGAAATTTATTTTGTCATCTATATGTGCGTATATCCCGTCGCTTCTTATACAACCAAACTTGTGTATGACCCAGTTTTGCTTACTTACTTATCGTGAACTGATTGAGACAAAGTCTCCAATTTTTTTAAACATTTCCTAATATCTTCAATGGACTAAGAAATTATTTTTCAAAATGGAAAAAGACAGAGGCCGTACTAATGAAGTTTTGTGTCTCTTCGGTTACATTGGTTGAGTTTCCAGCTTAAAGCTGCTGCATGGTAGCTTTATTCAATGGTGTTTTCTTTTCTGAGATTCGGCAAACATTTATTTTTCTTTTTCAAATATTCAACTTAAAGCAATTTTTTTTTTTTTTTTCATTTGCAAAACTGCAGAGCTCTTGACAAAGTATGGAAAAAAGCAAGCACATCGTAGTCGTTCAACATGGTGCTATGCTTTACACGGTTGCTTTAATCAAATAATTTCATGTATGAAATTCAAAATCTAAGTGCAAACAATTTGACAAATTTATATTCTCCGCAATCTTTCACATTTTTTCCCCCTTTATGAACATTTTTGAAAGAAGAGTAGAAAGAAATGCTCGTAATGTAATAAGACAGAGAAAATTTCGCGAAATAAAAAAGAATCATCATATTATTTTTTTTTTTTCAAAAGTAAACGGCAACATAAATGTCAAAAATTATTAACGAAAATTACTGACATTTATTACTTTTACATGTTGCAATAACATTCATTCATGTCAGGCCAAAGAAGAAGAAAATAAAAAAACCTAAAACTTTCCCAGAAAGTCAAATGGTGTGCACACATGCTGAGAAGGGTGTCAAGTCACCACCTGCTGACACATTAAAGGCTAAAAAATACAATACAAACAAAAACTCGATTTGAAACGAATCTGAGATACCCAACCAGTTCTAAGGTATTTAAAACATAATGCAGTGCTATTGTATGCTTGTTAACATAACATGTAGTACAACTCGTAACAATACGTGGAAGGAAGAGTTCTTGCATATTACAGAAAATTCTGCTTATTTTCACTCTACTTCCGTAATTTAGTTTATGCGAGTATCCTTTTCATCGATTGCCGCGAATTTCGGAAACACGTGCAATCAGATCATACGAATATTAGTAAATAAAAAAATTTACTATATATAAATGTACGAGCATATGTATGTGTGTGCGTCTATAACATTCAAGAAGTAATGTTTTAGTCACTGTAGGTACATATATACAAAGAGAAATAAGAATGCACAAGTTCTAAAAAAATCACTTGATTGTGTGCGAGCGATTGCCGAGCGATTAGTCTACCCTACATTTCTCATTCGGTTCGTGTAACGCTCATCAGCCATTTAATGCGATATAAGATAATTCTCTATCATTATAAGAAATAAATCACTTCAACTCTGTCCGTCCGTCTGTCATATTTTTTCGAGTATTCACAGCTTGAAAAATTGAGGTAAATAGATAAAGCCTGGCAAGTGCTTTAATAGTCATATCAGCTATTCTTTATAAATGCAAGTTTTCCATTCATACCGTTTGCTGGTGAAACTTAATTCGCTTGATTTGTAGATCATTTTCAAGGCGGCCTGTTTTAAGGCAGAAATTCTGGCATTTGCAGTAAAGTCGTATGTGAGCCGTTTCCTCCTCCTCTTGAATCTTTCGATCTAAAAAGAGTTGATGTACGAAAGTTCTATGCTGGGCTTTCAGCCAATAAGTCTTGCGATTCATGGTCTTTGAACTTTTTCGGTCCTCCCTACTGTTGGTTGCAATTAGCGTCAAAATTACGGTTTCTAAACCGGTAAACCACGATGTTAGACGGAACAACATGACCATAAGCTTGCAAAAGTGTTTGATAGGCTTTGGCAGTAGAAGTAATGAATGCCAACTCAATAAGACTAAAGGGAAAACTGTTATTTTATCTAGAGATAGGCTCAAATCATCGAATTTAACCACCAATAGATTTCGCTGATCAAAATACATGCAAGCACATATTGATACCGTGGTACTCTCGAAATGCCTGTTGCTGTATAACAAATCTCTCTGATATAATAAACTTTGTTTGAGCCAGTGCGATGGGACCGAAGCAAAGAAATAAGATAATAATTAATGATTTCACGTTAGGCTTCAAAAATTTGGCCACAAATTTCCCCGCAGTGTACAAAAACGTTAACTTAGAACAACCGTTAGAGACAAACCTTACCAGGAATCTAAAGGAGAAAAGAATTTTAAACCGTCTAAGGACATACTTATAATAAACGAAAATTTATAATTTATTATAAAATATACTGATCTAAAGCCTGGTGTAAAAAAATACCTCAATCGATCACACATCCAACCAATACATTTTGATCTTAGACGACTGATATCAAAGATCCTGCATTCAAATATTTAGTCATAGTCTGGCATTGTGACCAATCACTACTCATAAGAGAAAATGATTTGTTTTTTATCATAATATTTATGGGTTTTTATCAAACTTGATATTCCGGAGCAATCGTCATAGTAAACTATATTATAAAGTAAGGTCGCTAAATTACAAAAAACACACCCAAAAAAAATAGAAAAATGCCGGCTATTAAAGTCAAAGATAAGGCAAATGTAATTCCCACACTTGTTTACTATTACAATCGCTGCTACAGCGAGTGTTCAAATTTGTTGTTGCACTTGTAATATTCACAAATCGCAAAAAGTCTGTCTCGCGTTAAACCTCTCATGATATCATTGTCGAGATTATTAACAAATAGCCAATGGAAGTAATTGTATTGCAAAAATTGATATATGAAAAATATTAATGGGTTACGACAAATCGGTCGTAGTGCCAATCATCATATGATTTAACGTTCATTAAAACTGAATAATTATTTAAAAATTACTTTATTTAAAAGTCAAATCAATTGTATTGTGAATATTGATCAGCAATTCGGAAAATTTGGGTGTTTTTTTGGGACTTAATGGAGATGCAAATTTAACATCCCTTCCATGAATGTTAACAAATTGCTTAACACATATAAATACACATTTAGACGTTTTTAATCTCTTTGTCATTTATTCGTTATTAAAACACAATTGAAAACTAACTTTTAATCCTTTTATTTGCGCAGGCAAGCAATTACTTCAATTAAGCAAAGTCTAAGAAAAACAATTTCTTTTCTTTTAGCAAATAGATCTTAAGCATAACTCATATTTTAAGAAATAAAAACAAAAAAAAATATATAAAAAAAAAAAACACAAGAGAAACAGAAAAGCAAATGTGCGAACTCTATATCCTTTAAGACGAATCTTATTTACCTATCGTCACGTCTAAGATGCACTTGCGGATGGGATTTATATCACGTCCCGCTGTTTCCGTTTATTTTCTCTTTCGTGCCTTAAATGATACGATAAAAATATATAGGATTTTAGATGGAAAACGATGTGGAAAAGACATTGCCTGCCTATAAAATGAAATTTTAGTTTAGTTCAACCGATTCGAATTTTCAATCTTGATAACTGAATAATTGAAGAACTCGGAGAGGCGAAAAGCTCAACATATAAGTAAGTAGAATGAATAGCAAGACGAACCTATGGATAATTGTAGATCCAGAAAATTGAACATATGCGAAGTCAGAAAGTCAGGAAAAAAAGAATATTATATACCTGAAAAGATAGAGGCCCGAACCTAATTGAACACTTAGAAAAGAGACTTGATTGAAAGTCCAGCACACATAAAAAGTATCTGATAGAGAAAAAGTTGATTAGACAGTAAACCATGTGGATAAAAAAATGTGAGCGGATACATATATAGATATACGCAAGGACAGACCGCCAAGAGTGGGGAGAAAGTCTAAGATATGATAGCGATTATATAGTAAAAGGATACGATAAGATTTTGAAAAGAATGTAGACTTTATCGAATATATAACCGAAACAGATCGAGAATAAAAATATATATATTTATTGCATATTCTCTTGGTAACGCATGCTTTATGAAACAGTTGATATACCCCATTGCTGATACAGATAAAGGAAAAAGGAGGAATTTGTCTTTCTTCATTGCAAAACAATCTAAATATTAAACGTGTAACTGAAGTTTAATCAACATCTCAACAATTGTTAACAGCGCGTACTTTTATAAATAATGTCTATTGTGTAAATTTCTATATTTATTGTTCTTGTTATTGTTGTTGTTATTGTTGTTGATGTTGTTGTCGTTTTGCACAAATAATCATTTGCATTTCTTGATTTCCTCTTCATTCCTATTCAAACATTCAATATGCCGCATATACCGTAGAAGAGAAGAATAATGCTTCTTCATCGTTCATTGAAAAGAAACAATTTCAGTTGCTTCCGAATGTGGTTGCCGTGGTTATAGTGGTTTTCTCAACTGAATTGATGAAAACCATAATCTTAAGATTTGAATTTATTTATCAATTGTTTGTGTTGTTTATTGTTATTAATTTTCATAAAATGAAACAGAAAAAAAAAAATCTGCGAAGGGAAAAAGAAGAAAACTTTTCGTTGCATGCATTTGAGAGGAGTATCTCTGGTTAAGGCAGACACGCCAGTTCAACGTGTACACAAACCAAGAGAATAAGTCAATATTTTTTAATATTTTTTTAATTTTTTTTTTTGTTACGATAGTTTCTAAAGCAATCAAAACAACAAAGAGTCAGGCAACTATGAAGAGAAAATAAGTAATAATGAAAAAGGAGAAACATTAAAATAAGGCAAGTCTTTTTTTTTTTAATTTTTTCTTCTAGAATTGAATAAGAATCTATTTTAAGAAAAGATGTTTAATATATTAAT
>NW_023998423.1:7815304-7846988 GCF_014805625.2 Glossina fuscipes
ATAAGCATTTCCAAGTGAGGTGACCAAACATACTCTCTATCGCTGCTTTTACCCGTTTTCTTTGTTTTTTCTCTTCCTCCCTACTTATGGGAAAGTAAAAAAAGAGAATAAAAAAATGTCGAAAAAACGTAACAACTATAAAAAATAAAACACAACACGTATGAGGCAAAAGAGGGAAATGTTCCCTTATCTGCTAGAACTAATTTCGATAAAGTGCGTATCAAAAAATTTTTGTTCACCTTCTTTTCATGTCTTCTTCTTCATTATTATTGAGGTTTTTAATAATTTCAAAAAAAAAAATTAATAATTTGAAAGGTTATCTGTCTCTGTTCAGATGAGTATAAAGTAAAAAAAGCATCATTAAAACAGACTCTAACCAGTACAAAGTCAAAAACTAAATTAAGTGCATATCGGAAAAACCGATTCATTTATTATCTATCATTACGGGCTTATTATATTCTTTGTAAGCTCATTTTATCAAAATATTTTCAACACGCGCAAGAACGAAGATTGAGGGACTTGATAAGGTACATATATATTCTTGTCTTATTGTTATAAATTTTGAAATGTTCGACGCATGTTTGTGCATGCGAATGTTCGCCTGTTAAGTCTATGGTCAAAGGTCGCGTTGTAACAAATGTTAAGATATCGAATTCAAGTTCAGCAAAAACATTATTATTTTGCTTGCAGGCGGGTTGATATTGAAAATCTATGAAATCAGTCAAAGAACAGTAGGCTACGGTATAACATAAGCTGAGAACATCTATAGATGTGTAGATATAAATATACGTAATTTTTTTTCCCGCTACTCATAAACAACAAATGGTATAACGAGAAAGTTTTCGACGTAAATTCTATAGAACATCCTACAGTAAACGTACAAAAATGGATTGATCCAGCCATCACGCCTTCTTTCGTTTGTTTTTTTAGAAGGATATTGTGGGGGAACAAAATTTAATTTTAGCAGTTTATGATGAAACTCCAGTGTAAAATAGTTTGTTAACTTATTGGCTTGCGTGCGGCAGCCAGACCTGCACTGCGGTCTCCAGCCAGGTCTACTTCATATAAAAGAGGCGAAAGATCAAAAGGTGAGAAAGGAATCAAAGTATATATATGGAACATGGGCTTACGATATTACGTTGCCTGAGTGCATGTTTCCTTAATACCGTTTCCGAAAGAATTTTACAAGCGTTTGCGAAACAACTTGTGGATTGTGTAACCTATGTTAAGGATGTACTAGCAATTTGTATTTTGTCATCACAAATTTCAGAGCACTTTTTAGGTAAGTCCGACTTAAATAAAAACTGCGCCTATGCTAACTTTTCATTTAATCAGTTAAAGTTCAGGAAGTCTACGTTGTCGGTATTTATCTTTTTAGATGAGATTGGTGGGTTTGGACTACTTGGGCTTACCATTTCTGTTCACATTGATCAACAGGATAGTCTCTGACTTCGGAACAGGCTATTGTAAGACACTTTCTCCAATCGAGAATATCAAACCAAACCTGATGAACAAAATAATTTTATATCTTGAGATCTTTCCCTTGAGCTAAAGCATTTCCCGAAGCCGTTGCACGGAAAACCTTAATTCTTGATAGCTTTGTGCTATTCACGATTAGGATATAAGATTATGACGGTAGATCTTTCGTAAAATTTCCAATGTTTTCAAGAATGAAAGCAACTATAGAAAAATTTCATATAAACTGGTGCCACGATTATTTTGCCACACCCTACTATTAGTATTGCAACTAGCACAACGAATAGCTTTTGTCACCTAACTGACTTAGTGGCCATCCATGAAAATGCTATTTCGATAACCTAATCCTCCACAAGCTCAGAAGTACATGAACTTTCGATGTGTTTCATCAACTTCTTCTTCTTCCATCTGTCGAAAACAGATGGTTTACTGTGCCGAGTAGGAAATATTCTTAATCTTAACAAAGTTGACAGTTAGCTTAAATCATCATAAAAAAAATGTGTTTTACCCAATTTCCTGAAGATATAATAAATTTCAATATAAAAAATGGAATTTTTTTGGTGCGCATGGAACAGATTTCGATTTGAATTGATCTCTAGCTCCCTTGGTTCATTTAATCTAAGCTAGCGTTTGAAAATTGACTTATCCCGTTACTGTTTCTGATCAATTTTATTTTAAAATAATATTTAAAATAAACATATTTCCGAGTAGTTGAAGTTTTTTTTCCTACGAAATCTTTAAATCTTTTTGTCTGTTTTCATCCTTTCGCGAAGATCGGGAAGTAATCGCAACACAAAAGCCTATTTAAGCAAAACATCAGTAAGATAAAAATGCAATGAATTCGATGAGAATACCAGGCATTCGTTATTTCTTTCTTAACTGTGAACGCGTGAATCAGCTGCTCGAAGCTATTTTCATTTTTCACATGTCAGCCATCTTAACAAGTCAGACATTAAATCGTCATCCATTATTATTCCTGGATTTTCAAGAAAATATTATATATTGAAATTTCTACTTTTCAATGTTTTTACCTTCTATGGCACGAACACATAAGTAAATACTTTACTTTCTATCTCAATCATTGCAATTTGAGCTTTCCGGAAGCTTACTCGTGGGACGTGCTCATGATGATTGAGAATATGTTTACCCTGTTGTCGTCTAATGCGCATTTCTGCGAATAATAATAAAATTAAGAAAATGCAAACGAAAACTTTTTAGTAGCCCCTGAAACACGTGCCAATACCGTACATCATGTCATAGCCGAGCGAGGTCGACCATTAAACACCCTATACTAAATTCGCCTCAAACAAGGTAAATACCATATTAATACTGGTTTGCGCGTAAAGGGGACCCGGCCGTGGGGATCCTCGAATGGGGCTGCGAACTGCAGGCATGTACTAGCCTACAAACCAAACGCAATCAAATTAATTTTTTTTTCGCCAAAGCGATTACTATCCTGCAAATATATTCAAATGACAAAAATTAGACTTTCCTTGGGACACTTGTATCAAAACAGAAACCTCCCTCGCCCCGATCAATTATATTATTTACTATATAGTATTTTTGCCTTATAGAGGACTACTTGTTTCAAGAGTTGTTGCATGGGCGAGTTTCCACAAAATTGGCCCCTTTCTGTCTAATATAGCGGAATACTATTTACGGCAACTTTTGTTAAAAAATTTTTCATATTACAAACTTTTTCCAGATAAAGACATTTTCAAAATAAGAGCGTGGTAAAGTGGTCGAAAAACAAATCCGACCCAGTCCACTGTCATCGTGTTCTTAAAATTGGTGAAAATATCTCGAAACTTACGAATCGCAAATTGAACACAACAAAAGACGGACAGATAGGTAAAAATAAATGGTAATAAAAAAATCGAGTATGTCTTAAGTCCTTCTGCTTGCTGCATATCAAGCCAGATGCATTTCAAAAAACTTGTACCGTAAGTGGTCTAGGATACAGAAACTGCACTATTATGAACCATTGTTAAGAGTACTAAGGAGTCAAACTTCAAAAACAGCCTGAGCATTACTAAAACCGTCTTAGCTTATGTTGTCTTAAAATTTCTCCGATTGCGAAAATAATGTTATTTGATTGTTCAAACTAAAATGTTCGATTTTTTAAATTTGCTGCGCCTCAACATTTTATTAAAATACATCATTCTCTTGTAAGGCTTTGAGTACTACGGTTAACAATAAGCTAGACGGCTATAATAACCGGAAGCTATATATATATATATATATATATGTGATATTTGTGCGGTGATAGTGTCAATTTGTGTCACTTGATAAACGACTAAAAATTATTTCTAGCCGTAAGGTTTACTTTTGTTTACTATATTCTACCTATGTTTGCCTTCCCTTAACGATTTTCACACAGTTAATTAACTTACATTCATACATACACCATCAGCTCGTACGCTACTATCCAATAAATATTAAGGTAAGCAGAGAAACCGAACATTTTACTACGTATAAAACGTATAAAATCAAATCAAAGGAAGACAGAGAGAGGGCGGGAGAGTAAAAGAGAGGAAAGAGAAAAGTTCAAAAAGAACGCCTATATCTTTTGCAAGCCGTGCATAACAAAAAACCTAAAGGCCAAGCACATAAAGAAACCATGGCTGACCATGGCTGGGTTGAGAGTTGAAAGAAGAAGTGTACATAGAATATTGATGATGTTGGTGTTGATGCTGATGTTGCATACATTGCATATGCACTGCAGTGTTGTACAAATAAATGACAGAAATTAAAATGAGTTGCAGGAAATCATATTAGGGGACGTTTTCGTTTGAACATCTAAAGTAAATAACTATTCGAAAAAAAAAAAAAAAAAATAGAAGCAAATTCCCCCTGAATCCATCAATGTCGTTGGCATTACAATATAGGCGAACGACCAAATCGCATTGAAATTTTAAACGGAAATTAAAAGCTTTCCATCATTTGCGAGCAAAAAGTATCCTCACAAGCAATATCCAAGTTATGGACAATATTGAAATTCTTACCTTTAATTTAACAAATGCCTTGTCACACGTCTTCTATTCTTTTATTTTTTTTATTTTTTTCTTTGCTATTTTATATTTTCAATGTAAACCTTGTTATTTTTCATCTATTCACACAGAAGTCATTGCATGTTGCATGCTAAACATGCTACCGTGAAACGTGACCTCAACTTTTAGTTATTTGTATATGAATTTAAATTTTTTCCATTTGTCTCGCATATATCTACTGCTTCATACGAAACAGCACGTCCTGCTAAGGACATGCCTTGAAAGCAGAGAAAAGCAAGTCAATTAATTTACATTTTTAGTGAATTATTTTCTCTTTTGTATAATTTCATGAAACCCAAAAAAAAAAAGAAAAAACAGAAAAAAGAACAAACGAAGACAAGACTGGCACCGGACAGTAGTTCAAAGCTTAAAAGGACATTTTTTTGACAAGATATGCATAAATCACATTTCGCTGCAGCATATATATTCTGAAATAAAAGCAGCGAAAATTTTCTATTCAAAAGTCTGCCTTAAACAATCTTATCAAAAGTAATTAGTTTTAAAAGTTAACAAAACTCAAACCCATCGGAATGCCCCTACAACAAACGACAACAGCTTATGTTTTTTTAATTGCGGTTTAATCAAGCGCCATATTTCCTATCTGTAATACTGTATGTATGTGTTGGTCCAGTTTTCGACCTGGCAATTATTTCTTAGTAGCAAGCGGATAGAGTCGTTAGAAGCTACAAAAAAGATAATTCGAAGAAAGTTTTAGAGGTCGTATCGGGTGTTTCGCTTCTCAACCACCTTAAGCATCGTCTTAAACAAACATTGCTTGAATGCTATGACATTCGTTTTTAGTGTGACAGAAAATGATGTGAATGCTATAGCATCCAAATTTTTAAACGAATTGCTCTTCACATCATTTTATATAACTTCAATGTGCGAAGAATAATTGCGTATGTTATAGGATTCATTGTATATACATAAGCGTATTATGGCTAGTCATATAAAATATACCATAACTAATACTAAAACAATTAAAAACACTATCGAAGGCCACGACGCAGCATTAAATATCATACACCATCCCCGAGCATATACATGCATATATCAAAAAAATGATTGGATCCGGACCGTCGTCCCTGGTCCAAAATACAAAAGTGTACCAATTTTTATCAAAATATCTCAAAAATTGCGATCAATAGATTGAACAAAAGAAAAGAAGACTAACGGACGGATGGACAGACAGACAAACGAAATTAGATCGATTGAGGTCAATATAATAAGGGGTACGTTCTCAAGTTCTACTGGATGTTGCATGCATCCGCATAATCTTCACATACCTTGGTACAACAAATTTGGTAGGGCATAATGAAGATAGTATCGTCTTGCCAAATTGTCAAAAAGTTTTTTTTTTTTATTGGAAAATTATGTAAAACAATGATTATGGCGGAATGGCCGAAATTTTAAAAGGGGCCAAAGTCGATCTTACGAACATAGCTGTAGAGGTATGCTGAGTGCATAGACATAGAGTTCATAGACAATGTCCTCAAGTATTCAAAGACATTGAACCCATTGTATAATGCTGACATTATAAATTATATATGATATAAAAATTTCTTTAAATTTAAATTTTGAAACTTTAAAGCGTTTGCTTGGAAACCATATTTTCCGCACCGTTGGCCTCCTCTCTCCACTTTCGTCCAATAGTCGTGAAATTTTAACCGAATCTTTGAACTAAAATTTTCTAGGAAGAAATTAAAATTTATCGAATCCACGACAGATTCCGAGGGAAAAATATAATTGAAATGGATTTCCTTTCTCGAGCTATTCGTTGTCAAAATTTCACGATACTCACTAAACTCTGTGTCGAATGTCCCGAACAAATTTTTAGCTTCTAGTTCTAAGTGCAAAACTGGCACCTACTGTACAGTAAGGTGAAAGATGCCCAAAAAAAAAAAAGAGAAATTGGTTTACGAGAGCTGCCAGAGTTCCATTTGAAAAAAAAATTTTTTTTTTCTTATACTTACATATATAGAGGGAGATAGCTACTGATAAGTCGCTTCACTTATTTTATATAAATTTCGAAAAATCACTTAATTTTCGAGGATTCTCGGATATATTTCTTCTTCAATGAAATCTATTAATTTTGATCATTTCTTTAATGCAATTTCCGAAACTTCTTAGATGGAATGAATGAAAGAGTGGAAGAATGTCAACATAACGAAGATTACTCTCGTCTTTCCAAAAATTATCAATTCGATATATATCGCATCGTTTATCTAGTCATGAGAAAACAATAATTGAAAATGTTTCAATAAATGAATAGACAACGTGATAAGATAACGAATGAATCTTGCGAGCGTATAAAAGCAAAACGCCTTCGCTTAAAATAGGTCTACTACTTTAAAGATGTTAAGCATTGCCATAACATCATTGTTAACCTGTACGCTATTAGGTACGGCTGAAGCCGCTTACCAAACTCCAATACACGTTGATGCCGAACGAGCTGATATATGTAGTACGGGAAACTGTTTACCGCCACAATGTCGCTGTTCCGGCTTAACTCTACCAAAGGCTGCATTTAAAGGGCGTGAAAAAGAAATTCCTCAGGTTAATTACAAATGATTCATAGAATAATCTGTTGTGTTGAATTTATTACCGATTTACATATATACATATATATATATATATATATAGTTTATCACTATAACCTTTGATGATGCCGTAACTGCTCTCAACTATGAACAATATCAAAAGATATTCGCCAATCTGCATAATCCGGATGGCTGTGAGGCGAAGGGTACATTTTACGTTTCCCATGACTATACCGATTACGCAAAAGTGAATGCTCTTTATAATCAGGGACATGAAATAGCTTTGCATTCAATTACTCATGGCAACGGTACAGACTATTGGCGCAATGCAAATGAGAATTTAATGATGCGTGAATTTGGTCAACAAATTGCGATTTTGGAGCGTTTTGCGAAAATTAATCGTAAACATATCAGGGGTATGCGTTTACCTTTCCTGCAAGTAGCTGGTAATACGTCTTTCATAGTAGCCAAGAGATTAGGTCTATTGTATGACAGCTCTTGGCCTACTCAAATGTACAGAGATCCAGCAATGTGGCCATACACTTTGGACTATTTATCTGTACAAGATTGTCAGATTGGACCGTGTCCTACCGCTTCATTACCCGGTTTGTGGATTAATCCTATGGTAACGTGGACAGACATAGAAGGTTACAGCTGCTCCATGATAGACGGTTGCATATTTTTGCCCAAAGACAATGTTGACGCTTTATTCGAGTGGATAAAAATGAATTTTCGAAGGCATTATGAGGGTAACCGGGCTCCCTTTGGCATGCATTTACACGCTGCTTGGTTTAGTCGCGGTACTAATTATTTAAAAGCTTTTCGCAAGTAAGTTAAACCAAAAAGCTTGTAACTATTTAGATATATGTATTATATGTTGATTGATAGATTTTTAGAATATGCCAATTCTTTGCATGATGTATATATAGTTACCCCTAGTCAAGTTGTACAATACTTGAAACATCCATCTTTGGGAAGACCTTTCAAAGGATGCTTTAAAAAGCCGAAAGTGTCCTGTCAACCAATCACATGTGCTTTAAAAAAGCCTGTAACTGGGGAAACACGTTACATGACATGTTGTGATAGCTGCCCAGACGTTTATCCATGGCTAGACAATCCTTTGGGAGAAATTTAAATTAACAAAGTCTTCTCGATATGTTTGCAATATTCAATTGTGTAATTAAAAATTAAAAAAAATTTATGAGATAAAAAATTTCAAATTTTTTCAACAGTTATCGCAATAGAATGCGAAAACCGAGAAATGAGAATTAAGCCCCTATTACGATTCTTTTTTTAGTTTTTTTTGCGGCATGGGAATAAATGCATGAAACATAGGTAGATTTTTCAACAATTTGAAGTTTCTCGTCATCTCGCTATTCATTTAGAGATGCGCTCATTAGCATAAATATTACCACCAAACCGTTCGTTGATGATTTATTCAACATACATAGTCGTATGTAGAGGCAAATACTTATTTGAATTGTTTGTTAGTTCAATGGATATTGACTGCTCTACGCCGAACAGAGACGGGTAGAGTGATTGAGTGGATGAGTTTTCCAACCAAGTTTCTCTATAATTTTTATTTGTTTGTGTTTGGTTTGTTTGCAGAAAAATGATGATTTGTTTTCAGTGACTAAAAATTTCCACACGAACTCCTTCATAGAGAAAGAAAGAAACTAAAGTGGAAAAGTTCAATTTTCAAATTATGACGTAAGTTGAGACCAGAAGGTAATAACAACTGGTAAACTTACTACACACCATACACTTGAAAATTGTACTTGAAATGTTAACAAGTCCATCATCCCACATAGATTTATGATAGGTTTTAGACAAGACGGCAACGAAAGGGGAATAAATAAACTTTTCATTCACTGGAAGGCAGAATGCAAAACGAACTTATTTTCAATAAGTGGCCTTAAAATAAAATATCAAAAGCATAAAATAACTTTTCACAAAATTTGAATATTAACTAAAAAAAAAAAACAAAAAAAAACTTCATGGCTACCCCAAGTGTCAAGGAAATTTATAAATTTTTCTTATTTTCTTGATTTACTCGAAAATGCCTTTTGCTCTGGTCAACCAGCTTCTTCCAACAAATAAACAAATTATGCAATAATAAAGAAGGAAGAGGAGAAAGAAACAATCATTGAAAAAGTTGTACCCTATAAGGAACTTCTTATGCTGTTCGCATATGAAATGCATCATCATCATCATTGTTATCAGCTGTTCCTTTTCTGCAACAGCATTTTGCATTATTAAGTGCGTTATGTAGGTTCGCACTGTACGCTTACATGCTTTGGGTTTGTTTGTTTGCTTAGGAAAAATGAGGGAGTCACGTACTGAGGCGTTTACCAAATTCTCGCCGTTCATTCGTCAATCTTCTCTCATTTATGTTAATTCTCATCATATGTATGTTTGTATGTATATATAGTTGCTATAAAATATATAGGGGTTGGTTGCATGCTCCATACAAACTACATCAGTATTTATAGTTGTACTTAAACCCCTATTTTACAATCAAATGATGTAATATGCGACGAGGTTGGTACGACCAGTACTGCAGTCCATTCATTACAGAAATAGTTATAAATAGGGAGCATAACAGTTCGAAAGACTTTTAAAACAAAATGCAAAGATAAAAAAAAGGTTGCAATGACTTTCAAACTAAAACGGTTTCATGCTTGTTTTGCTTGCTTTGATTTGTATGAGTTGCACGAAATTGGTATGAAGCAGAGGCGGATGCATTTTAAAAACAATAAAGGAAACATAACCTTGCCTATGTCATACATTTTATATATGATGCGAATATATTGGAGCATGTGTTCTTTTTTTTTTTTTTTTTTGTTTTTTCATATTCGAATACACTTAGCTAAGTAGAATTTATTCGCGTTCTGGTGAAAAATATTGGGATATAATTGTGAATTGTGCACAATTACAATCTATTTCTTTTTCTTTTTTTTTAACTTTTTTCATAGTAAAAATTTGTGGAAATTTTCCTTAGCTGCGGTTGACTTAATCGACACTTTCATAGCTTACGAATTTAATGAATAAGAAAAAGTTCAGAGCAGATTTTATAAATATTTTTTTTTTTTTCAGTTCAGATCCGTTTTTTTTTTTTCAAAATTATTTCTTAAATATTAACAAAAGAATAAAACAACAAAACTAAATAAATGAAATAATAAGTAAATGAATTAATTTCATCAAATAATTAACATCATATATAAAATTAGCAAATACACTAAATGTAACATGTTTGCAAAACTTTTGATCAGCGACTTGTACCGGTAAAAATGATAAAGAAATGGGAAATACCAGTGTACAGAATGGTTGAATTCAAAGGTTTTTGACCTTTCTCTGCGTTAAAATAACAAAGTTTTCCATGCAATATTATTGATTCAGTCAGCGTACGACGAAGCTAATCATGGAGCCCTCAAAATTCTTCTTCTTCCAAAATTCATTACTTTTCTTGCTTATTTGTAGAAATCTGCTGCCGAAGCCCACCAAACATCTTCAGAGACTTGTGGAAATGCTGCACCATTATTTTCCAACTATCGGCTTTGATTCTAATCGTTTAAAAGCGGCGACAAAAATTGCCTGAAAATGGCATTTTTGTCACTTGAGGCAAGAGTTGGCCAGGAATGGACAACGCTCTGCCACACGCAGTGTACTCACCGGACATGGTTTGTCTTGATTACTACTTGCTCAGATCGGTGCAGCATGGCTTGGCTGGCACGCAGATCCGCAAATTTGAAGAAGTGCGAGAATGGATCGACGATTGGATCGCTGACAAACCAAGATATGTTTTTTCGACATGATATCGCCATGTTGCCAAAACGATTGTAAAATGTTGTAGAAAATGATGGAAACTATTTCAGTTAATATATATTGTACCAGCTTTCCATAATAAATGTCTTCTTTAAGTGAAAAAGTGATCTAAATTTTTGCAATAATCAAAATCTGAAATGTTGTTCTTCGTCGTGCACTTTGCGTCAGTCTTTTTAGTTTAAAAACCCTGCAATTATCTTTGGTGAGAGATTTCAGACATTAAACAGGCAAATATACAAACAAGTGAATGATTATGGCGAGAAAAAGCCGATCATTAAACATCATACCCGCAAATCTCCATTTATTTCTGAAGTGAATATGTAAAAATTATACCATGTTTTTTCTGTAAAGGCATGCTTTTTATTAGGACCTTTACGTGAGATGGGGTCCATATTGATAAATAGATGGATTTGTACCGAATTTCGTGCAGTTAATTTTTATACTCAATTACTACTCTGCATCAGTCTCGACCGTACTAGTTTTTGCTATGTAAATGCATACTACTCGTGGGAGTCATTATATGAATGCTCAAATTGACTTATCATATCCAAAATTGTTTTTACAATTTTTTATGTCGAAATGTCCAGCGGTTTATGTTAAGAAATTGGGTAAATTGGAAATCTTTTTCGTATAACATATTTTTTGCAATAAGAGGTTTAAAGGGAGGAGTGATGGTGCAAAGTAATAACGTTAACCTATTTCCAATAGGGTTTGTCCTTGAGACCAGATGAGCCAGCGTAGTGAATTTCGTCAAAATATATCGAAACCTGTAGATTGAATACAAAAAAACATCACGGGGACATGTGGACAGACAAGGTTGAAGTTATGCGGAAAATGATTCTTAATCGATTGATTGAACAAAACGGTGAGTCAGCCTTTACATCGTTGCGAGTGTGCGTTCATACACATGAACTTAACATACTTTTACGCCAAATGTCATAGCCTATAAAAATGTTATGCAAACTACAATTAATGAAAGTAAATGCACTTAAATTGTATGTTTTGAATTGAACGTTTTGGGGGGAGAATTGATTTTAAACTGTGCAAACTGTGTTATATTAAAAACGATAACGGAAGCAGGAAGTTGAAACTGTATTAAGCACATATTCTTCTTCAAAATGAGTAACGAAATTGATACAATTGTATGCTTATCCATGTCCGACCACTTCTCGCTTATGAAATTAAAATTAAAATTACATACCTAAGAAGTTTTATCTGTGTTAGCTGACTAAGTTTACGACTTTCTTCTTCTGCTCTATACGTGGAGAAAAATTGAAAATGTATTCAATTGTTCCACTATTTTCTATTTATCTATTAATTTTACAGCAGTATACGCTACTCTGCATTTGCGATGCCGACATAATTATTTTTCAATTGCAACAAGTCAAAGAATTATCATTAAATATTCGAAACCATTTTGTTTAATATAGTTAGTCATATAATAACGCTTTACGTGGAAAATGATCGTAAAAGTAGTCCTTTCCAAAACATTTTCAAACGTTCGTCCTTAAGCCAGGACTCGCTTGGGTATTAAGTTTCTCAAAAATTGCAATCTTTAGTTTAAACACAAGACGGACAGACGGACAAATGGACAGACAAGCGTAGATAGATTCCGAAACTGATTGTGAAAGTCATTCTGAATCGATCAGTCTAATAAGAAACGGGCTTCCAAATCCCTCTGGGTGTTGAGCAAACTTAGTATACTCTTCTACAACAAGCGCTATAGGGTACAAATATTTAATATTATATCATACTTCTATCTAAAAACTTACTTTTATCTAAAAAAAAAAAAATAAAAAAAACCGACGAACAAAACTAAATGTCGATGCCGTATAACGTAGGATAGGCGTGACTGATTTCTCTCATTTTTTCACATGACTCGGCGGATTGTTCACGGAATATACGTTGAAACTTCTATCATTACATTTTTTGCAGTTCACCCAGAAAGCATTGACTTCCCAAGATTATGTTATATTGTAAATGTGTCCTTTGACTGACTTGATCCGCTTACAATAACAATCCGAGTTCGAGAACATACAACATTTTTGCCAACATTGAAGCCGACATCGTCACATTTACGCAGAGATTAATGATGGACAGACGAACTTCGAATCATTCAGAATCTATAACTCATCCAGGAAATAATATACATTAGTCGCAATAGCTCTGGGTCTTCCTTCTTTCGCGTGTTGAAAACATTTAAATAAAGTGCATGTACTACGATATCTTCGATAGGGGGAGAAAGAAGAATAATAAAAAGCAGGTATTATTGGAGGTTAAAAAATGAATGAAATTTTCTAGTTTTATGAAGCAGAGAACAACAAGATCAAAAGAGCGGTAACAACAAAGAGTTGCATTCCAATTACGTAGACTCGATCTTTTATAAAATTGACACTGCTGAGATCATTGCTTACTCCTGAGCGATATACTTCGAAAATTTCCGCTTTATCTGATCAAAAAATTTCACCTTTTTCTTGCACTTATATAAATCGAAATTCGTAGCGACTTCGTTTTTCAAATATAGTATCAAGTAATGTTATATGCCTAACCAAGTCTGTCCAGCCTGTCTTCTAGGCACACACCACTAAATGCACATTAGGTAGTGCTATCGAGGCATTTCGCTGAAGTTCTTTTTAAAGTCAAGTCCATAATAATAATATTTATTTGTGTTGTAGTATTTTCTTTCACAATGGAAACCGAAAACTTGATTCAAAACTTTGTGTGATGGAAGATTGCTGTAATTAGCGAGTAGATTAGCGAGTTGACTTGTCAAAAAATTTGTTTTGTTACGCTTAGACCTTATAATGTTTCCGATCGAAATGAATTAAAATCGCAAAAAGTGAACAAAATATTGAGGAAATGAGAATTGGGTAGCCGTGGCTCCAAGTACGGTTTATAATGGCACAACATGAACAGTTCATGGACCCGAAAGCTCTTCGAGAAAAATGATGCGATCTAACCAAATCGTGCTCAGCGCTTTGACGCAAGGGCAATAAATGCATTTCAAGCAAGTAACTCCAGATTTCTGGAGCTAGTGCGACCAGCTGCCGTGTTACTTTGAAAAGACTAACCGTATATATTATAACTGAACGCCAATAGAAATAGAAGCAGAAAATGGAATTTTTAAACCCATTACCGAAAGTTATGGCAAATTGATTCTGTACAAACATTTCGAACCCCCAGAACAGTTACAGAGCACCTACAATATATATGTATTCTGATGGAAACCAAATTCCAATTCCGTCCGTCTTTGTATATTCTCCTGGCCGCAGAAACGAACACATACACTTCAAATTTCCCACATATATGTTAGAAGTTCTTATGATCAGAAGAATGGGTTACAGGCCGACAGTGCATTGCAAACATTTTTACTCCGTGGGATTTCCACTTATTCCTCATAAAGTGCAACAGATGTAGAATGAAAGTTTCCATGTGCATTCGATAAAAATGCAAAAAACTACGTGAGCCCAATCAAGATGATTGATTGTCGAAGCTTGGTTTTTCGGCTGTTTTGCTTTAGGTTTTCTCATGATGAAGGTGGCGTTTAGAATACATTCGGTCATAGCCGATATGTGCTAAACGAAATTATGAAAAAGAAGAAAAAAACAAGCATTGATTCGAATTCCTACATAATTTTTCGGAGCACAATCCGTATTGGTTTCCCGTTGTGATATTTCTGACTGGGAATGAATGAACGAGCCCTACATGGTCCTATGGGCAGGGTATTTTTGTGAATTGCTTATTCGCCGCAGAGGACGTTTCACTCACACTAAAAAATGTTGACACAAGTTCCAGTTCGTTGTGTGACTATCCAAAACCACTGGCCCCTTAAGCTTTCTTTTGCCGTTTTCGAAACTACTTGACTTAAAATGACGTCTGCAGGTTCTTAAGGCCATTCTCTACCGATACCGGCAATGTTTCTTTTTTTTTGATTGGACTGAAGGATTTTTTCGCAGAATATAAATTTTCTTATTGAAATCGAATTTACGTTTTTTAAATCAATATATAAAAAAAAAAAAAGAATTCTATTTGTTTCATGGACCACATAGACCACATGCGTATGAAATTACAGCGAAAAATTAAACTCAGTCGTTTGAGGATTGAGGTAAGTTAATACTACAACCGAAAAAGTACTACAAAGAAATGTCGTCTTGCAGAAGTTGCTGTGTGTTTGAACTTTTCATCAAAGGTCTAAGAAATAATCGAGCGTTTGCGAACACTTGGTAGGAAAACATTACCGTTCGCATTATCCCTTTATACATGAGCGTCTCTAGGAAATTATTGCGGAATTTTGATGAAAAAACATTTCATTTTTTTAAGTCGCATTGCCGCTGAAATGCCGAATCAACGGCATTTCAGCTTTTTTCATTAAACGCGCCATCGAAATGAAATTTTTGCATTTACATAATGGCGGCGAGTTCACCTTCGTTCCTTTCTTTTAATGTTCCTTAAGCGTCCATGCTATTGCTTTTAAATTAAAAATTAAAAATTACACAACAACAACAAACTATAAAATGTATATAAAATGAACTAATAGTCTTTTGCCCCCGTGTAAACTTTCGTCTCTTGTCGTGTTTACGCCTGAAATTATGTTTCAATAAATTTTTATATTATTATTGTTACATTTATGACACGAAATGAAATTATTTCAGCATAAATGAAACAAAAAAAAAGAGAGAAAAAACGACGCAGTGGAAATTATAACAAAATAAATGACTGAAGGTGAAAGAATGAATGAGTCATGCGAAATGGTTTAATAATATACTGTATTGTACGATCGAAAGCATAAACATTTCCATTCGACCATTCGACCATTCGACCAATACGAGTCAACATGTATCCTTATGAGACACAGTTTAATGTGCAGCGAATATTAAATGAAAAATTCTACATGAGAGAGAGAGAGAGAGAGTGAGTATGGGGAAGAGCAAGAAAGACCCTCTCAATCTGCTCTTCTTTGCCCGATACATGTACGTAGTGGATGTATGTTTGTAAATTTTTTATTCATCTTTTATTAAATTTGTTTCGTGTTCCGGCATAAGCAATAAGTTAACGGGTATTTGGAAAATATATCGAAACTCTAGAATGCAATGATAGATAAAATTTTACGATTATCATTATTAACGATTAATATATAAAGAAAACATAGTGGTTGGTTAGTAAAGCAGTTACAAATCCCTTTCGTTCATCATACGCGAAATTAGAAAGTGTATTAACTTTATCGTTCGCAAAGTGACAGACTTGCTTTTAAATACCTTACCTTGCAACTTTATCAAATTATTGCTAGGAATCACTTAATAACGCACTTAATTACTAATAATTCATATTTACATCGGTTGAAAGTTACCCAGCCAGGAGAAAAGTTGAATCAGTTCGAAATCGATAGAGATTTGAAATAAGCCAAACATTAGTGTGTTGAGCGAAAGCTACTAGGACGTTAGGCCTTACACCCTAGTCTGCTTGCACTGGGCCTGTTGCACCCCGGATTGCTCGAGCTCGCTCCAAGCATCGGCTTGCTTACGAATTTAACGAAGTAACAAAGCAAAGTTAAAAAAACAAATCTTAAAAGCACTACAACCTAAGCAAATAGATAAAAACCTAAACACTCCCATTTAATTCGCCCATTGAGATTACACGAACTTTTCTTCTGATCCGACTAAAAGTTACCATGAAAACTTGAAGTCGTCATCCGCTACAGCTTGCGTTAGAATATATAAATATTTAAAAATTCTGTACTTTGCCATAGATTTCCCAACATTTTAGCAGCTGTGTGTGTACTCGGATGGTATAACTCGATCCCAAAATATCTCGAGAATAATTAAATTTAAAATGTAAAAAATGATGCGTCAATTTTTTATGTAAAATTTTTGCCAATTTTCGATTTTATAAAGTGACGCATAGACGGACTGACATATTCAAAGCCATTCAAAATTGCAAGTAGGCTAAGAAATCACCGCTGGCATATGTATGTAAGTGAAGAGTGTCACAACTTTCGACTAAAACTTTATTCTCTCATACCCTTCTGCCTTGATCACAAATGCTAAGTATGTTACCATAGCAACGGCATTTTCCTTTACCATTCTTGTGAAGGGATTTCTATGTTTATAAATGTATTCATATAAATATGTCCTTTTACTTGTCGTTATATGATTTGACATTAACATAAAAATCGGATAAATTGACTAGTTTATGAACGCCATATATATATATATATATATATATTTATATGTAGATATATAGATGCATTGCATGATGATGGTGTTTGGTTATGGTCGATGTATGTATGTAGTAATACTTGTTTAGAATTTTACGAATTTTATGAAAAGTAAAACTTTTTCATATTGATTACATAATCTTTCAATGTTTAATTGATGAAGTCATACAAATAGAAAATTAAAGAAAAAAATAATTATTAGTTTTTGAAAGAAACTAATAAAAAACGAAACGTAACGACAATTTGAAATACTTTTTAAAAAGTATAAGTGAAAAATATAAATCAAAAAAAAAATTCAATAAAAAAAAAGTAAAATATTGACGCAAACATTAGAATCCACTAAAAGTCTTAATATGCTTCCGGCTTATTTGAGTTCACTATTCAATGCGTTTGCATTCCCATGCTGAGCACATGTAGGAGATGATTTTCCATTTTTATTTCGATGCCAACGTATAGCGAAACTGATGCCAATTCTCACATCCTTGATCTCTTCGAGTGTGTATAACACATTGTACTTCTTTATTTATTACTTCGCTGCACAGTAAAGGATTACATAGAGCCCTTTTTCTTGTCTTATTTTCTTTCTTTCTTTCTTTCTTTCTTTCTTCCCTTTGCCCATCCATAATTGCGCCTTACCCTTTGCATTTTCTTAAATATGTACATATGTTCAAGTTTTTCTCTCGCTTAACCGATGCCAGTTTGTTATAATAAATAGCATACATAGCGTGTGTTCTAAAAAAGAATATGACAAACTGTAAAAATTTTTACTTTATCCTAGTGTAGGTGTTGCTACGTCATTGTTATCGTTGTTGTCGCTGCGGCTGCTAGTACCGCTAATGCTGCAGCTAGTTGATAAAGTTCTCGCAAAAAGCAATTGTTAGATTTTTAACGACTTTGTTTTTTCCTAAGAGTTATGACTATGAATTTCTATGGATTTTTTTTTTTAGTATCGCGATTATATTGCTTTGTTTTTTTGCGCTTTCTTAAAGAAATGTTAATATAATCAGTTTATTGAAAGACTTTTGCACTGATTTTCATACCCTCAAGCATTTATGATAAAAACTATAATATTAAGTTTGTACAGATATGTGCGACACCTACAAGCGACTTGAGCTAAATCTACTTGTTATTATAGCAACCGATTTAGATTCGACTCAAGCATGCCTGGCCCGATTCAGAATCGATTAAAACAGGCCTGGCCTCTTAAGCGTTTGATGTCTGTCCATGAAATTTGAAGTCAATGTAAGCGGGCCATCCTTTAATAAAATTTCCTATACTAACTTTTTTTGGCCAAAGGTTTGACGCTGTTGAAAATGAACTGTACTGTTGTTGTTCCACTTCTCCGCAAAAATGTCAGAAAACTGGTATTTTGATGTACTAACTTGTGGGCGGAATCGTTTTTTCAGGACCCTAACTGAATACTCCCAAGCACTCTGGCAAAAAAAAAAGAAGCTTTATATGACAACAAGTTCAGCTTCAATTTTTCATTCACAAATTTGGTACGAAATAGTGAAGTGACATATAAATATGGTTTAGTAAGTTTGGACCACACTGGTCTATTTTCTGCGAAATCTTTCCCTTCTCCTAATTTCCTTTTCTTCGTCTACTTTTTGGTAGTTTATGATGAAAACAGTTGGAGGGTAGCAAGCTTTTTTTACAAAGAATGGTAACCTAATTAAATATGGGCCACGGCGGTTCACGCTTTCGGCCATATTTCCATACAACAACTCTTAGGTAAAGTAAGGGAATGCAATTTTGGTTTTTTTTTACGGCGAAAATATTTAAAAATCCATCTTAGGCAGAATGATACAATGTATTCTTGGGTCGGCTTTACCCGATCAAAACAGATTAGAAACTTGATTTATCGCTTTCTCTTTATCTTAAATCTTCATTATTGTCACAGACATGTATGGCGAAATAAAAATCAAATTTTTTCAGCGCAATTGCATTTTGTAGAAAACTTAATCAAATGCGCACATTTCGCCTATTTAAGGGATACTACCACCATAGCACCGCATACAAAGAAAACGCATATTTGACAATTGTTTTTCGATGTAAATAACAGGCGACAGGATAATAACATTCAAATAGGTTGTTAAGCATATTTTTGCGAGTAATAAAAAAGAAAAGTTGTTTTTGAAAAATATCAGCACCAGAGGCGTTTTCGTAAGGCATCTTCAATTTAAAGAGCTCTGCAGCCTACAGCGTAATTGGCGCGAATATAAAGAAAAGTTATGACTATCGGCGTACGTGTCCTCTAGCTAGAAAAACGCATCGAATATTTGAGTGATATTGATTTTTGTTCGATTGGTGAGCATTTGAATGAAAAACGAAAATTTTCAATTTTCTTTTGTTAATAAATAATTTTTAAATTAATTTATCAAAATTTTTCTTACAAGGTTTTCGTAGAAAACCTTATATATATATATATGTATGTGTGTATATATTAAAGATATTACATATTCATAGGGAGTGATTTGGAAAATTCATGTTTCGAGAAAGACGGGATGGGATGTAGGAAGAAATTTCTTTCTTAAAAATGAAGACTTCGACAAGACTGGCTAGAAATGGCAGTCTAATCTTTTACTCATTGACTTTTAATTCTTTTCAGCCATTACTAGAAAACTTTAGAAAAGCTTTAGTGGGGCTTCATGGAGTCCGTCATTGAGTAGCTATGAGGTTGATTGAGAGCAATTCAGAAAAAGCCATTACTTCTGTCCAGATATTATAAATTCCTTATGCAGTTTTTTCATTTTAATTATATCGGATTCTAGGACGTGAAGGATAAAACCTACAACGCTGTCCTTGAGCAGCACTTACCAGTAAAAAAATCTTCGAGAAAAGAGAAGGAAAAAGAATAGGTGAAGTTGTGAAGTGTATGTTATGGCCTTGAAATTGAAGACTATTAGTAAAAATTTAAATATTGTTTTCCTGCGATATGACCATCAAAACGATTCTCAGCGTAACTGTAAAATTTCTTCTTCTATTCTCACTCGTATTTTTACTAACATCTGTAAAATAGACTTTTTTTTTTTTTAATCATTTTTATCTCTTTGCGACTGACTGTGAAGCCATAGGAGAAGTGCATAGGAAATTTTTGGTAAAGTGATTTGAACATTATTCCTTAAGAAATTATCATATTTTTAGATGAAAAATTGCACCGTTTTATTTCAATATTTGCCAATTATATAAAATTCAATATTTTTAAAATCCCCTACGTATTGCACTAGACTTAGCCATGTGACTAAAATATGCATTGTGACAAAAAAAGAAAAAAAAATCTGTCTATAGTACCTCCCCGACTTTTAAAGGCGTTTTTCCAAAACATATCCTATCATCCCAGAGATCCTTTTCTACTCTTCTCTTGGGTGTGGTTCGAGATTATACTTCTTACGGCAGCTTTTATGCTAAACTATATTAGTTATATAATGTCCAAGAAAACAAAGAAAAAATAATACCTAACGCAATACAGCTTGTTATTGAGACGACCTTCTTAAGGGGTTAGTGGCAAGTAAAAAGCAAAGCGTGAGAGTTTAAAGTTTTAAGCAAACTCTTTTGTGCTTAGTTATCTACTTACACTTCTTATTGGCCCAAATACACTCTGAAGCTTATACATCGCGAAGCGGTTCGACTAGCAACACGATAACTGCAACCGTTTAATTATTCTGTGAAAAAATAATAGATTTTAGCCCGCCAAGGCATATAACTTCGAAAGAATCCAAAGAATATTGCGGAGCCTTCCTATGAAAAGATATTTTTCGTAATTACGAATCACTTGGGCTGTAAGATGACGGGTCCGGCAAATTTTCCATGTCTAATTGCATTTAGTCAAATCGATCCCTTTTCCAAAGCATAATATTTTTAAAGATAAACTAGTTTAACCTAATTTTTTGGAATTTTCTTGAACGACGTAGAAAACTTAAACTTTTTACAAATTCTCCCCTACGTGCTTTTAAGTGTTGTGAAGCGAAATTGTGATGGGTATGAAAGAAAGTCTATAAGCGAATGTATTTGCGTACACACACACACACATATATATATATATATATATATATATACATATATAACATCATATACGCGCTTAGGCAATGATATTGTAACAAAATCCTGGGGGTAATTTTCTTTGCCAGCTAGCAGCTATGCTCCTAAAAGTCAATGCAAACAAATTCTAAATGTCAAAAGAGTTTCTGCGTTCATGCAACGTTAGCATTTAGATGAAAATCGACGCAAATACTCGAAAGGCGAAAAGTGTAAACATATCTCTGCAAGAGATGGTGTCAGAATGATAAGATTTCTCTACGATTTTCGATTAACAATTTTTCGCTGATAGGGGAGTAGCACGAATCCCTGAGGGTGAAAGAAATATGTATAATGTTAAGTTGGCTTTCCTAACCATAACGTGTGTAGTTAGTTAGTTAGCTGCAGGCATGTAGTTATAATTCATTTAAAATTATACTTTAATTAAGGCCAATGTTAGCAGCAACGATTCGATACGTATCAAAACCAAACAAACAAACAGTATATGTTACGTGTTGTACGTTGCGTATTATGTGTTTTTCAAAATATCATTATTGTTGAAGAAAGTTTTGTGGAAAAAATTTTCCCGAAACTATTTCGCAACACATAGTATCTGTATTAACTAAAGCAGCGGCAAAGAAAGTTGTGAAATATACCTTATTGTGTGCGTTTGTGTGCCGTGTATGATTGCGAAATTTTAATACGTGCGTAACGATAACACGAAAATATGCTCAGCAGAATAGTGTAAACAAAAGGAGTTACACGTACACGTACACGTACCTAGCCTTCTAATCATATTTAAAATTATTAACAAACATAGAGAAATCGTACACAATTGCTTCTGGGAATTAACAAATGTAAGAAACACCGAACACACATATAGCGCAAAACAAACATAATAATAAACTTAGTTTGTTAGGAAAAATTTGCATATGAAAGAAAATCAGAATTTCTTCTTCTTTTTTTCTTGATTAAATCAAGAAAGAAATATTTTATTCCGTAATAATTATTTAAGGGACTTGTTTGTACAAAGCAAAAAAAAAAAAAAAAAAAAAAACTTAAAAGAAAAAAAGAAAATATAAAATATATATATATATATATATACATATGTATTTTTTTCCTCTTCTTATATATATAAACTAATAAAATTGTACAAGTATATATATATATATATATATATGTGATATGTATGTTTGTTGTTGTTAGTTGTGCACAGTTAAGTTGACACTTTGTCCTATGTGTACACATTATCTAAATTATCCAGAGACTTCCGTTAGAACTGAGACACATAATGCCATTATAGTAACAACAACAACAAGAATAACAACAAAAACTGCTGTAAATCTAAGTAAACACATATTCAAAGAGATATGCATAGGAAACTATAACAATATACGTATACTTACTTGCCTTTACACATATGTGCCGCAATGCAACGTTGCATTTGTATTTTAAGAAGTTTCATAAACAGGATGTATTTGAAAGAAAAGAGCTTAAGGAAGGCAAATCATTTCATTTCTTTTTGCTTTCTTTTCTTTTTTTTTTTTTTTAACATGTAAGCAACTTAAGTCGACTTTGTTATAATCACTAACAGAAAATGCCTGCTAAAGCTAATGATATGTTGATTGACTGAACTCTGAAAAGATATATATTTTTTGATTTTCCTTTTGTAAACAGGATTACAGCCGACTATTTATTGCCTAGAGGCAATCAACTTCGCCATTTATCGCTACAAATCAAAAATGAACAAAATCGTTAAAGGAAAAATTTCATGTTTGCCTTCGAATTGCAACAAAAAGTCTTAATCACTCTCTCTATTGCAAATGATTGCTTTAAAGCGCGTAGGAAACGCTTTCTTCAAAAGCTTTAACGAGATAGGGGTAAGAAAGTTGTATACACCTTATAGCAAGTATTGAATCTTGTACACCATGAACCAGCGCTTAAATATTTCAGAAATATTTCGAAATCGTAACGCATTTCTTTAGCTACTATATATATATATATAAGTGCAGACATGGCAAGTCCTACATTACCGTAACGGCTTTTGATAATCATGGTCGATGGGACGGGCGAACAAGCAGACCGACAAATAGCTAAATTGAAAGTGGATAGACTGAGGAAGTGGAAGACATACGGACACCTGGATGGAAGAATGGACGAAAAGACCAGAGAATGACTGACAGATGAATGGAGACGAATGGACTTTTTTCTTCACGACCAGTCGCTGAGGGGAAGCCCCAAGAAGAAGGAAGTATGGAAAAGGCAACAGGATGTACCCGCAGTCTGGGATATAAATCCCTTATCGGTTAGTATTATATCTATAGCCAGGGAAGATTCATTCACTATAGCTGAGGCCACATGCCAAACGGAAGTATGATTTGCAGCTGTGACAGTCGAACGGTTATACATTGGGTTGACAATCGCGTCTCTCTGTCTGATGAGCGAAAGGACAGACAAATGAGTAAATGGATACATGATGCACAAGTGAACGAAATTCGTCCGATTGGTATAGCGGTGGCCGAACAAACCTAATACACTCAACTTAGACACCTTCGACTATAAATGTATTTCATAGGATTCCCGACTGTAACATAGTTCCACTCTTTAGTGATGCTCAGAAAAATTATTGAAAACTTCTATGAGATGTTTTTAGAACATTTAAATTTCCAATCATTTTCGAGCAATAGTTACAAACTCATTGTATACTTCAGGACCTAAACCGAAAAAATTAATTTTAATATTATGGACTTTGAAGAAGTGTACTGAGATAAACATATTGCATGATTTTTAAGCTTTTATTAAAGTTTTTCTTCTAAATTTCATTTACAATACGGCTAAAGCACTACTGAATGCAGGTAAGCCAGAAAAGATATCTATGATAGCATTAGCAGTAGCAGCAGCAGCAGCGGTAGATTTGTGCATAGAGCACATTACAGCGCAGAACATTTTTAAGTATATCATAATCACATGTATTGGCATATTTCTTTTGGCTTTTACCAGCACTTACCAACGAACGAGCATATACACAGGCACGCAATTGAGATAAGTTAATGTGACCTAAGAGTATCTCATAGCACATATTCCAGACAGACAGATAGACGTAAAACGTGTAAAAACAAACTTTCTTCTAAAAAACACACCGCAGCACAGTATCATCATCATCATCATCATCATCATCATCATCATCAACAACATTACCATCACCAGCATTCAGCACCGTCACCCCTCATCACCATAACCGAGCACAATCTACAAATGGTTTCCGGTACACGTTTAATGTTCTCTGCTCTGTAAACCACCTCAAAATGCAGCTTAATGGTTTCTTTTTCTCTAAGTGAGGTTAGGAGGTGAGGCGAGCACAAATATATATTTGTGCTCGCTTGCCTGCTTTCGTCCATGCTTGTTGTAGTTTAGAAAGTTCAAAGCAATCATTTTAGATTGCTTAGTAAGCAATACAACTATTTTATGGTAACGAACTTCCACTAACTAATCATGTATCTTGAGCTTGAATAAATGATAATGATAGTATAACGGTAACAACATCTACACCAACAACAACAATAATAACAATAATAACAGAAGAAAAAAGAAGCAAAAAAAAAAAAAAAAAAAATGCCCAGTTAAAAGTAACGCATACACAATTCAGTTGAGAATTAATAGTATGTGTGTGTGTGTGTGTGTGTGTGTGTTAAATACTAAGAAAAACTATGCACAGAAGACTCTTTCTAAATAAATGGAAATTTTGAAATGCAATACAATAACTAACTTGACGGATGAATTGATTAAATTGTGATATTTGCAAAGTAGAAGCTTTCGTCTAACAGTTTGCGGTTAAACGACTCTTATACGTTAAGTGCTTACAATGCAGTTCAACGATTGTAATATGTAAAATTTTTGCAAAAGGGATGAAATTAGGCCAAATTAAAGAAGAACAAAGCACGCGAAGCTTGATTACGTCGGATTCGTTCTTGTAAGAGCAATCCTGTAACCATGATGACCACAATAGTTTTGAACCTTTTTTTTTTTTTTTTTTTGGTAAACATATCGCATCAGTTTTATTGAGAAACTCCTCCGTTATGATTGACTTTATGTGATTTTTTTTTCTGGCAGAAAACGAAGAATAAAAATAATTATTTATCACTACCTACGCAACGAACCATCCAAAATCATATTTGTTTCATTTTTTTCCCCCAAAGTCCGTTGTTTTTTTTTTTTTTGTTTTTGCCATTGGACAGAGGAAAAGCAATTTCAGTTCAGTTTCGTCATTGTGGCGTCAAAAGTCATAAAAATCTTTTCTACGCTCATTTCTTTATATATAAATGTATAAATATAAGTATAAGTATATATGTATATATGCATAGCGCTTATGCTTGGTAAAAGGCATTACGCCAATTTCTGCCTTATTCCCTTTTGCCTCTTCTTTGCAACCAACCCCGGTCATATTATCATCTTTCTCGGCCTTAGTTGCTTTCTTGTTGGCATATTAGCTCATCTGCTTATCTCTGCTTTAGATGACTTGTGCCTTCCTTTTATTCTATTTTTTTTTTTTTTTTTTTTTTTTTTTTTTTTTTTGATTCTCTTTACAGCCTTTTAATTATATTTTCATGTTATACTCTTGGTCATTCATTTCATCAGTTTATTGTCCTTTTTTCTTATATACCTTCTTTTTTTTTTTTTTGCTTTTCGTCCCTTTAAATGAAAAGAACGCAAAATCATCAAGCAACCAACCATACGCTCTAGGCTGTAAAGTCGCTTGCATTGCTTTGTGTTGTTGGCACTTACTTCAATTACTTGTTCAGTTTGACTCCAATTTTTCTGTTCCTTTCTTTATTATACCTCCTCAAGGATTTATGACTGAGTGAATTGACTGAGAATATAAAGTCTTAAGCTTAAGTCGTGTTTAATTATCCTTGCAAAATTAATTTGCTGTTAATTAGTGGAAAATAGTGCATGTGTATGCTCAGAAGAGAGACAAGCGGCTTTCCGAACGGCTTGCCATTTTGTTTTCCATCTCCTTTTTGTTTTTTGCCTTTTTTTTTTCGCCTTGCGAACAAGATTAACAAAATTTAATTGAAATATAATAACATTTTATGATTAAATCTCCATTTCATTCTGCAATCATTTGGGCTTTATAATAGCAACCAACCATTTAATTTTAATATTGCTTTGTTTTAAAAATTTGTCTCAGCTCTAAGTCACAACACGTTCGCAATTTGTAACATTATTTTTATCTTCATTTTTTCATCTTTTTTTTTTTTTTGTATTTTCTTAACATCATCGCCGTTGCGATGCTGTTGTCATAGTTCACATATGCTGCCATTAAATGACCGGCCATATGTTGTGCTTTTGATGAAAGACACTGATGTATGCGAAGAAAATATGTGTTAAAGACTATTACAAGACAAAATCGAAATTCCTGAGGAGAATTACACGTCTTGCTTGATCTCTTTTTACGTATACAATATTCATTCAACTGCCAACACTTACAAAAAATTATAGAATGATTCAAACAATGAATTACGTGACTTTTCCTTTGTAAGGGGATTAAATATTGTTTTCTCCTCATATCGATGACTATTGCAAAGACAGAGAGAGAGAGAGAGAGAGAGAGAGAAGAAACGAACAGGCAAACATATTTTTCAACATATTTATTTGAAATGAAATTCTGTAAAAACTAAATTTAAATCATAGATTAATTCTTCACTTTCATTTTGACAATGGGAATAACAGTCAATGAAATATAAAATAAAATCCGCAGTTGTTCTCTATATATATTATGCCACTATCTTCACATTTCTCATTTCCAATTTTGCAGTATATTCGCTGTGTTGGACGCAGAAAACAAATTTGATAGATGTAAAGACAATAGAAGACGTAGTTAACTAAAATGTAAAATAAAAGAATAGAAGAAGGAAATTCCTGATAATTTCAGCGAATTTAATCCGATCACAATAGATAAAATGTTATGAAAACATACGAGAAACAGATAGAAGCCATTTCTACACAACGTGTACCATTTTCGGTACACGTTTCAAGTAGTGTTGTAACCACCATTGCAGAGCAAAAGACAATATTATAATAATTTCCAATACCTTAACTCAAAAAATTGAGATTAGCGTACAAATGCTCTTTAATATGTACTGAAAAAGGTACATGAATGGTAGAAGATGCTTATAACATTAATTGCTAAGGAGAAAACTTAGATATGTTTACTTCTTCTTATCACATGCAGCATCACATCACCACATAAAACCTTATGGGCTATATCTACTGTAAGCGCGCAGATTGCATAACCGTCTTGCATGCATACACAAACAACGACGGCAATGACATCTACCAAACTTCTCTAAAGAAATAAACAGGTAAGAACATTATAGTCAGGCTAGAACAATTATAAAGTATCCTACACCACTTCGCCTAGTACAGTTATTCGTCCGTTTTGGTTATTGTACACCAAAATTATATCTTATTTCCATGAAAGGCCGAATATTGAAAGACACCCAAAACATTTCACGATTCGAATGCATTTATACGGAAAAGTGGCTACAAATTGGTGTTCCGGAATCGAATTTTTGGAATAATCTAGAAACGGTCAGTAACATTTCACTGACCTTTTTATAGAACGATCTGCGAAGACACTCACGATACGTTTCAAGTATTGATCATATCAATCGCTTCACATTTGTTTCGCCGAATTATCTAATGTAAGATCTCTTTTCCTCACCTACTTATCCGACACCGTTGTTGTCCACAAAATCAGTAAACCACCGAAAAGATGCTTTCTTCGACATGAAAGTGTTGCCAGAACACTTTTAAAGCCAACACAGAGTATTTTTCTCTTCGAAAAGTAGTGCTTAGTAAGCGCTTGAAATTCGGACTATTCCATTACAGTAAAAATAGTGCCTTTTAAGCGATTGTAGCTTGTAAGCGAATTATCATTTCATTTGAAAGTTGGCATTGTTCAAAAATAATATAATTTTTTTTTTTTTTTTTGTTAAAAACTACACCTACGTATTATTTATCCCGGGATTTATTGACCAAACTAAATAAGCCAGATATTTTAAAATAATATGTACAACAATGAAATGACAACGGTTGCCTCAGATCAGTAGACCTGAACGATCATCTATCAATTGGTCTCAAATGAGATTAGTTTGTTCTATAATACTTTTCCTTTGTAAGGAACAAAGAAACCGAAAGAATTTCGATGTAGTTAGTTAAAAGCTTAAATGAAAGAAGGAGCAGTTTTCTAGAATGTCAGCTTATATAGGCGCGTAACTTCGAAGCAAAATAAGCCGGATAACAAACTTTGTAAGAGTCAGTGCCTTTTTTTTGGTCCCACATTTATTTATAGGGCTATGCATGAATTTTTATATGTGGTAAGGCTATCTGCAAGCAATAAGAGTGAAAAAGCTGTAGATCATTGTTATTTTTGAATGCGATTGTAGCTGATGAGCAACGCACATCATCAGAATGACAAAAGATAGAGAAATTTGGCTTTGTGTTTTCGTGGGCTCAAGGCTGCGGCGAGCAAGACATGCCGAAAATACACCGACTGTAAGACCGTTCGACATCTATGGGTTGTATTAAATATAAGGAGACGCGAGTACTAACACTAAGTTCAAAATGCAATGGACCATATAGAAGTTTTCCTAAGTCCGTTCATTTTTAATACATATACAAACGATTCGGAATGCCAATGTGGTTATTTTCAACTATCAAAACTATTCGGCTAAGTTCGTTTTCATCACAATTCGAATATATTTGCCTGATGTTCTAAATTGACTTTATTAAATCCTTATCTCGATTGATAGTCTTTTGCCATTTTTCTGATAATCAACTTTCTGATCTTAACTGCGCTATTCAGAGTAGAATGTTAGGCCCATAATTGCTATGGAATTTCTTTTTGAGAAAAGTAAAATTTTTTTTCTCCAGTCTTGAATACTTGCAAACACTCATTTGCCCACTCACTACAACAAGTCTTCTTTCACGTACTTGGACACTTAGTCAAATAAGAAAAATTAAAAAAATCAATGTATTTGTGTGTACATAAAGCGATCTCTTGAACTTTGTCCTTTTCATGACGAATTCATATAAAGTAGATTTTGAAAAAATTTTGCTTTTCATATTTTGCATATACAACCGTATGATGCTTTATTTTCTTTTTTCTATTCTTTTTCATTGCGGTTTTCTTTCATACAATTATCTTAAAAAAATATTTATTTTATTTCTTCATATCTTTTGTCTTGCCTTTGACTTAATTCTTTGTATGGAAAATGCAAAATGTAAACATGTTGTTCATATTGTCAACAATATCAACATTTACATATTTACCAACAGCGGGAGATGGGGCAATAGCAGTAACGGCAGCAGTAGTATTCATCCTATGCAACCGTATATGCATAACACGAATGTGATTGTATATGGGTTTGATGTGTTCCTTATTTTCTGTGTTTATGAATTATGTTGATCTCTTACGCCAACATAGAGCAGCAACAAGAAACCATTTGTATATTTATCACAAAAGCACACATACATTCAACCTTGTGATATCTTTGAATTTATGGAAATTTAAAGGAATTTCTAGGTATTAGCATCCTTTTCTGTGCAAGCACGACAGTGTTTTAAATGAAAACCAAAATAAGAAAATTTTAAAAATATAAAGAGAAGAAAGAAAAGGAATGAATCCTTAATAAAAGTAAAATTTTAATCCAGTGCAATAATTCCTGGGGCTCTACGATCAATAGGAGATAGACATCAATCTCCTTTCTTCTTCTTTATGCTTTTAGTTAACGGTATTTCCTTCAATACTCCGCTTGTCAATCATTTCAAGGACGAAGTTAACCGATTATCGAGCGATCTGTTTCGTTACAGTCTGAGTCATATTTTCAGACAATTTGCTGTTCTAGCTGTCAAAGCGCAAACTGCAGTAGTAAGCTAGGAGAAGCCAAGCAACCGATTATTTGAAGAGAGCCTTCACTTTGCCATTTTGTTCATGCAAAATTGCACGTACTTTGAAGGCTACATTTTCAGTATAAATTCCCAAATGGCAATAATTCCTTTGATCTTTATTCCCTACGCCACTTGTAGCATTACGATGTATGAAATTTATACACTCAAACCTGTTTTTGTGCGGAATTTTTTATGCGCTTTTTTTGTGCGATTCTTTTTGTGCGATTTTTTTTTTGTGCGGTATATGAATATCGACATATTAAATTTCGCCGAGAGGTTAGGTCAATCTGCACTGTGTTGCCATCACTTTTTTTGCTATCAGTGTGTATGTACACATTGCAACAGCCATTTTCATACCTATTGCATTAGCCTATTTCATTAGGCATGCTCAATGTTCTTATGCATATATTGCATCAGCCAATTTCAGCCTTGTTTAAAATTAGAAATTAAAATTTTTTTAAATGTTTCAATGTGTAATTTAATTATTTATTTTGTTTGGAAAGCACTTTCTTGCTATTTCGTGAAGCTTTGACATATTTTCTAAGTGAGACTTTTTTTATGCGGTCCCTCTCCACCGCATAAAAAAATTTTCTTTAATATGCTGTGAAAAATTATTTCTTATAGCTATTTATGAAGTTTTTGAATATTTTTTTTTTGTGCGGTTTTTTTTCTGCGGTCCCTATCTACCGCACAAAAACAGATTTGACTGTACTCAAAAGGGCTTAAGACAGACCTACTTTTTGTTATACTGATCGGTTCAGAATCACTTAATCCATCGATCTAACCTTGTCTGTCCATCTGTCTATCTTGTATTCTTGTCTCCAACGTACAGGTAGCAATTTGTAAACGTCGTATTTTAAAATGTCGTTAAGCAAAATGAGGTAGGGTGGGCCATAACCCGCTATAATATTTTTACTTGTTTCTAGATAAACTTTAAACACAACCCTATATTTAGTAAAAGCAAGGTGATGTTATTTATTAACTCAGCAACTAATGCGAAATTTTCTATCACGGACAAAGTTTTTCTATCTGCTCGATAAGGTATTTTTTCTTGTTTTAATGATGGGGCAGAAGTCAGTGCCAAATACGATCAATTCCTAATCGTATCCCAATGTCGAGCAGCGAAATTTTCGCTATCTTTTTCAATGTAAGTAAAAGTTTCAGTCACAAATTCCTTCTGAAACAGATGGATGAATGGAGAGGATATCAAGCCAAAGTGCACTTTCTTTAATAACGTGTCCCCTGTTTATGTAACGCGTTTATGGTTAGAAAGAATAGGGAAGACATATGTAAAGAGCGACCCAGAGCTTTGGAGTTGTGCGGCTGATCGATAAGTCTTGTTCGTATCTCGGCCGAGCGCTCAGTGGAGCTATGATCTCACCAAGCATATTTAAAGTATAGTGTACTGCACGCGGAAATTGAGCCCGGATATATCCACTTGACAGTCTCACTTTTCAGCCACTTGGCTATGCGGTATCCCGACAACGCGGGAATACTTTAGAAAGTTTTCGTGCCACTGTGAATTTATTAACTTTAAAATTCCCTTGTTCCGTCAGTTGTTACAATTTCACTCCATTGGGGCTTTTTTCTCGACCTCAATCATTGCTGTT
>NW_023998423.1:7846998-7865281 GCF_014805625.2 Glossina fuscipes
GTAGCTTAAGAAGAAACAGGATATGCTTTAGCGCACGGAAAACACTGTTTTATAAACCTTACGGTTTCTGTGAACATGCACTGTTGCTTTCCCCGTATTCATGATATTGTTGAATTATGTCTGTGTGTTGATGCAAATGATTTAATAGCTTTTCTTTTCACTTGCATTCTATTTGTTCGTGCTGGTGCTTGTACATCTCTATACTTATGTGGCAGAGTTTACTAAAGGTAAGATAAGATAATCCTAAGCTTCAAAGGTATTTTTGAGAGTTTTTTTATTTTTTAATTTCTCTTTTTTTTTTTTTTTATTATTAAAATATGACATGAAATGTTGACAAATGACAAAATAAAATTGTGCTTAACATGTAATAATAGACAAACTAATTTTAACACACGCACGCAATTGGCTAAACATAAGCAAAAATTAACATATTTTTGAAATCAAAAAACATATGACTAACACATGAGCCTCGATCCTAAAAAAAAAAAAAAAAAAAAGAAATAAAATGAAATAAAATTAAATTGATTTGTTCTTATTCTCAACGTTATAATAAAGGCGTTGAGGGGAAAGAAATAACACATTTTACTCACATAATTCAATTTGACAAGCAGTTCAACAATTTCTTAGGGTTATTGGCTCTATATTGTTGCGTAAATATGTAATAATACAATTTTTACGCTTTAATGTTTTCTCACTCCCTCGCTCACTCCTACTTAGCCTTAATAATTTACACTGTTACGAGCACACGTTTCTCAGAATTTATCGTCAAAATGAAATTTAAGAAATTCTTCGATAAACATTACATACGCAGGGAAATATTTAACTGACACATTTGCTTTTCCATCTAAGTAGGCGGAATGACTGTTAAGAGACGGTTTCAGAGAGAAGGAAACGTTTCGTTTGCCCGAAATTCGATTTTTTTCTCTTTTTCGGTTATTATTTTATCCGCTACAGCAGAATGAGCGCATATTAATTTTCTCATGTACATGACAAAAACCTGTACCCGTACGCCATATATGAAAATTCATATATTCTTGATCGGCATGAAATTCGAATGTCTGTGTTCTTGATCGGCATGAAATTCGAATGTCTGTGTTCGGATATTGTAACCGCCATAAGCCTTCTTGTCTGACCAGTCGTCACAATACAACTTCCCGACCTCTGTTTGGTTACAAAAGGAGGCCATTAGGTTGCTCTGATTATACAATTGTAAGTCTGTTTATGGAGCAGATTTTTTAGAGTTTTCGTTACGCTACAACAACTGATTTAACTGAATCTGTAACTAGCCCTCTCTGCTGCGTTCATACACGTTGAATTGGAAATGCAAAAGAGACAAAGCCAACAATATGCATTTTTTTAATATCCGTCATATTCCTCAAAAAACATTTTAAAAAAAAGAGAAAAAGGAAAGATCAGGGCGTAAAGAGCGTTTAAAAGTTAAGGAATAACAATAATTACAATACACTACACACATGAAAACCTTACATCAGTATTCTGTGAAAGGATGTTTGTAGTGAATCCTTTCTAGGTCCTTTCACAATTAGTCAAATAATTGAAGTCATTCAATTCCACATCCGTCTTATTCGTAGAGCATCCAAGTGTCGTCTTCAAGGGAATGCTTTCTACTTTTCCCTAGAATAGAAAAAACATTTATATGTCTGCAAATGTAGCACTTACTACAAATGTGTATATAAACTTTCCATAAGCAAAAAATGAGTTGCAATATTACACATATTCTCACTCCACTTACACCTAAACTAACATATCCTGTTCGCTCATTTTTGTTACTTTCATTTAAGACGAATAAATTTACTGAACTACGTGTTTTGTATACACTTCACTAGAGTACGAAGTGTAGTGACATTGTCATTTCATTTGTAACCCCTAAAAGTATACATTAAAAATTTATCGAAGTCATTTATCTTTATGCAAACCTTTTTTGCGACGCGGACACCGAAGCTAGACAAGTCTTTTGGAAGAAAGCAATGAAAATGAGGCAAAAAAATTTAAAAAAATAAAGCATAGAATAAGTTTAAAATCGATTTACACTAACGGTTTATACGAGAAAGCTCACTAATCGAATAACTTGTCAATATCGAAACGTTATCTCTGCTTTTAGAGAGAGAGAGAAAGATATCCAAATATAAGAAACCGATATTAGATATGTGCATATGTATATGTATATAAGTATATATGCAGAAAAGTCTTTGCTTAGGGAGTTGAAATTCAAATAACTGCTAAAATTAAAAGTTTATAGTCTCAGAGGCAAATACCTTCATGCATCCTTTGGCGGAAAGTTGCTGGTGTCGAAATTTAAACTCTAAAGCTTTTTGTAATTTAGGAAATATGAACAATTTTTTTTTTTTTTTTTTTGTTTACCATAAAGAAGGATATGTTATATCAATAAAATGTTTGTAATGCATAGAAATTGACATTTGCGAAATTAAATTTGAAAGTCAGTTAAATTGCTGCTAGAAATATCATTTGTACGCATTGGTTATCGTGAACAGCGAAATTCAGTTCAACAATTTTAGTTTATATGTCTGTCCATGTGTCCGACAGTTGAATTCATAGTTAAAAATTTTATGTGAACAGCGAAATTGAGTTCAACAATTTTAGTTTTTATGTCTGTCCATGTGTCCGGCAGTTCAACTCACAGTTAAACACTTTATCTATAGTCAGGGAATTCACTTTGGCTTCTTTGACTTTTTCATTTTTATTCAGGTTATTCAGGTTAAGTATAAACCTGATTTAATCGATGAGTAGGTTCATTACTTTTTATTATCAATCTCTTCCTTAAAGTTATACGTGTAAACATAATACGATTGCTATATATGAAGTGCTAGCGTAACTCTTTAGCAGATGCACCCTAAATTATATAAGTTACATTATGTGATAGAGAATGCTGGTGAACGCTTTCTCTTTAACCCTTTTATTATCAGGCGTAGCGGAATAAAGCATTTTTTTTAGCAGTTGTCGACGTCAAATTGTGGATATGTTATTTGTTTTATCTGCTGATCTTAGTTAAGTTAGGCTTCCCCGCGGCTAAAGCCAGCTCCAAAATTTGTCTTTCCATAACTATGAACATCCATAAGACAGGTGTGCTATTAAGCTTTTTAGTGTGCAAGATGCTACAATAAGACGGTTTTGAGTATATGCGAAGTATATACGGTGCGTATGATAAAACGTAAGTCGGTTGAAGTCGGTCAAATATGAATCGGGGACCAAACTGAAAGATCCTCCATTGCTATGAAACATATCTTTGTTGGCTAATAATGTGGTGTTCAAATACTACCTTCATTCTCAAGCTTCACATCGTAGCACTACTTGCCTTGCTAGGCATGTGACACAAAAAAAACCAAATGCGGAAAAGTTACTTTTTATCTTTGATTCATAGAAAAGTCTTACTGAATAGTCATGGACGATAACACAAGGACACCAGCGTCGTACACTGAAGCCGTAAGCGCCGGCAGTAAAGCTAGATATTCACGTTGTCGAAGCATTCAGTTTGGTCGAGTGTCTTATGAGCTTTTCCGGACTAACAGAACCATTACTAACTAATATTGGTAACAACAATGCAATTCAGTCAAAAAATGGTCGCGATATTTGGACAGATTTACACAGATCAAAAACCAATAATGAAAAATCCGTCAAGGATGTGCTTCTCAGCAGGGTTTCATTAGTTGATAGCAAATTGTCACTTGTTTCAGTTGTCCCTTTCATAAATAACCTACAAAAGATTTCATATTTTGCCAGAAAGATTTCAACACTGGTGCCTGACTATAGCAAAAATCGATTTTTTTAACTAACTAGTAAAGAAAAGTTTTTTTAAACTTATACCCGCTTCTAATATTAGGGTCCCAAGAATCATTTAAATGAGATTTTCATTATGAAATAGAAATTAACCTCCTTCAAGTTGCAGCAGAGAGACGGTGTGATCTGCACAGAGACCAAATGAGTTGGAAATTATTTTTTAAAGTTTTACAAGGAATTGATTCTCTTTCCACTCATGCACATTACGCGATTCATTGCCCTAAGTTTTTTATACAATTGAACAGTTAGGTGGCTTAATACTTGATAAGTTGGAATCCTTATCGTCTATGTTGTGGAAGGGACTATTTGATTAACACTTTCCATAACAGTTATTTATGCTGGCGCGACTTTCGGTTTTTAGATTTTTTTTTTTTAGACACATTTCACATATCATCAATTTAATTCTTGATTCGTTCATCTATTCAGTTATTCTCTGCTCTAAGCTTTTCTATCTTGTCGTTCTTATCTAAATGAATGCCATACCATGTAAAGTATACGTATGCATATACTTATGTATATGTAAAAATCTATATTGACAATTGATAATGGACCGAATTATCTGCTGAAAAAAGCACACATTTACGTACACTTATGCAAACACATAATATATATGTAACGCCTATGATTTTATCCCAATCCTGAACTGAACGCAATTATCCAAAGGAAAAAGGGCAGAAAGCAACTCATATGTTAACTTTTAACATTTGACACAGAATCAAAAAAGAAAAATAGAAAAAAAAAACAACGACTATTATCTGTGAGCTTCCCATTCTAACATAGAAATTCAAGAGGAGGAGTAGATGGTGGCAAGTAAATGGTTACAGCTAGCAGAGGAGGAAAAGAAGAAAAGAGCAAAAAAACGGTTGGGCCATTCGCCCAAGAAATAACGTACGAAGAAAAACCGTGTGAACTTTGAATTCTGCGGCTAATTCCAACAGATGTAAATGATAAAATAGAAGAAATAGAGAATTTTCTAAAGGAATTTACATAAGAGTGCAGACACAAATGCAAAAAGAGAAGCGAAACATTTAATGATCATGAAACTTACAATAGCTGGGAAATTCAACAAAAAAATATTGTTATTGCCTTGAACGCAATACAAAATAAACAGATGTCATTTGATGACAGCTCAGTTAAAAAAAAAAAAAAACATACTTTTACTTTGCCAGACAGCTAACTAATGATATTTTTACAACTAAAGATGCCTGATAATAAGAGGATGAGGGAGCGAGTAGACACGTTTGTCAAAAAAATACTGGGAATAAGGAATATCTCTTCATTGATATTGTAATAGGAATATTGGAGTTGATAAACTTGTACACTTGTACTCTCATCCAATTGTGTGCCAGTCCTTGAATTAATTTGTGATTAAACGCGGGATTGTCGTCCGAAGAAATTTTCAAAAATTTGAAACCTCACTAAAGAACTGTTGTGAAGAACCATAAGCTGTTAAAAGAGCAAACCTAAAGTTAAGCACTAACCTGGTTGTCGTCGGGCATGAACATCGTACAATACGAGTCGATATCAGAGCCATTATAGTGGAAAATCTTTATTTAAATTAAAACCAGATAGCTTGGGATGCTAGGCACGTCTCCTGGACCTATTCGGGTCCGATAAATGGAGATTTTGGAACTTATCAAAGACTGTAAGAAGCCCGCCAATGTCACGAATTGACGAACGTACTTGTCAAGCGCAGTTACAAACGATTCTTTAATATTCTGAAATCTTGCACTGTCTGTCCAACGTATGGAGTTACTTAGTGCCATAAAATCACAAGTCGAATTTAAACAAATACTATTCCCGTTTTATTACACCCCTACGAAAAATTAGACGCAATAAGCCTATAAATGCTTACAGAAGTGAGCGGAGATGTAGTTAGTCCAAATAAAAGATGTATCTGAAATATTTGCATTTCCCGATACTTTTAGGCACACAACATCTGTACTAAGCGCATTTTATTTCATTCAATGGGAGAAGTAAGAAATTCAAATATTCGGCAAATAAATCGTTAAAATAAAAAGAACAACAAAAGGAACAACGCTATGTCACAGGTGTCCCCAATGCATTCGTTGTTCTTTCAAGCTACTAGTAACTAACAATATTACTTACACCCGTCCGCGTGTAGACAGGCATATGTGTGGAGGTCTCTCTCGCATTCGTATGCTTAAAATTCATTTTTTTGTAATCACATAACTCGTGCCGTATAGCGTTGAAATAGTCAGTCACCCAACATGTGCATGAAGCCCTGGCGGCGGTAATAGTTTGGGGATGGAATGCCTTAACTAACGACAGATCATATATCTTAACGTAAGAAATGAAATTGAAATTTTCTTACAATTCTAGCACAACCGGAAAAATGGCCAATAAAATGTTATTCTTCACTCAACTCACCTCAGTTTGACTTGCCTGCCTACCTTTATGGTTTTCGCTTCACAGTAACCTTTCAAGTTTCCAATACTTTTTCTTTTTTCTTTTTTTTTTTTCGTTTTTTCATTTTTTTTTTTTTTTTTTTTTTTGAATTGAATCGAAAATCCCTCTTGTCTTGTGGACTACTTGCACTAATACAAATTACACTAACGACAGAAAATGCAATTTAAGGAAAATTTTCTTGTTAAATAAAATGAAATAAAAAAAAATAATCTATATATATATATACATATATCTATATATATATATATATATATGTATATATTTTTACTAACATTTATTCTCTTCAAGACATGATAACATAAAACTAATGCCTGGAGGAAAATAAAGCTGCATTATAATGCCTCTCAGGATATGTATGCATGCCTTACACATGAACTAACACATGCACACTTAACAATTTTATGCGATAATGTTAGTTGTATATTATACTTAAATGCATACGCAAACAAACAGCCGCCGCCAATGGTGACAGCATATAGTCTAACAGACTTAATGCTACCTACGATTTCTCACTAACAACAGCACAATGACAGGCTATTTTACAAGAGGCATAGCATTTAAATAGAAATGTTAAATTCATTGCACCAAACATTCTACGATATTTTACAAAGTTTCGCTAAGAAATAATAAATAACGAGAGAAATTGATTGAAATTCAAAGGATCCCTTGATTCGATAATAATTTGATGATTTATACGAAATGTATACAATAACACAATAATAGTCTTTATGCCCTACCCCAACTGTGGCACATGGATGTATTACGTACGGATACCTTTTATTATACCGATTAACAAAGAACGAATCATTTTCTGAATCTGAATTTAGGCTTAAGCTCTGTCCGTCTTGCATTCTTGATGTTTCGATGAAATTTGCTACATAGGCATGTTTTCGCCCAAGTACGAACGCTGTTGAAAATAGTTCAGTTAGAACCACTTTAACGACCATTCCCCACATAAAGCTTTATTTTCAAAGTCCGTGGGCCTTAGTCGTCTACAGCTATTATTTACATGCTATTTAATATAGAAAGGTTTTGCTTTTGTTTTTATTAAAATTTATTAAAGTCATTGTCAAATGTGTTCAGCATAGCATGTGCCCGGGTTAACTGCCACACTTGGGAATTTTACAATATCGATATTTTTTTTTTTTTTTTGAGTTGGAATTGAAAGGAATCGAGTTTTCAAACATAACCCGATGACCGCAAAACAAAAAGAATTTAACTCAAGTGTCTCGTTGCAGACCAAGTTTTGATGTCAATTTGTTTAAAATGCCAAGAAAGGAAAAACGAGCAAAATTAAGTTTGCTGGTCATCTTGATTAAAAAGATACGTCTTGCAGTTCGCGAGTGCCCTGGAAAGCAGATATCAGTACCTTGGATAGTGGACGTAATGCTTCTGTATCAACTTTAATAGCTTTTCTAGACGATCTAGGAACGAAAAGCTTCGCGACTTAGGAGCTCTTTAAGACCAATGCAAACTCATTTCAATAATGCGTATTAAATTTTTATATATATTTGCCCAAGGCGGGCTATTAAATATCCTACGCCTTCTCGCTTAAAGCAATTGTTCATACAACTTCTTAATTAAATATCAAAAGTTAAGAAATTATTAAGTGATCGTAACATTTCTACCTCTTCTATCCTACACGACTTGTCGCTCAGGAGGTATTAAGTTTGTGCGGATGTATGCGACATCCCGAAAAATTTGGAATCGGACCAAGCTTGTCTGTCCGCCTGTCCCTTTGATGTCTTCTCAACTTAAAGTTCGTAATTTTGGAAATATCTGGATGAAATTTGTTACATAAGCGTGCTTTGGGCCAAGGACGAACGATGAAAACTGAATCTTCATATGGGAATGAAAACTAATTTTCAAAACTTCTTGACTAAAATGCGTTTGTAATAATAATTTGACATAAAAATTGGCCTTGTCGAATTTAAACAACGTAACTCTATTTTTTGAATTCCGTCCTTTGTAGGAATTCTAACGAAAAGTGAACCTTTGTACGACAAAAAGTTCTAATTGTTAATATTTTGTGATGTAAATTGGTCCTTAGTGAGTTAACCTTATGGAACTCGGCTCACATAAATCTACTTTTTAGACCGCACCATATAGAGGGGCCCGCATGAAAGCAAGTCCTACTATGGCGACAGCGTCTAATTTAAGGTTTGCTATAACGGAAGCACCAAGAACATTATAAAATCTTTGATAAATAAACTGCGTTTATTGGACAATATTCGGACAATGTTAGTTAACGTTCCGAACGTTCTCAGCAATATGAGGGCATTCATGAAAACTATGCATTTACAGAAAAATAATGCATATGAAGCAAATGATGTATTATGAAGCAAATAAGTGAGCGACAACATTAAGCACACTGGCGTAGGGTATATAATAACCCGCCTTTCCCGACTACAATAATAGTACTACTAATATTTCATGGAATATATCAAAATTGGACCTTGTCATTATATGAAAGAAGGTCCAAAGAATGGTCTCATTTCCCCCAAATTTTCTAATTCTTACTTTTCAACGATCTGTGCCAAGACATCCTTAGATGAAAAGTATATAATTTGGTCATAAAAGTATTCCGGTCTAACCCATTTCTAATAGCGTCCGTTTTAATCCAAACCACGAACCCAATATGTACCAAAGTATATCGATAAGATTGAATATAAATCTATATAGAATGACATGAGGGAAACAAACAACGGATATTCATAAATCGACTCTAAAAGTGATTCGGAAAATCTTTCCCCTACAAACGCCATCTCTTCCAGGAATCCATGGCGTTGACTATCACCAGTGACTATACGACCGGATTTAATATCACGAAACCACAGATAATAGTTCTCCACCCTACCCGATCACCTCCTCGCCTGAACACATTGGTGACATCCACAAGTGACAAAAAAAACATACAAGACAATCACTTCCAAGTGGAGCCTCATCTGACACAAGCATTACCAATCGGAATACTTGGGAAAGGAGTTGAAATTTCAAGAAAAAATTATCTTGCAAGTAATGACCTTTCTTCCCACCCCCCATCCTAAAAAGTTCAAAGCATCTGTAAGTTAACAAAGGAAATTGATTTGATGGAAATTCTATAATCAGTGTCGCACGCAAAAAAAGTTAAGGAACTTTTAAAATTTCGGAAAACTTTAAAATAAATAAATTTGGAAGGAAGAACCTATTGGAGCATCGATGATTAAGTTTTAAATCCGGTCGTTTTTAATATTTTGAATTCTTTGTTTTTTAAAAATTGCTTGCGACAGGCATATAAACAATTGTCTTGCAATTCCTGATTAAAATTTGTTTCTCAATTCTTTTTCCACTAAGTTCTTTAGACTTTCAAGAACAAAAGTATGCTTGTTCAGTATTTCAATTTCCTCAATATATGCACATGCACATAGTATACCAAATCAAACCAAATCAAGAAAATCACCATATTTCCTTAAGCGCCTGAGGCTCTAACAGATCCCACAAAAAAAAAAAAAAAAGCAAAAAAATATACTGTTTTCCATATGAATCAGACCAACTGAGTAAATAAGCCGAAATGTGCAAAAAGGATATGCATGTAGGAAAAAAAAAAGGGGACACGCAAAGCAGTGACAATAATAACAGGAACAAGTAAGAAAACATTACTAACTTCACGACGAATTTTGGATGCTCTCTCTGCGTAATTTCAATTAACATATAGTTGAGTCAAGAAGGGTATCAGTTAGTGTGCTGGTATATCTGGTAAGAGGCGTGAGATAAAAAAAAAGTATTTCTTATAAGAGCGTAATAATGAATTTCCATTCCATTATTAGCTATAGCAAGGGATTAGTCAAAAATGTTACTTCAATGCTCGACTTGAACGGACTCAGTCAGATATATTTATTTATTTCAACTTCTATGATTAGGCCACGACGTGCCAAGCAAATAAAATGTTTCAACTACATTGCCTTAATGGCGCCTACGCATCAGGAGTTTATTGTTACAAATCGAACAATAAAATTAGTATACTTGTTATGGCTCGAGATTGAAAAATAGAAGACAAAGTAATTTATCATATAAACATATTTGACAATAAAGACAAGTGCACATAGAGAAAAAGATATTAAGTGCAAGTGTGTGTGTGTGTGTGTGTGTGTGTGTGTATTTGCGTGGACATTTTCCATAAGAGCAAGAAGCTTATTTTACGCTTCAAAAAACATGTGTGGACGTTGGAGCAGCTGGGAATAAATAAGATGAGCAAATAATGTACACAAGCAGCGAACAAAAGCTCATATACATAAGTATGTGTTGACGTTGTATCAGTATCCTAAGCACACATGTACTGCATCAGCAACGACAACAAAATACTTTTGCCAAATTCATAATGATGCATAACCCTAAAGATTCTACACAAAGAAAGCTTCTTTATAACAGAAGAACGTGTGTGTGTGTGTGTGTTAGTAAAGAATCATATGCCTGAGGAGTGCACAAGCGTACAAATATAGCTTTGTGTATATATATATATATATATATGTGTGTGTGTGTGTATGCACGCGTATATAAAGCAAAATGAAGTGAGAGACTGGCCTAACAAACCATAAAATAAACAAATTGCATTTATAGATAAAAAGGCTAAAAGAGACACAAAGAAAATAACCAGATTTCCTTATGATTTCTTCGTCTTTTATTAACAAAAAAAAAAAAAGAAAAAAAGAAGACAATACTTATAGATAATGCCATATAAGCCATATAGAAAAAGCCGCACCCAAAACCAAATCCATTGGCAAGGACAGTTTGCCTTTTTGCGAAATTTCTAGACGCGTACATTCGACAATTTTGCGAGCACTACGCAGCCAAGGCGCTATTGTTAAAGCCTCCGTGGCCACAAATTGATATTCCTCCCTTAAATGATTGCCATTCTGTTTAGCAATATCATTGCCACCATTTGTTGTACTCTCTCCAATTTTCGTTAATAAAGTTATATTCTTCTTAGTATTAATTCTTAACTCTAATGCTGACCATTGATAATAATGGCGATAGACTAACTGCTTTTTACGCACTTCAGTTATTAGTAAACAATTATCGAAAAGTAATACTTTGGCTGGAAACTTTTTACGCGGACGATAATGATATGCTTCGAATTCCGCGGATCGCCGGAAATAACTTAGATTTGTTGTAGAGAGCTTTAGAAAAAAAACAAAAACCCAAAACACATAAGAAACACATAAATTAATGAATGCATACATTAAGAATTTATATACCTGTGCGGGAAGTTCCTCAATATATGGTATTTCTTCAGCTTGATTAACGACATCTAATAAACCGCGCATGCGCGTCTCCAATTTACAAATTGCCGTTAATACTGGCTTACATTTAATGCCAAAAAATTCCTAAGCAATTAATAAAGAATTTTTTCTTTAAAAAATACTTTATATAAATTTGAGAAACACGCATAAGTATCTTACCGATATTAATTGTTTCAATAATAAAGGATATTTAGTCAGTCTTTGTATTGGCTGCACTAGGAAGCTATCAATACCGAGCTTATCTTGAATTTCAGTTTGATAATTCTTAAGAGGAAAAGAGCAGAAGGATAATTAAAAATTTCGAATAAAAAAAAAGTTACTAATCATACCTGCAACCAATCTCGGTGTTCTTGACGCAACTGCATCGATGCCCTTTTGTTCATAGTAAAGGTCACGTAACAATAAAATTGATTATTCTGTAATGATATAAAAATATATTGTTAATAAAATCAATAATATTTCTTTCTTTTTCAAAAAAAATTAAATTAAAAAAATAAAAAATATAGTAAAGCTTATCTAAATGCCTATAACTTTCGACCGAAGAATAAAAAAAATTGCAATTTTCTTTGAGAGAGAAGTCGCTGTGCTGTGTCAGCCTAAAAGAAGCCATGTTTTTTTCGATTGGAAAAAATAATTCATAATACGTTCGTCACATAGTTCGGTCTTCTTCATTGATTGGGGGGTGCTGTTTGACCAAAGATTACTTTTTAATTTGCATACTGAGCGCAACTAAAGCTAAGTCAATGTTTAGTTTTATTAAGCGTTGATCCAATAAGATAAGGGTTCCTTACATAACAAAACCAGGTAATATACTAGACCTATATAGGGAGTATGCCTCGTTTGTGTGGTCTCCTTTTTATAAATGTTATGTTGACACAGTAGAAACCCTTCAGAAACAATTCAAAGGGCAAACAACCCTTAGGAATTTGGGCCGGAATTCACTCGTGCCTCTATCGCCGTATGAAAATAGATTACAACTGATATCCTTACCTTCACTTGAGAGACGCAGATTTATTTTGGACGGATCTTCCTAATCAAAGTAACCATCAGTGCTGTTGATTCGCCGACATTACTTGAGGAAATACGGTTTAATGTTCCCAATCGCCCTCACTGTATTTTTATTAAGCTTAAACATTGTAAATACAATTACGAGCTGTTTAAACGGCTCAGAGTTGCTTGTAGCAATTTAAATGAAGTCTACCACTTGATCGCTTATCAGGGCCGTGTTACTTAATGCAAGCGATTTTCCCATGTCCCATTTAAATTTAAATTAACGTTGAATCCTAATAGGTTATGAATTTGTCAGAGTATTTGCTCTGCCATTGTCGGTTGCCATGATTAATAAATTTGGTCTTTCTCGCATCTAGGTGCTGGATTGGTTCTTTGGCGGGGTGCACCGTTGCAAGCTGCTGGTATGCTTATCTATGTGCATATGTATCTCAAATTAATATTTTAACTTTATTTGTAATTTGTTGTAATTATGTCTACTATCCCAGTACTCTACCAAGTACTATTAAGTCGACTACTCTAGTATTGTGCCTTTCCCTAAATCTTAATAAGCATATATGCTTAAGAGTGTTATAATTCCTATTATGTATAAGATAGTCTCTCATGAAGTTTTTTCTTTAAAAAAAAAATGTTTTTTTTTTTTTCTTATTGAACAAAAGCAACATAAAACACTTCGTCTACGTGATAAGTGATGATAAGTATGTAAAAGATTTCATAACGATTGATTTTCTTAGCATTGGCGAGCATATGCGTGAAAAAGCTAGATATTCAACCGCCGCAAGTCTTTATTAATAAATTATGTTTGAATTAACAGATGGCAATTCGCTACAATGTCCCACCCACCCCACCCCCCTTGCCCATGTTTCTATTAAAATATTATTTTAAGGATTTTGTTAAAAATTCGATTGAATTGGACTTGACAGTATGCTACTTGACTTTTTGAAAAATTGTTTTTCAAAACTATGGCTGAATGGGGAATCATGGGGCTCACAGGGAATGTCAAAGGTTTGATCATTTAAAATTACCGAACATTTAAAGGATGATTTAAGCCAATAAAAATGAAGTTGATTATCTGACATATTTGCAGTGGTTGTCTTCTCTTAAGGATCAGTTTATTATTGCCTGATCAATGAACAGGCAGATGTAACGAAGACGAAAAGGATGTTTTAGGTTTGACTCTTATCTCGTATTGACCGCAACTAAACTATAGAAATATACGTTTTTACACACATTTACAGGAGCACATTGTTAAACTGCAGTGCTTTCCTTTACTATCTTACATGTATTCGAATAGTTATAGTATTGGTGTATCATTTCATAGCCGAGTTCAAAGAGTTCTGGTACCTTTATCGTCACGTAGATTCATGCTTGGTGTATTCTCAAGTCAATAAGTGGTATGGAGGCAAACTTCAATGTTCGGAACTGTTTCCTTAGGAATTTCATTTTCAAAATAACTCAGCCACTTGTGAGCTTTTCAGCCCGCTTAGAGCCCTTTGCAAAAAATCAAATAATACCCGTAATTCGTTCTCAATATCAATCAATTCTTTAAATATTATCAAACCAATTGTTCTTAATACGTGTGATTTGACTATGTCGCATGTCAATTAACTTATAATCTTAGCATCCGAGTATGATTCGAGAATATCTTAAACGTGTTTAGACATGATGAAATTATCTGTACCTTAGTGAAAAAAAATTGAAAAATAATAATCGCAAAGATTGCGATCGGCAATTGGACCGCGTTTCTCCTATGGAAACAGCTTCGTTATGTTTCCTGGATTGACAAATGAGTGTCGCATCTTTCGACTAAAAGAAATAAGCAGGATGTGGCAATGTCTCTACTTTTGCACATCACTTACGGCAATTAAAACTACGTCTTATGATGACGGTTCCTTGTAGTTGATCAATTTCCTAAGGAACTATTCGCTTCAAACATGTACCCATAAGCAACCCTCTAGTTACTAGCAAGATCCGACTGTCCGAACAAAACTTTCTATTTTACTCAAATCCATAAATTTCTATCATGACAATGCTGACTCGTATATTACCCATCCGATGTTGACAAATTTGAAAGAATTATAATTCAACTTTTTCTAGCATTCATACTTGGCAGATATTGCGCCTTCCGATTTTCTGGGTTCGTGTAGGATTAATTTAGGTGTAAAAATCGAAATTCAAAGAAATCCTTCAAATATCGCGTTACAAGTTCATAGATGTTTGGAAGATAATCGTAGAAAGCAACAAAAGTTATCTCTTTAACTAATAAAAGTGTACTCGTTAAAAGTTCACGCGCTGAACGAACCTATGCCGCTATCAAATATATGCTCTGTATATGTACATATATACATGGTATGTGGAATTTCTGGTTAATAATATAAATTCCATGTAGATCTTTGAGAGTCGAAACTTCACATCACTGTTGCATTCTCAGTTCAGTTTTGTAGATCAGTTTAAAAGCAAATGCTTGTCAGAGTGCAGTGGTTAAAGTCAACTGATAAACACTTCCCACAACATTTACATGATTGTCCTAATGATTGTCCTTACGTCTGGCCGGCAAAATCTATTGGATTTCGCTTTATAGAGCAGCCTAATGCCTCTTTTGTTCTCGTTTCAAATCGACTTGTATCGTCGCAAATACCCAAATGTCATAGATGATAACAAATTGTAATTGCTGTTCATTTCGAATAGCTCAGTACGTCATTGCCTTCTTAAGATTTAAAATAACTGTATCCAAAGTCCACAATGTTTTCATAATCGATAATCGTTTGTTTTTTGTGTACGAAATGACGAGAGTTTGTCTAAAAAACGCAAAACAAATAAACAAAAATAAATTTAAGCATTTAAGAGATTCTCTCTAGTACATGTGACAATAACTCAGTGAAACAATAAGTATGTGTGGCTATATTTAGAATGCATTCAGTTATACTAATAAGGCTGACGTCATTTCGTTTAAGTAATTTGCCAAACAATGCCGATGGATAATAATCGAAAATGTGTAGTTATTTTTGAAATTAAAAAATATCCCGAATGTCCCATCAATATGGCAATAAAATTGACTACTCTTGACTTTTCTTTTTTTGCCAGGGGGAAGCAATTTTAATTGCCATAAAAAGCCATGTTGACCTATTATGTCTGCCTGTCGGCTTTTTCTGCCTATTAAAATAGTGTTGAGTAAGGTCAAATTCGATCAAACACTAAAACTGAATCTCATTAGATTACATTGAAAATTCTTCTAAATCTTACCACAAATATGCTGGCTTTCAACAAGCTTATGATTAGAGATATTGTCATAATGTTACTCTTACAATGATGTTGTTGTCAGCATATTGTCAGCGTATTTTCTCATCATATTTTTCCAGTATTTTCTTATCAACATACATATAGTGTTTCCTCAAATCTGCGTGAAGCCACCTCACAGTATAATGATGGCGAAGACCTATGCCTCCAAATTCATGCTCGCTACTGAAGGCTATCAAAAAAGCCTTGTTTTCTACGAAATTCTCAAGGGCAAGAAAATCGTTTGCAAGGAACTTGACTAGTGGCAATTATTAGGTGGCCGCATGTATTTTTATAATTTTTTCACTAGAAAAACGCTACAGATGTCGTTAATCAAAATGCATCCAAGCACCTAGCAAGCACTATTATCTTACCTCCTTCAAAGTAATTCCCCCTTAGATATAATACGCTTGTGCCAATGATTTTTCCAATCTTCGAAGCACTTGTGCTACGCGCTTCTTGGTACGACCCTCAGCGTCCCGCTACCAATATACTAAGTTTTACTTTATCTTACAGTGCTTGAGTCAAACTTTATACTTTGCAAACAAACACACTTGCTGTCTACGTGTTTGGGAAGTGATGGTCAAATATTTGTAATGCTTGGAGTAAGCCTCTTAAACTTTATATGCTTTTCATTAATTTTCTTTCCCTACCTGTGTTTGAAAACGTCACCTTAAATTCTTACCTTTCGTCTTCGTTAAGTCAAAAACTCCAACTTATCAAACTGTATTGGGATTAAAACACTTTGGAACTCTAACATCTACTTATGTAAAAAATCATCTTTATGTCTGCGGTAGCAGTCGCTCGCAGTCACAATAATGGAAAGAAGAAAATCTAGGAGAACTCTTCTTAACTAATATCCGAAGACAAGGGTTAAAAGAACCCATGACTCATCCGCAATAGATTGCAAACTGTAATGACCCACAATACATCTACGGCTGAGTAAGAATATTTACTACAAAGATCTTAAACTTCTTTATAAAAATGGGCGTGGTCAGCACGCCAAATATTAGCTAAAAACCTGTAAGCAGAAAATGTAGCTTACATCGAGATGTTGGTTTGGTATAAATACTTTGAAAGCTACCCACAAAAAACAAACATCGATCGGTTAATTACTACGGCTGTACGTTAAGCCATTGGCTATTTAAATGTCTTACTTGTTCTCTTTAGTTTTTTTTTTTTTTTTTTTTTTTGCTCTTCTTGCTTAAATTTATTAATAACGACATCTAAATTATGAATATCACATCAGTTATAAAATTTATCTTTTTGAAAGATAAAATTCAAAATTATCTTATATGCTATAATTTCATCAATGACTTTAGGATAAATTTTCTTAAATTTCTAATGAATTTAAATGTCATTATTATTAGTAATTATATATGAAAATTGAAAAGCATATGAATTTCAAATTTTATAACAAGAGAAATTTATATAGAAAACACACCTGAAGCTATGCTTTTATGTATATATGCATGCAGTTACGAAAATACCCATTAGGAAAATTCGGAATAATTTCAAGAAAAGTTCCACGAATTAAAAGATTTTGTTAACCATGTCAGGGGAAATATGAAAAAATTGTCCAAGTTTTTTAATGCATTAGAGATCTGAAAAATATACCTTTAATCTTCCTCTATGTCAAGTCGTGTCATCCACTATTACAAAAAAACTAAAAACATTGTTTTTTCTTTCCACTTATTCGGAAATCAAAAAAATCGAGCAAACAGTTCCACGATTAGCAGAAGACCGGCATCGAAGCCGAAACATGTGCATATCACTTTTTTGATTCGCGCAAATATCTCTCATAAGCTGTCAAGTTACATAGAAACATAATTTAGAAAATTTGCAATACACTTACGATGCTAAGTACAATATACATTATGTGTTAAGTGAATGGATTCTTGGCCTCTCTTGCAAGGGTACACTATTTTGAAGACTAACAAAGTTATCCTAAGCTGACTATAATGTTTTTAAATCCATCACTGCAGGTGGTTTTGTCAAAGCCTTTGCGAACATCGAGAAGGAAGCTTTAGAGACCTTATAAACTCAAATCAAATTCTGCATCAATTAACCGATATCGGTCCATGCGTCCGTTTGCATAAGGATAGCAAATATTCCACCTTTTAATTTAACAAGAACACGGGAACTTCAAATAAATAGGTTAATATTTGTAATGAGCCAATTTAGTCGAGGGACACGCCTACCTTACAACATAAATTGAGAACACTTCTGTTTGTAAAAACAAAAAAATTCGATCTTCTTGCTTATTACTCATAAGCAAGGACAAATACAACGATAGAAGCTGTCATCAATATTCTACAGGTCGTGCCAGAGCAGCTATACGAAAATGGAAAAATTCGCCTGCAGTGGATCGAAATTGCACTCTCAATTTTCATGTGTATGCGATATACGGCTATGCAATCTTCTTAATTATTTATTTATTTCATAATTAATAATAATATAAAATAAAAGTGTTTCGC
>NW_023998423.1:7865381-7867500 GCF_014805625.2 Glossina fuscipes
CATTTGATTTTTATTATTATGTTGTAAAAATTTCCTATCGCGCGTATGCTAAGCTTTCTATGTCTGTTGCGTCTCATCATTATTATGAGGAGACAATATGCAAATTTATCTACATACAAGTTGATAAACGGACGTATACGTATGTACGTATGTACACTTTTTTGATATATGTAAACTCAATTTGAATGGTTATACAATTGCTGGCTAAAAATATATATGTGTGTAAAAATATATACAAATGTGTCTACAGAGTCCATGACCAATATTCGAAACGATGCTCTTTCTCATTCTACAAGAATCTCAAAACTCAAAACTCTCGCCTCCCCCTCCATTGAGCAAATATTTTGAAAAGATGAAAAACAAAAAAAAAAAAACAAAAAAAATTTTTTTTTTTTTTCTTGCATAAATTTTGTCGATTTTAAACGAAAACTCACTGCGGACATTTAGTGTGTATTTATATGTGTGACATAATTTTGAAAATCATCAAAAAAAGTTTGCGAACTACTGTCTAGCATTGCACTATATATTTGCTTACAGGCAAATATATGCATCCATAAGAGATACATGTGTTAAGATAACAGATTTATAGCTAAATACTCTTATACTGCCTTTCAGGCATTTTGAACCTAAAATGCAAAATGTAAATATTGACAATATGACAATCCGCATAAATGCGTACAAGAGCGATACACACATTTATGCATATATACATACATATATATATATATATATATACATTCTATCACATATATCGATGCACAGGTATGTGCAACAATTTATTGCAATAAAAGAATTTCTTTATTTATGTTAATCTACTTTCGAGTGTTATTGCGGAAGAAGAAATTTCAACATAACTTATCTGGGGGATGAGACCACATATTTATTAGGTATATGTGTAGTATTTTTTTTTTTTTTTTTTTTTTATCCACTCTTTAAATGCTAGAGTTATGCAAAATTTTTGTCATTGCATTCGAAAATCCACATAAGCAAATCTATAAAATGCACATATCTCCAGTTCATTCGTCTGTCCATTATCGATATAAAGCAAAAAGTTAATCATAAATATTGTCAGTTACAGCTCATGTTCACTGATCAGATTTTAAAATAGACTTGATCCATCCGTAATCGTAACTACGAATATTGAAAAACAAGATATACTTACGATAATAAATCGATATCCAATATTCTTATTGTTCTAAAGTATGAAAGCAATATGCAGTGCAATTGCAGTCGACTCACGTACTTGCATTGAACTAAAAAAAAAAGCATTTTTCCAACGAATTGACTGAAAGTACATTGAGTCGTCGTTATCATGTCTAGCTTACGTAGTGTATGAGCTTTTTTGCAGTCAACATTAGTTATTACCAAAAAAGTGTATTTTGTTTTTGATGATTTCTGTTATCGTTTCTGATACAACAATAACTTACTTATATATGTAAGAGAAATATGGTTTTTCAAATTTATGATCTTTATGCTTAGGGTAATAGACATCTAAGATTTGCTCAACCACAAAACATGTGATTTTTTTTCATTCAATTGTTCCCCTGAATATCATTTATCAATCACATTCTCTAGTTTGTCTATCTTTCTTAAAGTCCCAGCAATTAAGACGAAGAACTGAAACATTGCCCAAACTGTTCTCTCCAGAAATGCAGTAATTGAGCGAACTTCGAATTCCGGCAATTTAAAGGAGTAGTGAATGAGCGAACTTCGAATTCTGGCAATTAAAAGCAGAAGTGAATGAGCGAACTTCGAACTTTGGCAATTTAAAGGAGAAGCGAATGAGCGAACTTCGAACTTTGGCAATTTAAAGGACTAGTGAATGAGCGAACTTCGAATTCTGGCAATTAAAAGGAGAAGTGAATGAGCGAACTTCGAACTTTGGCAATTTAAAGGAGAAGCGAATGAGCGAGCTTCGAACTTTGGCAATTTAAAGAAGTAGTGAATCAGCGAACTTCGAACTTTGGTAATTTAAAGGAGTAGTGAATGAGCGAACTTCGAATTCTGGCAATTTAAAGGAGTAGTGAATGAGCGAACTTCGAATTCTAGCAATTTAAACGAGAAGCGAATGGGCGAACTTCGAATTCTGGCAATTAAAAGGAGAAGTGAATGAGCGAAC
>NW_023998423.1:7867510-7887934 GCF_014805625.2 Glossina fuscipes
TAAAAGGAGAAGTGAATGAGCGAACTTCGAATTCTGGCAATTTAAAGAAAAAGTAAATGAGCGAACTTCGAACTTTGACAATTTAAAGGAGGCGTGAATGAGCGAACAATCGGCTCCGTATTTAAGATGCCATTTAGAAAAGATCACATATCATTTTAAATCTCGGCTCATGATGAATGCTGCACTTTCGTTCGTATACATAAGATAAAAATACTGTTGACATGGGCTTGATTTCTGTGGGTTGTGGTCGTCATTTAAGGGCACGAATTTCTTTAATTCCAAGTAATCCTTTACACTGTTTTTTGCAATTACGACCGAAAAAGGAAAGTATTTGACATTGCAGAAAAATTAATTCTGGCACAACAATCTGGCAATGTTATTATCAAAGAGCCTTCCGACAAACTTTTAACTAAAGTGACCGTCCAAGACCGACCTTCATAACTCTTCATAACCTTTGCTTTTTCTAATACAAAATCCAAGAATAGAATTTAAAATGCCTCTCAAAGATGGCCATAAAAGAAAACGTTTGTAGGTAAGTTAAACATTACCTTGAATGGACCAGGTTTTGAAAATCACCATATATTCCTTCAAGATTAAATGAAGGTAAGTTATAGTTGAATCTTGCCTACGGTTAGGCGAGAACTTCCTACTATCTTGGCGAGGTTAGTTGCCACGTGTTTTTTCACATGTCATGGGTGTAAAACCCTAGCAACGATATATAACGACGAATTCGTCGCAATAAAGCTGCTCAGGTAAATAACGCAGAAGTGACATAGACTCTCAAGGCGAGCATCTCTGTTGCTGCAAGGACAAAGCAATGAGGAACTCTAAACCTTCTCAGGTCTTAAAAACGTCGTGGTATCCCTTCGTCCAATCAATTGATCAAAAGTTTCGGCATATATTTTTATTTTAACAACCGGCTTAGGGCGAAAGCCTATTTCTATTATATAGCTGTTGATTAAAAGTTAAATCATATATGATCCGTCTGAGTAGTCGAGTAGGCAAAGAGTTTCGACTAGCAATTCAATGATCGTGCGTTCAAATCTCAAGTGCGGTAGAGTTTTTAATAAAAGCCGAAAGCCTTAGATGCTAGTGCTTTAAGACTTAGTCTTGGAATTTATTCTCTGGCTAAATTTATAATAATAGTAATAATAATAATAATAAATCATATATGTTTTTTGCTTTAATAATTCTTGACATTTTTTTGACACCTAATGAATAATAACTTTTTACTTACGAGAAGTATCACTCTTACAATATAATGCACATAGTTATTATACACATATGTATTTTACGCATATCCATGCCTATTATTATATATCTATATAAACTCTGATAAGATAACAATGAGTTAGGACATGCAACATACATTATGAACTAAGGCAGAAATAATTTAATTTTAATATTAAAGTTGCAAAGTTCTTAATTTCTTCTTCTTCTTCTCAAGAAACACCGGCTGCTATTTATTAATTCGCTGTTACAATAAGTGAGCGATAATCCAAAGTTTATTAGACTTTCACTTTTATTTCAATGTGCTTGCTGTACACATATTTCGCTATACTTTGTCTCATTAAACCTATTAATATTTCTTATCATAAATACAGTAAAGATATTGTAAACGTATATCGCGCATACAGGGGTCTCTTGAAGTATTTAGTTTTCACAGCAAGCTCTTACTACGTGAATTGTTTTCTTAAAAAGATAACACAAATGTTATTAAAACAACAGCTTTTCTGAGTAGAGACAAAAAAAAACCCGAGTTTCAATGCAAAAATTAATATGGGTGCGTGTTAGCTTTTTTTTCTTCTTTTTTTTTTTTTTTTTTTTTGGCTTTTGAAAATAAAACATGAGAAGAAACCTTAGAGGTAGACCTTAAGTACCGATTATTCACAAAGTTGAATGGGAATTTTCATATAATGCATTACGTTACGCTAAGTTGCATCATTTAGCGTGACGATTAAAAAGCTTTCTTACTATCGTGTTAGTTGAGTAATTTTGAGAAAGAAAAATTTCGCAGTTTATTTATTTATCTAATCATTGACACCTGCAATTGAAAAGAAGCGCATGTACACTTACCGTATAGCGACACACTCACAGCCAAGCCTAGCGAAGCATGGATCTATATGCTCGGCGTGAACAAAAGCTAGCAAGCTTGGCAAGCGATCCAATATTTAGCTTACTTTACGAATCTTACGAAGCTTAGATGTTAATTTAGATACGACATAGTCAAGACACATATATTAAGGAAAGTTGACTTGATAATATTTTAAGAATCCGATAAAATTGAAATATAGATATCATTTGGATTTTTGAGGAGGATGAAAATAAAATTTCTACAAGAACGGTTGGGAACATTCATATGAACCTTCCCTAATAAGACCGGGGAGTCAATTATACCATTTATTAACTTAACTAAGACTGCAACATCTCGAATAGCCCTAAGCTTCTCCAGTGAAGGTACGACTGAAAGTAGCAATCTATTTTCATACGATGACGAATTCCACCTGAAATTTCCAAGGACGAAAAAATAAAAAGACTTTTAAAGCGATTGTATGGGATCAACATAACACTTACAAAGAGACCACACGACCGAGGCACATTCAAGTGTGAGTCACATCAAACTCATGTAGATCAATATTGTAATCTAAGTCGTTATAGGCTAAGAGGACTGAATTAAGACTGTAGTAAGGCTACGACTCTGCTACAGTGCTGTGTTGACGTTTTGTAAAAAAGCGCTAAGCCATTGTGAAAGTGTTTCGCAATCTATTTATACATTTGCTTGTAACTATTACGCAAACTGATTATGGGAAATATAATGCAAGCAATTATATGTTTATAGTGACATATGTATCAGATGTTATTTGAATTTATTGCTTATCTGATATCAATTATTGATGGCCGATCGTCTTTCTCTTGCTTTGCTCCATTTTCATTTGAATCGAAGAATAGCTAATGGACGGACTACAGAGAATTAGCAAGGAATCAAATCGCCAAGACAAGCTTGAATAGAAAAAATCGAGAGAATAAAAATAATGCTGCTCTTAATTTCTTCTTACTTTACTGCGGAATACTTCAGCAGATCCGTTGCGAAATATTTTTGCGAAACGCTTCAATAGTGTGAAAAACGGTATGTAATCGCACGTTTACTCTATTAACAGAAAAACTAACGCCGGACATGACGATTTTGCTATTTATACCCTACAAATCGTATGATGCGGGGGGTGCTAAGTTCATGAGGATGTATGTAACACGCAGAAGGTTTTAAGATAGACCCACCTTCTATTACACCGATCGATTCGGAATCATAATCGGAATTAATCTAAGCATGTCTGTCCGTCTGTCCGTCCGATGCCTGTCCATGTAAATTTGTGTTCAAGCTACAGGTCGCAATGTTCGAGATATTTTGATGAAATTACGTACAGTGACGTGTTTTAACCTAAATTAAACGCTATTGAAAACGCTTCGGATCGATCCACTTCTTCTACGGCTCCTCATATAAATAAAAAAAATGTAATTTTCAAAGTTTCTCGTCAAAAGTGGTTAAGTAGTAGTATCTCGATATAATAAATTGGTATGAATACTTTGGAGCGTTTGAGGTAATTTTTGAACCCAATCTCCCACATTGAAAACTGATGTTCGTATGACAAAAATATATAATTTTCAATGCTTCATGACGAAAAAGATCATAATAGTAATTCAAAATTAATCCTTTATAGGGAGGAAAGTGTACGTTTGAATATGTGATGATGGAAATTGACCCACAATAGTAAGTTCAGAAAATAATAAAAATTGTGCTGGACAATGCAGTGTAGGGTATTGAATGGTTTACCGCTGGCTTATTTACGAAACTATATCAAGAGATTCTCCCGTTAGCTAAAATGGAGATATCGCTTAGAAATCTGAAAAAAAGAATTGGAAACGTCCACACAACTATGCGACAAAAACTTTTATTTTGAAATTAGAAAAAATATGCCGCGCCTCATCCGTATTGTGGAGCATGAAAATTTTGTTCTTTTTTTTTTTTTGTTCAGAACAATCTTGATGGGTATAAAAGATTCTGTCACGACCGAATATAATTTTCTTATTTGTTTGCATTCGCACTTACCTCAATGTGTTCTGATATCTCGTCAAACATATTTTTCAAATTGTTTCGATTGCGTTGCATTATCGGATATATATATTTTTCATGCAAGATCATGATTTCCTCTACATTACCCAAAAGCTTTTCTTGCTTATCGGCACCTTTCAAGCCAATGGGTAGACTTTCATGCTTTTGCAGTGATCCGTAGTGCTGTAAGCCTTTTTTCAAATTTTTTACATAATTGCCTTCAGTTTCGATTAACTCATCAATAATGTAACTGATTCGCTTCGATTCATAAATCGCTGTCTGATCGCCAGGAAATAAATTCTCCAATGATAAAGTGTCTTCATCTTCGTGACTGGTTAAAACAATCAAAAATATTTTTCAATATATTTGATATATGATATATAATAGATTCAAAAATTCTATGATGATAACCTATATACATACTTCATTCATAAAATAAGGAAAAAGTGATAAATAAAAGGGAAAAAGAGAAGAGCAAACTTACTATTCATCGCTAAGCGTATCGAATAAACCGGACGTATGGGGAATGTAGGAATCTTTGTTGCTGCTTATAATGCAACTTATCGAATGGCGATTTGTTAAAGGGGATGAAGTTGTTGATAGCGATGATGATGATAATGACGTTGACGAAACACTAATAGATGTTGTCTCAGCGCTTGAAACACTTCATTAATAATAAATTTAAGAAGAATTTTTATCAAAATTAAAGCAACAAATCAAAATATTATTTAAAGATAAAAAGTGATGAAAAAAAAAGGAAATGAAAAAAGCTCATGCAATTTTTTTTTTTTTTTTATTTTTTTTTTTTTTTATATATATATTTTTTTTTTTCTTTTTTTTTTTTGAAATCTTGCCTACTTTTTATTTTGTTCACTTATTTGTTTTGATAATTTATTGCGATTTGTTATTGCTGTTGTTGCAACTGTAGTTAAACCGTATATAGAATTAATTATTTGTACCGTTATTATTGTAAAAAAACTTAGCCCTATTGTGGTTAAATCAAACCAATTTAAGGCCATTAATTCCAACATTCTTTTTGCGGTTTTCAGTTATTGTGTGTGTTATATAACTTTAAAAATAAAATAAAAAAAAAAAAAACATTATTTTCGTTATAAATATTTTCTCATTATTTAAGCAAAACTATTTAACGCAGCGCGAAGGCATATATTGTGTCATTTTATAATTGAATTTTCAATTGTTTGCACATTTTTTTTTTTTATTTTATCTTTATTATATTTAAGCACCCGCTGTTCACAATCGATTTATCGGCTTTTACATACTGAACTGATCGTTTTAATTATATTTAAATATTTGTGAAAGCGTTTCTTTTCACATGTTCATAAAGCAATCAGTCAGTCACATGAGAGTTTATTGTCTGAGAGTCAGTAATATCAATTTAGCGCTTTTTCTCATCATTTCAACGATTTGATTACCATAGCTGGTCATAATTTATAATTGAAAAGATCGTTTAGTTCATAAATAGTTTACGTAGGATATATATAATGCTTAAACTATTAAAGGGGTAGAAGGGTAATGGATATTAACACATAATATTCAAATATATATTTAGAATATTGTGTTGTATAAGGTGAACCTTTGTCTCTACGCGCGAAATAAGTCTAATAATAGGAGATAATTAACATCGTGTTTTATACAATTCCCGGCTTTGACCTCCAAATAGATTCTGCATCTTTTGCGTTTTTACACTTCAACTCTGTTCAAAGCTAAATGCTAAAATGCTTTCATACGACCTCTAACTCTCTCTCTCCCTCTAGGAAAAGTACCTAATAGAATAGAACAGATCACTTACAGAAAAATCTAAAATTTTACTTAAATAAAAAAAAAAAATGGCCCTGGAATAAATAAACTTCCATTTCTCTTACAGCTAGCTCCACATTCCCTTCCTATTTAAGAGACAGAAGTCTTAGGTACTCTAGTTTTAAGCTCTAAACTTTAGATATATCAGCTAGCTGCTTCGACACATTTAGTTAATTGACGGCCCACTGGCGAAAATTGACTTTCAATAGGTTAGAAAGAAAATTTTAAAGAAAAATCGACTGTGCTACCATCCCGATAGTACGACAATTTCGATCTCTAAGCACTACTTCCAATTAATCTTGAAAAAATCAGCATCAAAACATTTGCAAGAATTCGCTCTTGGTCGTACTCTTTCAACACTTCAATAGACCATTAAAAAGACCGCTCCTCCTATTAGCAATTGTGCACAAAATTTTACTATTAAAGATAAACTTTGTGAATGCCAAGACTCTTTCGAAGACTCAAAGACTGAAGATCTTAATATCAGCAAAAGAAAAATTTACATTCAATCTGTTCCTTAAAAAAAAAGAGACTATGGTCTTAGTCGCTAGTGTTCAGTCTACCTTTAGTCCTAGAATTTATTGCTTTGGCCTAAATCAATTGCAAAAATAATAATAATATATGGTTGCCTTAATTTTGATAGCTTTTCGACTTAAAAAAGGCATTTATTGAGAACAATTGGTGGGCTATACATTGATCGAAATATTTTCCATCATTTTCTCCAGCTTTTTTACCATATTTCTAGCAACATAACGATATCGCATCGAAAAAGCTTGTCTCCGCGATTCAATCATCGATCCATTTTCGCACTTCTTCAACTTCACGGAATGAGGCATCTCGGGTGAGTGCACTGGAAATGGTAAAAATTCCCAATCGAGCAACAAGTGGCCACAATGGCGAGGTAGCCATTTTACCTTCTTTTGAATCGTTCCCGTCGCCTGTAAACGTGTAAAAACTGTCGATTCAGTAAATGCTAAACTGTTCTAAAGCTCTTTGAGCGTTTGAGCTGGGGTTTCGCCTAATTTGTCTTGCCTTTGAACTCCTTTGGTCCTCCGGGCCGTTCTTTGCCATCGACATTAAAATCACTATTGTCAAACCGTTGAAGCCAAAACGTGGCAATTGGGATATGACGGTACAGCATCACCATAAGCTCCTGAACCTGTCTGCTTCGGCAACAGATTTCTTCACATTAAACAACAAATGTAAAGAAACTAGAAAATTTTGAGCGCTCCATGATTAGGTGAATAAATCAATAATATTAAATTGAAAGCTGTTAAGTAGGCTACGGTCTAAATTCTCGAATCTACTCGTTATGCACACTGGTATTTCCCATTTCTGTATAATTTTTACCTGTAGAAGTCGCCGATCAAAATGAGCGCAAACATGTAATAATAGTATAAAATTTATACATTTTATTTATTCGGCCATTTTCCTTTAAACTTTGAAAAAAAAAAAAAAATCGGGAAAATGCCAAACAGACTAAACAATTTGGCAACCCTGAAAAAAAATCCAAAAAATATTAGCTTAGAGCGTAAGTAACTGAAAAAGAAATATTCGTTGGCATAATTTAATGAGAAGCATTAAATTAAGTGAGAATATTTTCTTTTTTTTTTTTTGTATTTTTTATCACAAGCTATCTATCTTTCTATCTATACACATATGTCTACACACACATCTGTATACATTTGATAATACAATTGATATAAAGCAATACCAGCTCGCTATTATTATTTGTCGTGGTAACACAATGATCAGCGCAATTCAAGGAGAGTAGAGAGTGGAGAGTGCGATTTTTTGTCAATTTATTTTAATATTTAAACAGTTATATGTATGTGATGAATTTGCTCGTAACAACATAATTAATAGTTTGTGCATGATGTCACATTATAAATAGTGATATCAAAATTATAAATATGTGGAGAACATATTCAAGTGCATTACAAGCGCCGTCGTCTCTTAATCGAAAAATTTATGAGAATAGCGAGTAGTTTGCAGCTGGAGTAAACTCCATAAAAACGATTAAATAAATTATATTTGCCTTCGAATTGGTTGCTCACACCCACAGCTTTTGTTTGTTAGGGATTAAACGATACATCGACTATCTATTTAAACTGTAGACCAAAATTAATTAATTCGTTTGCATTGCATAAAATTCGACAAACATTTCATAAATTATTGAAAAAGTACACGATATTCCAACTCATGTAAATGTAAAATTTTTCGGTTAAATAATAGAAAAAGTTATAATCTTTAATTCTTTATTATTTAATTTGGTCTAAAGGGTTGAAGGATGCTTACATTACAAAAAGGCTGCACATGTGCTTAATTCGACCAATACTTGAGTATGGCTCTGTTGTGTGATCATCTTCTTCTATAGGTGCAATAAAGCAATTGTTGCTGTTTGCCCTTAGGATTTTGAGTTTAGACCTGCTGGTCTCTCTTCCTCCTTATGAAAATAGGTTGCCAACATTCTTGGTGTGTTCTTTCATCCTTCCTTCCTTTCTTCCTTTTGAATGTTGCCATTGGTTTCGGGGTTAAGTTGCAACTTGGATCTTTACCGGTTGGGAGTTACCTCTGTGCTAGCCGTGCTTTTTTCTTTTTTTTCTTTCTTATTGTATTATTTTTTTAGATCTCCTTATATACTTTACACTTGGTTTTAACAAAAAAATAAGATTTGCTTGTAAAAGTCTATTGAACTCGACTGTTAATATATATTAGTTTGAACTGATTCTGTGTAATAAAAGGTAAAAGAGGGTCTCTCTCAAATCCTTTCGGTTGTTGTACCCAATCCGCACAAACTTAATACAAGCTTCTACCATAAGTGGTGTAAGGTATAAAAACTTAGTTTGAGCAAGATGATTAAAAAAGATTGTAGTTCAAGTTCATTCTTATGAAGGAAATTTTGAGATGGTTGGCGCATCGATTCGAAGTTCCTGTTTACGATTACGGGATATAAACAAATCTATTATATCTACTGTGCTTGTACTCAAGCTAAGCCAACTAGCTCGGTGAGATGAAATTTCCTTTTCATTACAATTAAAAATTGATCTCGCTGAAATCTTAGATGATCTTGGCGTATATGTAGATCAAAATCGATCGATATGTAGTCGAAGTTCAAATTTTATCGAAAACAATCGTCCCTCCTGATTTATTTACTGGCTACAGTAGGTGTTTTATATCCTACACCACTTGTGATGCATGGCGTAGTAATTTTGTGCGGACATATGTAACACCCACGAATGCTAAATATAGCCACGTCTGTTATTATATAATTTCCCGAATCCATCTAGGCTTGTCTGTCCACCTATTATCTGTCGATGTATTTTTTGTTGAAGCTACAGGTCCCAATTTTCTAGGACGAACACTATCGAAAATATTTCAAATAGGTCTACTTTTTCGACCACTCCCCATCTAAGACACTATTTTGAAAGGCCGTGATACGCAAAAAAAATTACAAAAGTCGCTAGGTAATAGTATCTCGATATTCCAAATTGATGTGAAAATTTTGGGTGGGTGGGTGTACTTTTTTGAACCCCCTCCTGCGAACACCGAATCTTTATATGCGAAAAAAAGCCTAATTACTAATCTTCCACGATAACAATTTATTCATGAAAGTAATTTGACATAAAAGTTAGGTGGACCAAATTTAAATCATTCGTGCTTGTTCTTATTTATAGTATTGACAGACAAATGCACGGACTCACCAAAGACATTGACCATAAATATAGGGTGAATACAAGATTTGTAATCAAATTCGTATGCGCCCATCTATGAAGTTGTAAAACTCTCTACAGGTATATAAGTAAAAATATGAAGTCATAGATGAAAATATTTACTGCAATATTACTTCTCTTTATAATTTGTTTTTTGATTTATTTATATTATGTTGGAGCTTTTATTGTTTTCATTTATTTATGTTTACATTGGATTTTTATTTCAAACAAACTCAACTCATTTCTTGGTATTACTTTGCGTGCAATCAGTGACTGACCCTATAGTAAGAAAAGTACTGTAATTTTTTTTTTTTTTTTTTTTTTGTGGGGGGGCAGAAACAATTGTTCACGTCACCGCATACCATGTTGTACGATTGTTGACAGCTTCTTCGTGTTCTGGCTTAGGCAAGGCCCATATATTTCCGATACCACTGTCAGAGCTGAATCGATTTGAATCTCGAAATAGAGATAAATTAGCCGGTTTACGATATATATGCTCGCCATGGTCATGTGAATGTAACTCCTTAAGTTTTCGACGCTCTTCTTCAGCATACGATGCAATCATTTCACGTATTAACTCCAGCCAAGTTTCAATAAGTATAGGATCAGCAATAAAATCACATTCCTGTTGCTTACGTTGATCGTAGTATAGAGTGAAAGATTTCGTCTTAGTTATTATGCCAATATGCTCACAAGGGTAACGTCCATGAAAAATCAATTGTTTACCCTTGATTTCCGTATAAACGATACACTTATCAAATATGAAAACTTTCGAACGATAACTACGTTTCAATGAATGATCATACACTTGAAATTCACTAACTTTACGAAATTTTCCTTGATAAAAAGTATTGAACTGTTAATGGGAACAAAAAAACAAGAAAAAGAGATAAAATTGAAAAATTTCAAGTAAATAAGAAATGAAATGAAGAACTACACCTCTGTACTTTCATTTAAGCAAACAATATCGTTAATTATCTCTGATTCATTTGTGGTAACGAGAAGGTTACGGAACTTTTTCTCTAAACGGCAACAGCTCTCTATAACCGGTTTCATGCCATAATCACAATTTTTAAATAAGGTCTGAAATGATCGAAAAAAAAAAAAAACAAATTAATTCAAATGAAATAAAGAATTTTCATTTAATTCGTCTACCGTTATAAATTGTTGCAGCAATAATGGATAACGAGCCATACGCTGTATCGGTTGTACTAGAAAGCTATTAATACCCAATTTATCATCCAATTCAGTTTGTATCATCTGTTTCAATATTTCCAAGCACATTATCGATTAAAAATTTGACAAAAATTTGAAAAAATTTTAAAAGTTCACCTTAAAGTAGTTTTTATATGTATCACACAGCTTTAACGAACGCTTCTTGTTCATGGTGAACAGTACATAGCCATAAAAGCAATTTTGCTAAAAAAAAAAAAAAAAAACAAAACAAACAAAAATAATATTTAAATATATTCCACGCAGCCGCTTCTCACCTCTATGAATTCAATAAATTCTTCGAATATTCTTTTTAAGTCATGACGATTCCGTTTGAGCATAGGTAGAAATTCGTCACGATGAAATTCAGCCAAATGTTCCACGTTGCCCAACAGGACATATTTTTTGCCCCTTAATCCAACTGGCAAATCTTTACGCTTAAATACGTTACCATAATTGTTAATACCCAGCCAGAGATTTTCCACATATGTCTCTTCCGTTTTAATTAATTCATCTAAGATAGGCTGCACCGATTTGAAGCCTTTATCGCGCAATTCTATAGGTTCTTCTTCCTCCTCCTCATCATGGCTAACGTCGTATTGTTAAAAATTAAATAACAAAAGGATTAAAGGTGAGATTAAAAGTATTTTTTTTTTTTTTTTTTAATTTATCGCTAATCATGAGAAATAAGTTGCACGAATTATAAGATAAGCCTGGGCTTAGTATAAGCCCATTTAAAGGTAGTATTTACAAATCAATCTTATTCTCATGTGTTCAATAAAATATACACAATTTTTCACACAGAAGAGGATTTTAAGTCAATTTCGCCTCTCTATTATGTCGGCTGCTTGGCTGTTGGCATCCACTGTTCCGTTAAAACAAACTCTAGAAGAGTTAGGAGAAAGTAGACTTTTTTTTTAAGATGATAGGTCTATCGGAAAGTTTTGTCCATTTTTTGAATAAAGCAAACTCCTAGTTTCCGAATAGGGTCCGAAATGTTTTGTTGACATGAGTCGAGCCTTTCTGCCATCCCCGTCTTTGTTAAAACACAAGTTTGGTTTAGCATGATCTTGACAGTATCCTTGTCGATAAAAAAAAAACATCTAGAAGATAGCTTATAGGATAGTTCGACAGATTTTCCATAAATTCCTCTTGTTGAACTTCATACAAAATACAATGACGTAAATGAACTTTATCAAGAGCTTTGGGCACTCGATCACTTCTCCCTTAATGCTAACCTAAAAAATCTTCGTTTTAGGGACCATTTGCTGGGTCAGCATTTATACGTTCAGTTATTAATAGGGAGAGGCAACTTTGCGTCAAATGAATACGCGTATACTTGTTGAATCTCGTTGCATCCGGAGCGAACAGAAATTTCCGTTTGTCTAATATATTCGAGTTCAAATTCATTCAAATGTACTTCGCGATCTGACTTGAAGGAATGCAGCCCGGTGAACTTAATTTCTGAGTATCCTATTCACAAAATTTGCCCTAATTTCAACACTGGTTTCTAATTCGAACTTGAAATCTAAAGCGAATCTAGTTTGTTCGCGTAGGAAAACGACTTCAACTAATCCTAGGAGAAGGAAACCAAAGGGTGTTAAATGGCAGCTTCTTGGATTCGATATCGGATCTCCTTGAAATTATTCCCAATTAGTAAACTTATCACGGAATAATACTATTATCTAGAATGCTGGAGGGTACGTAGCTTTCTCTTGTTAAAGATAGATACTGTCTAGATCACCATTTGGAATATGAAAATATCATCAGTATCGGTTTATACCACTCTCCATGCATGGTAAATGCAACACCACTCACGGATGATGCTACCAGCTCTAATGTCACACCAAAGGTTCACTTTTCTGGAATCCAAAAGTATCTTATGAATACGCCAAGGATTGACTGATGCCAGGACACTGATATGGAAACAAACTCTTATCTAAGAAAATAATTTGCTTCAAGGAAAAATCAACCAATTATGATACGATGATACACTGGCTTTAATTTTTCGCTCAAATCCTTCATCAAGTTTGACTCAATTAAGAACGTCTTGGAATCGACGACATTCAATTGCCAGCAACACTTGCCTGGACGAAGATTCCTTTGCCTTGTTGGCATACAAAAATCGTGTAAGGAAAATGCGCATAAAACAACTCGTAACACTATGGCGATAAGATTCGTAAATTATCAAAAGCCCACTAAATACTTCAATACGTAAACGATTACATCGTTGTTGACCCATATATTTTTTTCTATTTTTGTTCAAACCCAAGATAGCACGATTTTGGTATAGAAAAAATGGCCGTAAGTTCACGGGGAAATCATATCATCCCTATTGAGAAATTTATCAACAGAAATAGGAATTAATTTCCATGGTACATGCTGTAGCCTGAGTAAGTGAAATCAATCAGGGAAAACTCATCTTTGAAAATTTTTTATAAAATGTTTATATCGAAAGGTACTTTCAAAATTTTATTTATAGAAGGGGAATTTTTTCAAGCGGACATCTTTACTTCGCTACGGTTTACGGGGCGTTCTTCATAAAGAACCATTTTTACTGCGTTCTAATTTGAGGGCATTTGTGAAAGAACTCTTCATGTGATCTTAAGAATATCATACACACGAGAAAAGGATTGATTATTGAAAACAAAGCTCGATAAAGCCCGCCTAAATAATGGACTTCACATTTATTTGAGGCAAAGTGTTTTCAAATACTCATGTTTAAATAAAAATAATATATCGTTTGACTTACCCTATTTTATTACATAAAGAACTAGATTTTTGGGCTTCGGTTAGGCGTGGTGTGGTTAAATGTATAATTTCAGTCTTTGGTCTCACGTTAGAACGATAATTTCTGAAAAAATATATTAAAAAAATTAAAAACCATAAAAGATGTTCAAAGGACAATTAAGAAAATTATATTCGGTCATGATCGAATCTCTTATACCCGTCAACGTTATGCTAAAAACGACAAAAAAAAAGTGAAAGAGTTAAACTTTCATGTTTTATAAAATGAAGTGGGCGCGGCTGATTTTTTCTATTTTCAAAAAGTTTTTGCAGCATAAGCGTGGGGGCGTTGTGGGCGTGTCCTTAGAAAAGTGTAAGTCACTTCCAAATTTATAAGCGATATCTTTATTTTCACTAACTGGAGGAAGTTGACCACAAATACTACACAGTTGCGCAGACAGACAGATTGAAATATTTCAAAAGTAAGTTTAATTTCATAATAGTAAAAAGAAAGGCGAACACCAAGGTAGGAAGTTTTATCCTATTCACTCTTTTATCGCAATAAAATAAAACATAAGGCGCTAAAGACCTTAATAGTGGTTGGTGCGCGGGATTCGGCTTTAGGCAAATATAACTTTCTTACATATTTTGATATATTAAATTATCTTAAGTGTATCCTTCATGGCTATCAAACATTTCAGCGACATTGCAAACGGTTCAAATCTCGAATAAAATTACGCTTCTCCTTTAGCGAAAGTTTTGAAGCGGTAACCTTCAAATTACTATTTTGATATCCTACACCTTCACTTGTGTTACAAGTTGTAGTAACTTAATGGGAGCCTATGTAACGAAGGACTTATGGTCGATCCATATTTTATTATAACGATCGAATCGGAAGCTTCTCTGTTCGTCAATCTGCCTGTCTGTCCGTCCGTCTGATATCTGCCTATGTGTTTTTGAGTTCAAGATCACAATATTTGCAAAATTTTGATGAAATTTGGCACAATGACGTACCTTGGGCAGAGGGCGAAAAATATTGAAAATGGTTCGGATCGGTCCACCATAACGTCCTTTTGTGAAAACTCGTTATATGGAAAAAAATTGCAATTCTGCAAATTTCTGAGCAAAAGTGACTAAATAGTAATATTCCAGCAGTCTAAATTGGTGTGAAAACTTTGGACCGGTTGCGGAAACTAAAGCTTTATACGCTGAAAAGATCGCATTTCCAATATTTGATGGTGAAAATTGGCGCATATTGAGTAAATTAACAAAGAAATCTACCTTACCCCATTTGGGCCACGTAGCTCTATTTTTTAGATACCACCGCATATAAGAATTCTCATGAAACGTAAACGCTTATCTTACGAAAAAGCGTAATTGCTAATTTTGCTGTGCTGAAAATTTATTCGTAACAGTAATTAAATAAAAAAATTAAGTGGACCTAATTTGAACGACAGGTGTCTATTTTTTCCCCCACTCCGTTAATAATTCATAGGAGTATTTCAACAAATAAAATTAACGGTAGGAAATTCGAATCACATAGGTCTAGTTTAACCCAACTAATAAAGGCGATCAAGAAACGCAGACTCTTTTATGAGGAGAAAATCCATTTGCCAAACCATTCAATTCCAATATGCGGGCTTTCATAGAAATTAAGGCTTTGCATGAAAATAATGCGTAGTTTTTGGTATATTATCACCAAACTGAGCGAATAACTGTACTAGGCGATGTGGCATAGGGTATGTTATGTTCCTACTTATTTTATTATCATTTCAAGCAGCGAATAATTCAACACTTGGTAAAAAAAATTGAAATCGTTTCATATACCATTTTGGCGGTTATTGACAGCTTCGCTTCTGTGTGGTGAGATATGATAGGATGAGGTTGAGAGAACAAATGGAAGATCAAGTATTCCCTGTCCGACTTATTGAAAATGCAATAAGGCATTTAGTCAAGCCTTAAACCGTAAACGTTACTTCTTTTCCTTGCGTTAAGTTTGTTTATGAAATCGGAAGATTACTTATCAGAAAGAGGAAATATAGAAAGAGATGAAAGTAAGAGAGAGAATGTGAAAAAAGAAAAGAGAAGCATGAAATGAGAAAAGGGGTTCAATTGTAAGTAAGCAGACACTGTTTTATGTTAATATGCTCTGTGAATCGGTCATAAACTCTTCGCATGATTTTAAAATAGAAACATTTTTTTTTTGCTTTTATTATGAAAAAGAAGAGATATTTTTCATATAAAAATAAATGATTAGTCATACTTGACAAGTGTTAAGAACTAAAACAGTAATTAAGTACGTATCATATTGTCATCGAAATCTGTCACACTTCTCATTATAGGCATATATATGTATACGCGATTAAATATGTTGTTCATTTTCAATTAATTTCGATTTCAACTTACCTAACAAAATCTTGATTTGTCTCTGCAGCCGTTTCTTCCAGTAATTGTTCGGCACTATGACTTATGGAATGTTTAAATGGAGGCGTTAACAGCGAAATATTTACAGCCGAGACATAACTATTCAAGTCGACCGGTAGGCTTCTATCTTGTATGTTGTTATCGAACTCTTTGGGAACCTCTTTACTCGTTTCAGCTACAATTTGTTCACATTTGTAATAAAATTTTGATTCTTTGCGCTTTTTTGTCTTTTCATTACTTGCAACATTATCACCGTCCACAGTATCGGGAGATTTCTCTTTGCTTACATTTTGTGAAGCAAATAATTCTTTACTTAATTCTGCACCCATCGTAGGTAAAATGCACTGATTATCATTACTATTATCAAAAATTCTTATTCTATTCACACGATCACTAATTAGATTAGTTTTATAATTTTTTATTAATTTGCATTCATCCGTTTGAAAATGTTCAAATCTTAATACTTTTTGACGTACTCCCAATAAGGCTGGGTCTGTTGTTTCGCCTTCACTAGCTAAACGCTCGACCTCAATGCGTTTATCATCATCGTCATCATCAATCTCAATATCGATTGCAGCCATATTGTTTGCAGACTTGTGGTTAATAATTGAGTTAATTTCTTTCGCTTCACATTTATTAGATTTTATTAGCTTACGTCTATCAAACGAGTTGTTTGATGAACTAAGATTACCGTTAGTAAATTGATGATGAATTGAGTTACGTTTAGCAAAATTTCGATTGCTTAAGTTGCGTTCACGACGAAATGGTTGTGGACTTTCATCACCCATAGTAAGAAATAGGGAAACGTCACGGGTATAATTACTTTCTGTAAAGTCGAATAAATAAATATTTTCCTTTGTAAACACTTTGCAGTAAATACATTTTACATAATTATAAATTTGATTTCATTTCTAACTATCGCTTTCGAGATACTAAGTAGAACTAATTGAAACATTCAAGCATTTTGCGCGCGCAAACACCATAATAATTTTCATAACGGTTTTTATCTTTTATTTATTACTACGCTGTCAGCTAGTAAATGGATTTACATTAATTTTTTCATTCAGTTCGTAACACTCACAGAACTAAGCATCAAGATATTATTAAAACTTATTAGTTCTCTTAACACACATCTACCCCAATATTCGTCCATCGATCGTCAAAAAAAAACTAAAGTAAGCAAAAATTTGACATTTCATCTATGTGCTCTTAGTTAATCATTAACGGACGTACTCTTCGTTTTGGGTAGCTCGAATACGTCCGTAACTGTTTGTAAGGTCAGCAACTTTTTTTCGGAATAGTTCAAAATTTGAGAGCACAAATGACCGAGTTCCCGAGATCGGCCCCTAATCGACAAATTTTAACTATCATCTGTCGCTTTCATGTCCGTAAGAATTTCTTTGCGATGAGTATATTTCATAGTTCTCGATAGTGATTAGGATAAGGAATGATTCGAATCTTCAGGTTTAAATCGCTTTCAAGTCTTGTTTGAGCCTTTGTGCAGAATGACCGATAAATTGCTTGTATTGGATGCCTTGTAAATACAGATGGTATTTAATCTCTAAATTTACGCCACAGTTAACATATCCCTACATATATCGCTCCTTGTGTAATGATTGCAGATAGTCGAGAGATATAGATTATCATTGAGATTCCCGCGTACGATCACAATATTCCTTTTGTTTTTTACTCTTCGACACTTGTTAGCAAAAAAATATTCGAAATTCGCAAGTCATTCGTTTGTTCACTTAGCAAGACGCTTACATTGACAGTAAGTTTGCTCTTGGCGGCACCGAATTCTAATAAAACACAACGTATTATTTTATAACTTAGGGATAAACTTTCTTCGACTGAGATGTCCAGCTAAAGTAGAACGTATATCACGACATAACTTGTGCTGTGCTTGACAGTCTTAAAACTTTTTAACTTATCTAATATGCTTGTGTACGCGGAACATAAATTTGTTTCTGATTCAAGATAACTCTTATCTCGCTTCCAATCAAAAACAAGAAAAATCATTCCATTCTCGCTCTCTTTCTCTCTCTCTCTCCCTTTTAGTTTTCTCCTTTACCAGGCAAAGCACGCTCTCAAGCTTAACTTCAACAACACTCCAACAACAATTAGTTAAAGGGTTTCAAAAAGTGTTTATCTATTTTTTTTTTTTATGTAAAGGAAAAACTATCTGACGTTTGCTGTCAATATTCGAAAACATTTTCACAGACTTTTGACGTATATCCTGATGCCATTTCCCACGCGATTTGCAAACCTAAGTGGAATCCAATTCCTTTTTACTGTTTATTCAATTGGAATAAAAATTACATCGAGGTTTACTCGCGTTGATGTCATGCTCAAAGAATTTATCCACGATTGATCAACCATAGCGCGGCACACCTTCAACAACGAAATTTGCAGAGAAGAAACGAGCAATCCATTTGCATGCTGCGTTCCATCACAAACACTAGAAATGATTAAAAAAGTCTGCGATGCGTTAATTATCGCCTTGATCAAAATGATCCTGAAGCAAATATCACGATATTTGTTTCACTTATCGTTATCTCTTACCTAGGCCGTGGTATGGCTTCGGCCGTTTAATGTTACGAATGTTATGCGATTTAAGAACCATCCGCTGAAATTTTTTTATTCCCCTTTTTAAAAAGCTGAACAGCTAAAACTTCAATAGCATTCCGTTTTTTAATAATCGAATTCTTTTTCGGAAACATAGGCTTTCCCTCAACAACAACGAACAACGAACTCGACTTGGTTGAAACAAATTAATTTACAGAAGGTTCATCATATCAACTTACAATTTTTTCCACGGGAAGTATTTCCCGCAAATTTCGTCATATTAACTCTGTCGGAATCTTGCTCGCGAAAACATTGCTTAACAATTGTCCGCTAGCAAGATATCCATTAGATTTCGAACTTTGTATCTTTTTATATTATTTCAATCTTTATAACTAAATCGACGAGTTTAATATATGACAATAATATCTGTTATTGAAGAATGACTAAAGTGAATGAAGTGCTTGCTACATGCATAAAGAAAACATCTGCCATTGACTGATGTTCCGGAGACGTTAGCAGACTTCATACTAATAAGAAATTTTTCTCCAATCATAAGTACTATGCCAACTCGGAAAAAGTGAAACAGTAAGAAAGATTAATTATTCGCTCGTTGACGTAAATATATCGAAGTTTCCTGGCAACGGCCAATGATTTAATATAGCCATACTGCGTCTGTAAACATTTACATCAAAAGTTAAACCACTCTCTCTCTCTCTCTCTAATTGAAATTGAGTGGGCTTATCCGAAAGAGTGGAAGGGTTTACCTTCTTCTTAGGTTGGCAGCTCTCTAAGTGACACGTGTTGTCTACAAAATCTAGTAACTCTTTGTGAGAAAAAATTAAAAACGACATAATCGAAAATCTCTATCATAAACATAATGACAAATTGACGTATCCTTCCTACTGTACCTCTTAACTGACTTAAAGAAGTAGACACTGAGTAAAAAGCAAAAGATATTAAGTCATTATATTACTATAGTAGCAATTTTCCCCATCGATTAGCTGACGAACGGTAGAGCGAACGCAAATCAAAAACAGCTGTGAAGACATTTGGATTATAAAAGAGAATAACGTTTTTTCTTCAAAATTAAACACCTGCTAATGAGGTAAAAAAAAACTAGGACAGATTATTAGCCCATTTATCAGTCATAACACTTTAACACTTCAACCTGTAATTCACTTAAGCTGAGACTTATATTCAACACTGCACTAACTACTAAATGTGAACCTGATAGGGATTTGTAGGAACGACCTTTTATAATCGGACCGAGATTTTTTTACCTCGTCCTCGTAGATACTTAATACACTTTTTCTGATAAAGTAGAGTCACTTCTTGAATGATATGAATAAATGACTATGGCAGATATAAACATGGAGTAAAGAAGGCACAAAAATCTCATAGTAGAATCTTAAAGATTTTTTGTTCGTTGTTAGGGTCCACTGGACATCATCCTTTACAAATAATTGCGAGTGTAGAAATAGTCGTCATCCGCTTACTGAGAATCTTTTATGCTCGAAATAGTGAGTTTCCACGACGAATACAACTTTCTTACTAATTGCTTTTACTGAGCTCGGTGGGGCCACTTATACAAAGGTAAGTGTATGAGTTGCAAGTTAGTTACAGTCCATTCATATTATAAACCTTTCATTTTAAAGAGAAGCAATAAAACGAAAGTATCGTAAGATAGTGATTATGGTGTTCAGTACACTAAGAAACGAAAGATATTTATAAATACAATTATTCCTAGTTTATGTTAGGATATTAAAAATAAAAAAAAAAATAAAAAGAAGCCTGGAGATGCGGGGCATCGATCCCCGTACCTCTCACATGCTAAGCGAGCGCTCTACCATCTGAGCT
>NW_023998423.1:7888034-7951775 GCF_014805625.2 Glossina fuscipes
TGATAAATAAAGTAAAATTTTTCTTGTAAATCAGACCAAAAATTCAAATGGACTATGAACTATGCTTAGTCTTTTGTTTATATTCTTCATCAGCCTAAATTTCTGCATCAATTTATTTGTATTTATTGGTTTGTCTGTCGAACATCTTTTATTAAAACGCTCACGTTAAGCGTTAAAAGTGAAAATGAAGCTAGAAAGTGAAGATTTATCGTATGTAGCTGCAATTGTTAGCATGATTCGATCGCTGACGGGCTTCATATTAGGTAAAAACATTTCACCAGAATTTTTTGAATTGAAAATGAAAAATTGGTAACTGAATGAAGACATTCAGAGTTCATTTTCTTACTTTCCGCGTTTTGTGAAAGTAATTGTACTCCTCTTAGTGTTGTAATATTCATTGGAAAAAACATATAAGTCATGGCAAGCGGAAAAACATTTTGATTTTTCAGTGCTCTAGCGTACAAGGAGGAAAATAAAATGCGTTTCTGGTTTGTGATAATCTTCCTTGCAAAACTTTGTTACTCCGTGTTATTAATATTAAGCGCGTAGCAAGTATCTACTTTGACTGAAGCGACATTAAATAAAGTATTGTTCATCTGACAACTCTCTTTACATACGCGATAGGGATGCAATTACAATTTATGTTTACTTTTATTTTTTATTTATTTTTATTATACCTGTCTGTTCTTCACATTTTGCTTTTTTCTCTTTTAACTCATTTCAGTAAAATGTTTATCAATTATTATCAAGTGTGGAGATAACAATGCTATCTGGTTCAAGATTATTTGAAGGTTTGCAAAAGTACAGAAGTTTGTTCGCTGATATGTAATCAAAGTGTCGTTTTTCATTTTTAATGTTAAATATATCGCGTTGCAATGCTAATTAAGTTAAATATTCAGGTTCTCATTTCACCTTCCTTTTTATTTATTTTATTTTTTTTTTTTAGGCTAAAAAGCTGCTGATATATGCATGAGAACCGAAAATGTATGCAAGTAGGTAAATGAATAATTTTAGAAATATATTTTGCAGAAACTTTTTCGAAAAATGATCTAAAAATGTTTAAATCAAAATAAGGAATTTTTCAAAGAAAATTTAAAAAACACTTTTTAACTTAAATATGAAATTTTTTATGTTGAATTTTCCCGCGGGCGATGTAAATGAAAAAAAAAAAAAAATGGAATTAAGGATTATTAGGTTTTCTACGGCCGCATAAAATACCTTATGGGAAGTACGATATCTTTATTATACCAAATTTCACTTTTAGTATAAATGTCATAAAGAGTAATCAGCACTTTCCTTACGTACCCTTTTTTGTCTTCTAGAAGGTATTCTTCTAAGATAAGAAAATACTTATTACTTTTAGGTTATGATTTAAAGATTAATGCAATCACACACACATTTTTTTTAGGAGGAAATTGATTGCATTGAAGTAATAAGATATAACTGTGTGAATGCCTTGCTGAGTATCGCATGCACAATGCCATGATGGACGTACTATTCCGCAAGGTGTAATAAAAACTCGAATGCAGAGGTTTTCAGAAAATGTCGAGATACGACTGTCACCTAGTGATTCATTACTTATAGCCTTTGTGTGTACTTTGCCTATTATTCTTGCGCTACATTCTGTCGATTTTTTCACTTTCATTAGGTTTCTTATTCACTCTTACGATCAATATTCAATGTCCATATACACGTAGGTTTTTATTTACCCGAATACTGATTCACTTATAAATGTCTCTCGACTAAATATCTTTCACTTTTCTTTGTTAATGTTTGTTCAAATTGTTATTTTTCTTTTTTTTTTAATTTTCTTAATTAATTTTTTGTTTTCATCTCTTGCCAATGTACAACAATGAAAAAAATATATGTTGATAGTAGTTGTTTACTTTATTTTCAAATAATCCCAGATCCGAGAATCTTCTGCGAGGTTTTTCTCTTTTACTTTTCTTTGGTTTTTCACTAAATATCTTTTCCATATATTTTTATATAAATAATTTTAATAATGACGATCTCGCTTCATAGGTTGTTTACAAGTGCATATGAATTGTCGTACTGATCATAATAAAGCAGAGAAATGAAAAAAAAAAAATAAATAAAAATAAAAAAAACTATTAATTTGTGTTTAGAATCGTTACGTACTGTTATTTTTCACTTCTGTCTGCACTAATACCTGTAGCTGTTTTTGTATCCGCGCAATCTTGGAGATATACTCGTTATATCATTCCCTGCATAACTCTCGACATGGCAGTCGATACACTCGATTTGTGTCTATGTCTGTTAATCGTCGTCCGTCTAAAACTAAAACTACACCAACAAGTACAGTTCAGGACATCTGAAAAAAGTGCAAGCAATTCCCTTTCACCAGATATATATTCAAACATTGATATAAAAAACTTTACCGGATATTAGATATTTACTTAGTGTAGGGGAAATATAAGACTTACCTAATCGCGAATACGATTTTTTTAGCTCGTTTTGCTTTTGTTTTTCAACAAGTACAAGAGAGAATGAAGAGAGAACCTCTAATCACCCGTACCTGATAGTGTCTATTAACAAAATAAGAAAAAAACTTGAATTTTTTTTAATTGTGTGCACAATTTGAAAAATTTGTTTTAAAACTGCTTAATATACAATAAAAATTGCCATTGTTTTATATGCTCTTTCCGATACCCCTACAATCGCAATTGTTTACTAAAAGTACTTAAAAGATTTGTTTTAGAGCGCGCCCAATTCTTTTTACACGAATATTTTTACACAAAATTTAATTTAACATGAGCTAAAGAGAAAAAATTTTCTTTTTACAGGAAATTTAATTTAACACGAGTTAAAAAGCAAAAAATTCTCTTTTTACACGAAATTTTTTGTTTCAACACGACTCTCAATATTTTACGCAATTTTTTTTATGAATTTTTTTAATGAATTTTCCTTTTTGATGTTTCTATGAATTTTTTCGTTCTCACTGCTCACAAATATGCATTCGCTTAACTTTGCACTAAAGTTTTCAGCAATTCACTTACTTTAGATCGATTATATGCGTATATACGTGGGACTGCCCGACTTATGTATAGAGTAAAGCCGTGATATATTTTTTACGCAGTCTAATTTGATTTTTCAAAAATATAATTTATAAAAAATATAATTTATAATATATTTAATGAATTAAAATGTGTACGCATGAAATAAGTTCTTAAGTAACTCAATTTAACAAGAATTTTTTTAATATTGTTTGTGTTTTGCATTTTTCAATTTAGCCAATATCTTTTTTTATACGATTTTTTTTACACGAATTTTTTGGGAACATATCTATCGTGTATATGTATATTCTTGGTAAATTTAAATAGCGCCACCGATCCAATCAGTTTGTATCTTTTCCTAAAATCGCAATTTCCAAACTTCAAGCTTATTCTTCGGTTTTCCCTTTCACTTTGTTAAAATTGATATATTTATATATATATATATATATATTTGTATGTATTTGTTTAGAATTTTGTTAGCAAAAATTTAATCATTACATCTTTAGCAGTCGATTATTTCAATATATGCTGTGTAACATTCTCTTTGCTGTGTTACTATTGTGATGGGAAAAATGAATTAATGTGGTGATGGCTCCTGCACTTGCAGTTCGTAGCTGTTCATAACCGAAAGAAGATAAATATTATCTATAATTACAGAGCATTTAATAAATATTTCAGTGTTGTGTTCCTTTACCACAGAGCGGGAGAGAGAGAGAGAGAAGAGAAGAGAAAGAGACAATGAGCGAATTGTCTCCTAATTTCTCAAAACATTTCTTTCTCGTTCACATATCATTTATATGAGTTCGCATCAAGTACGCTTAATAAAATACTTTTATCTTAAGTACATATATATGCGTAGTTCTGATCGAACACAATCATGTTATTTTATACACATATAATAAACTTTGTATAGAAACCTTTTTAGCAAGTGATATTGTAAAGAAGGGCGTGTACAATCGGAATTATTTTCAATTGAGTTTTAACATGGCTCTGAATAAAATTTTAAGCTCAGTTCTATATATGTCATAGACTGCAGGCTGATTTCACAACTTTTCGGACGCGGATATATACGAAAAATCAGACAGCGAGACTTACCACACTAAGAACCTCACATTCACCGTACAAGTGTACATCTTTCCTTTTGGATGTTTCAATCCAATAACAAATCTAAACAACTCTTTCTTCAATGATGACTGTGGCTGTGTTATGAAAACTGCATCAAGGTGATATGTGCTTGTATATGAGACAAGCAAGTTTCCATATCTGCCCAATATAATAACTGGTTTTTTTTTTTTTTTTTTGCACACCAAAGCAGTTTTCTTAGCGTCCTCTTTTGGTGATTATTAACAATGCGTTAACAACAGTCCAACTAAAAAGCTTCTTTGTAAACATGGATGTTAAGAGAAAAAAAAAGCTTTTCCTTATTGTTTGCTAATTGAAAAGTTCGCGGAATGGGAATGAATGCAACTTTTTTTATCTTTTTAGCTTTTCATGAATTTTTTTTCTTAAGCAAGTATTTAAAAAACCAAATTATTCAATAAATAGCGTCAGCAAAAATACTTTTAAACTACATTGCTAATTAATTTCGTGAAATTCGATATTGTTTGTCATAAATAGAACATAAACTGTTTTCCTTGTAAAAGATTTCGAATTGTGTGCATAGATATCTCTTCCCCTCTTTTAAATTGACTAAATTTTTGTATAAATTAGTTTAATTATCGCTGACGTACTCTGCATAGTTTAAGTAGCGATGGAAAGCCAAAAAGCAAAATGCCTTAGCATCTAATTGTCGGATAAATTGCAATTAAATATGATTTAAAAAATCTTTACAAGTAAAAGATTTATTTAGCAATTTTTTTTTTTTTTTTGAAATTTTACAATTATATTTTATTGTTATTATATTCGTGTTTACCTGGAAAGTGAATTTCAACCCATAAACAAAGCACAAGTTTTTGTATCTGACTTTGTTTAAGCTATAATTTTGATATTTGCGTGTAAAGAATGATACCCCGTATGCGTCAGAGGTGCCCTACCAAAACACGTATGTTCTTGAACAAATATAACAAATAAACAGTCCTATATGACAAATTAATTTCAAATCGAAGTACGTTCAAATCGTTCGATATGGGAGTATAAAAGTTGATGGGCGAGAAAAGCTTTTTCAGTTTCCCTGACTAAATAATTCATTTCAAAACTCATTCAAGTTATTTGCAAGTTTGGTTTCAATTTGAAGTCTAACCCTTTAGATATCGACTCATTAAAGTTTCCTATACAAGCATTTTTCCTGTAGCTGATTACGGGTACGTGGTACTCTTTTAAATCGTCTGCTATAATTTCGAAATAGTTATGTCACGTACGCAGTATGTTGATTATCCCATCTAATCCATTTGTTAGAGTAGAGAACACAGACCCATTTTTTTTGAATTTTAATAAAAAGCAAAATATAAATTTTTTTTTTTTTTATCCACCTGAGTGGGCGAGTAGGCAAGAGTCTCGACTAACAACTCAATGGTCTTGGATTCAAATCTCAAGTGTGGCAGAGTTTTTAATAAAAGCCGAAAGCCTTAGATGCTAGTGCTTTAAGACTTTAGTCTCAGAATTTATTCTCTGACTAAATTTATAATAATAATAATAATAATAAAATTTTTTAAAATAATCTTTGCTTTTATACCCTTGTATTTATCTCCTAAGGCAAAAAGCGAAAAATTAAAGTTCAATACCCTTTAGCATTGCATGGAAATGGACCAATTCATACGAAGAACACGCCTACAGTACCACGTGAACTGAGAACACTTATGTGTTCCAAAAGGAATAAAAAAATTGTTTTTGCAAACTTGAAAGCAAATGTATTCACAGTTTTTGTTGCATAGTTATATGGGCATTAAAGGCGTGTCATTTCACCAGTTTAAGTCATTTTGAAATTCTTTCGCAAAGTTAAAGAGACGAACAGACGGTTATGTTTAAATGCGTTTCAAATTTGAGACTGGCCAAGAATTTGAACGCTTCGCGGGGTCCTTGGACCGTAATTCTGTGTGTTTTAAAGGTATTGAGAAAAAAATTAAATTTTGATAGATTATAATATTGGGTAGGCATGGTCAACTCCTCCCGTTTTTGTGCAAGTACCACAGCCTAGTCTATGCAATATACGATCAATTTTTTTGTAGATTCATCTGTCATAGTTTATAATTAGTGAGCAAGAAGCCAATTTTTTATTCCTTTTGAAAATCAGAGGTGTTGTCAATTTACGCGTAGGCGTGTTGAGGATGTTAAGGGCATTTTTGCGGCCAGTTGAACGTTCACAACAGACATTACACAGACGGACAGACGCACATTAGAAAATATAGATATTTTGGGGGATGCTTCTGGGCGTTCGCCCACTACTCGCTGATGAAAATAAGGAAAAGAACTCATTGATAATTAACAAAATACTTACCATTTTGATGATTGAGTTATAAGACACTGAAGAAGACAGGGCTTTATCGAATTGTTTCAACGTATAAAAGTAAGTAATTGGAACAATATACACCCTACATAGGCATGAACAAGATAATTCATTTTGTAACGCTCGCCTGCACGATGCCGTCTTATTTAAATCGTAACGACTCCTTCAGAGCATTGTCTACAAATAAAAAAGACGCTCAAGTTCTTTCAATTTTTTCCTCGAAAATTAATTATTTCAAGCTTATCTATGTATTTTCAATATTCACGATACTGCGACTTGAGCTTGAAGGTTACCCGGTTAACAACGTTTCTGAAATTTTGTCACGTATTGCATTTGAATACCTTTGTGAGCACACACAGGTAAATCTTCTATTGCTTAGCAGTTCACATCACTAATTTCTGTATATGTGTATGTATTCCCAGAACTTGTAGTATGCAATACTCTTCCACTCTAGCACGAACAGAAAATATCGAAAATCGAAAAATTATAAAATGATTTTGCTTTAGGCATTAAACGAGTGGTAGGCTTTCATCCTACGTGCATGTAGCTTTATGAGGAGCGTACTTCTATTTCAGGGTATATTTCCTTCTCTTTCACTTTGTTTATTTATTTTTGCTTGGTTTATCGTTGTTTCTTGCTGCCAGTTAATCTCATTTTAAAACGTTTATTGTAAGATATATATGTAAACGTCTATTAAGATTAGATTAGTTTAAAGTCGACTGATAGCGACTTCAACTCAGTTGTCTTATTATACCGTGCACCAATTAATACGTCATATATGGAGATATATGGTATATTAAGTTTGAGCGAATGTATGTACGCACCTTTCTATTCAATCCCCCCCACCCACTTTACCAATTCCCCAAGCCACCTTTCATACCAATCAATTTAAGCTTGTTCGTCCGTCCCCACGTCCGCATGTCGCGGTTCAAAGAAAAAACCTTCTGGAAAAGGTATGCGATGAACCTTTTTTACGCCTATTTCGCATTTAACGTCTCATTCCGAAAACATTGTTCTATGGAAAAATTTGCGTTTTTGAAAATATTTCTACAAATGTCGCTAATTAATAGTATTTTGACCTACGAAAATTATGTGAAAAATTTAGATCCAGTGGGCCAGTTTTTTTTAAACCCAGTACCCAGGACCCACAAAATATTTACTATGTAGTATTTTGTCTCTGAAACTGATGTATAATATTAATTTGACAGGAAAGTCGGCTGTGCTTGAATCATGTAGATCTACTTTTTAGACACCACCACACATAAGGATTCTCAGGAAAGGTAAGCTTTCACCCGCAAACAAGAAATAAGTTAATAAAGAATTATGTTAAACAAATAAATTTAGGGATGTTAATGGGCGGCCTAGTCCAACTATAGTGTTCTTACCTGTTTTCTTGATAAATAAACATATGGAATAAATAAACATAAATCTAAAAATAAACATAAATCTAAAAATAAACAAATGGAAATATTATTGTTTTCAGTTATTAATTTTAATTAATTATGACAAGTAGAAAAATTAGATCGGACTATGGTCGCATCTTACACACCCAACTCCTTGGTCGTAAAAAAAGAAATAAAGAAAATGAAAATTTCATTCAATTTTCTTATTTTTTTTTTGCCCGGGCATTCCCCCATCACCCGTAAAATATGCCAGGGAATTCTCATTGTTGCATCTGTGGTAGTTCACGACTAGTTCATGACAAAAAAAACCCAATGTGCAAAGTTATTAGCAATTTACGTTGCATTACAGACATGTCCTTTAACCGCTTTGGCGCATTTTCAACACCAACGCCCTACTGGGAGAATCTTTACCATAGACTTTGACACAAACAAGCGTGGCTAGGTGGACACAAAGTTTGCTACCGATCAATAATCTTCCCACTGGGTGTTACAAACATTCTGATAGAACGATAATACCTTTCCCCTTCGGTGGTGGATAAAAAAAAGTTATTATATGCTCAAACCATGAGCTTTACTTATTTGGTTATTATATTGAGAAAAATCCAATGGAAACTCCATAGGCTATTTGCGTAAGGTGTCCCCCCCCCCCCAAAAAAAAAAAAACACAAAATTTGAATTAAATGGAAATCAAAGTTTTTTTTCTTCAAATTGCAATTTTTTGATACATCAGGTAAAGTTATAGATGGAAAAGCACATATGGCCTCCGCGGCGCATACACACTCTCTCATGGTAATTTTCCATAACCATTTTGTATAAACGTGCCTGAATTTCATTGATGCTGCGTAGAATTTCCTGGCACTTGATTTCAAATAACCCTTTAAAAAGAAATCCTTTGATCAAATATCACATGATCTAGGTAGGAATCTAAATCCGATCATCAAAACAGGAGAAAACATGACCACGGAAAGTCTCGTGCATATATCGTTCCTATCAATATCATCCAATCTAGACAGAAATAAATAAATAGGTTACCTAGCACCAATAACAGTCTCATTTTCTATGGTCCAACGATGGCTTCAGCCCAAAATCCGCATCAAACAGTGACAGGTTGTGCATGTATTTGTTTTTCGGCACCCACATGTGATTTTTGCCAAGCCTAAACTGTCAGATGACAAATTTTTTTTTTTTTGTTTTTTTGAGTTGGCAGCACTTTCCCACATAAATGGCCTGAAATTCAAATCTTGCTTCAATTTTGAGATACCCTTTGGGTACACGTCTTTAACTCACACTTTTGCTCACTTGCTACTTCAACTTGTATAAATTGCAAATATTTGAATGGAAACCCCAGATTTTATTTAGATCGCTGGACATTCAAAGATCAGGCTTAAAAAAAAAAAAAAAAAATCATTTGTATAAACCAATATATATAAAACATGAAATTCATATGTAACAGTGATCTCCAGACAGTCCGTTAATACACCTGCTATGGAACAAAAATTCAATATTTACATAAACAATGAAATGTATCTGATTTCAAATAGTTTTGGGCGTTAGCGATGCCGGGTACCAAAAAATAACTTCAAAACAATTAAAATTTTCTTATTTTTTCAACGATTTCATATTTTCTATTGAACACCTTTTGCGCTCGCGCCAATGTGTGTAAAGCCGGGTAATTTAAAACCATCAGTTAACGATTTGTAAACATTTATGACATGAACTGTTTGCAATTGCTATGACGTGCCTGCGACTGTGCCTGTGCCTTTACCTGTGAGTGCGGTTTTCTCAAATTCATATATAATTTTTCAGGTTATTCGATACTAAAAACCGCAAAGGAAAATGCAAGCTATAAAAATAAAAGAATTTATTATTATATAATTTGTCATAATTTATATAGAATTTAATGGAAAGAAACTTTTTTTTTTTAATTCAAAAATAAAATTATTAAATAATCTAAAGAAAATTAACATTAAAATCAAATGCGATATATAACATTTTTCTCTCATTCTCACAATTATGCATAGGGGTAACAATCTGTCAAGTGTATAAGAATAATCATAGATAGCAGCGACCAATAGATATGATTTCAATTAAGAGAAAACTTTTTATGGAAAAATTTAATTTTAAAACAATACCAAAATCACCTAACCTACCTACGATTTGCGCGATAGAAAGAACTCCTTATTTGAAGCTATTGTACATTAGGCAAAGAAATGAAGAGACTAAAGAAAAGTTGTTAACAAAAAATAAAGATTTTCTACGCTTTTTACGATTTTCTTCTTCTTTTTTTTTCAAAAGCAAACAATTTCAAAAACCGAACTGTTTAGGAGAGCGTTTGTGAGAAGTTCACCACCTCATAGTGGACTCATTAAATAGATTTATTACCTTTATTCTCAATTAGTTTGCTATATGCTTTTTTTTAAGTAATTAGTGTACGCGAAAAGGTTTTAAGTTCACCACTTTACATATGCATTAAAATTTTAAATCTATTATTGTTTTAAAATATTTTCTTTAATTTTGCAAAAAACATAATATTTTTCTTTTTGAAAAATCGTACTCATTCGTATTATAAGCCAGCATTACAAATAAAGCTTGCTTAAGCAATTTACTCTTCTGTAGCATTTCTCAAAAATATTAAAATTCTTATGATTATATTCATCTATGTCGCTTTCCATCTCTCCCTCTCTCTCTCTCTCTCTCTCTATATTTTTTTTTAATTACTCTCACGTTGTGTATAATGTAGCAGAGTTGGAAAATGTAGTGCAATTGTACGTTTCTGATACTCTTTTCCTTTTTGTTACTAAGGCAGCTATAAACAAAACGTTTTACTTGCAAACCAGGATTTGAATAAAAAATTTTGCTGAATGCACTCATCAAAACCTTTCGGTTCTTGTGCATTTTACAACTGTATGCATGCTTACAACAACTATAACGATGAATAATCATGATATAACATTAGAAATAATTTAAAAAAATTAATTGAAATCTTCGAAGAAAAAGTACACACGAAACTTTTTTGTGCGATTATGCAGCCCCTATTCACCGCACAAAAAAGAACCTTTTAATTAGTTATCAAAAATAGTTTTCGCAATGGAAACGTGCAATCGCATAAAAAAAGATCGCACAGGAATAAGTTTGATTGTGAATGAAAAACAAACCTTCTATGCTGCAAAAAAAAGTACACCGTTGAAGTTTCTCATATACGACACAATGATCTTATTTGACTTCCCTTTCATAGACGTTAAACTTTTTTTTCTCTTTCTTACTCTCTTTCATCTTAATGATACTCTCTGCTATGCTTTGAAAATATTCTAGGCATTCGAGAGAGTGAAAATGAGAGTGAGAGCGAGTGCATATAGAAGAAATTCACCAAACATTAACTTTAACAAGACGCTCGAGTATAATTTATACATACATATTTAATTGGCTCGTATATAAACCTAAACTTGCTATTTGAGGGATCGTAGTCTGTTCAGTTACACTTAAAGGTTCAGCTGTGTAACAGGCTTCTAGGGCATATAAGGAAATTCGGTTTTTATAAAACGTTTTTTTTATTTGAAATTTGTGAAGTTTAAAAAAAAAAAAAAAAGTTTTGTTTTTTTTGTGCAATTTCGTGAAATATTTGAAAGGTAAGACCTAAAAGAAAAGTTATGAAAAGGTGATAACAATGCATCCCGACGAGATAAATGAGAATTAAGATTTCCTATATATATATTATATATATGTAAATATATTTTTTTTTAATTTTTTTTTTTTTTTTATGAATTTAAAAAGTGCTTCAAGTGATGTAATCTATACTTCAAAAGTGTTTAAAAGAATTGAAGGACACCTGTATATTTAATGCAAAAGTCTTGAAAAAATTGATCTAAATATTCCGATTTGTTAAGGTTTCACGCAAAGAAAGTTGTTTTTTTTTTTTTTGCGAAAAGAAAAAAACAATTAAATTTTTTGATATTCAATGAATTGAGTGCCAATTTTCTTGATTTTTCGCAATTAATGTCTTTAGCAAGCAGATACACGTGAACAAAAATAGATTTGCGATAATCACATATAGAGGTTTTCACCTCAATTATCTGGTTACAAAATTTTAGAATACTTCAACCAAAAGTTCTTCTCTTTTTGCGTATAACGATCAAAAAATTATTCTTTATATCTTAAGAGAACTAAAAAAAAAAAAAAAAATAATTGTGGTCAGATTAAGAGGTGTGAAAAACCTTTCAGATATTTAAAATCCATTTCGAATAGTTCACAAAATCTAAATTTATATGCAAGTCACCCTGACCTCATTTTTGTTTAGAAACAATTATTTTCGGTTCGCATTCGAAGATTAACTCTGACACAGCAGCGAAATCTTGATAAAGAAACTTTGAAGACAAGAAAGCTTCTTTGAGATCCAAAAAGAAACATGCTAAAGATAAAGGAAAGCTTAAATGATTTAAAATGCATTCTATTTAATAAATAAGTAACGTGTCAAGTACTCACAAAGTCGAGTTTTATCATTTCTTCGCACCTTTAATACATTCGCATAAATCTTCAGTTCCCTCTAAGCTTTTACTGTTGCTTTCTCTCCGTTTGACTTATTGGATATTCATGGATGTGCAAAATAAACCCATACACCATAGACATCACCAGCTGTCTGTCTAGTATCGTACGAACTGCTCAACAGTTGGCTCAAATGGCGAATCTTACTACGTTCGGATCTGACCCATTTTTAATTAGTTCAAAACTTATAATAAAGAGACGTTTTACAAATATTTCTACTAAATACTGGATCGGTACGAGAACTCATTTTCTATATTATTGATGTATGAGATGGGCAAACATCTGCATTTATTTGTTCGGATAGGCAAATTCGCAGACGGATATCTAGGTGGAAGGATGGACAGACGCGGTTAGGAATGTTATAAAGATTATTTGTTATAGGAACTGTTTATTGACTTTGCCATTAAACATCTTTTACAAGTTTTCCAAAGCCTGGACCTGAAGAACCATTCATTTCCCATATTATTGATAAATACTGTAGCGATACGCAGCTTCGCAAATATATCCATTTGCTTGATCGGATGAAAAAATTCACAGGCGAAGATCTAGGGGGAAGGATGGACAGACGCCGTCAAGAATGTTATAAAGATTATTTGTTATAGGAACTATTTATTGACTTTGCCTTTAAATGTCTTTTACAAATATTTGTACCAAAGACTGCGTTTGTTTACTTTACAGACAGATATTTAGGTGGACGGATGGACAGACGCGGTCTGGAATGTTGTAAAATATATTATTTATAAGAGCGATAGAATATTTATTATTACTACACTAGGTGAAAGCCTAAGTAATTTGTGCTTTGATGAGTTCCATCCAGCATAGGATAGAGTTCCCTTTCCTTTTACCGTCTTTGAGGTTATTTACGGACATGATAACCTCAAAGATATTTAATTAGGGAACAGTACATGTGTAAATGACAATTACGAATTATTCAAATTTTTTCTTGTTCAATTACTTAGATTAATACAAATTTATGATCATAATAAACGTTCCGATAAACGAAGAATCTAAAGTATTATAAGAAAATTGGAAAAAAAGTTCCAAGACTAGCAGTTCGCAACTAGCGAACCAAACCGAACTGAAGGTATGAGTAAAGATTTCTTTCTACTTTCAAAAACTGTAAGATAACGCTTGCGAAGAATTTGACATCAGCTGGAATTGAATTGCATATCTCCACTCTGGGCTTTAAAATAACGCAGTATATGCCGCGAAGAAATCGATTAGGTAAAGGCAAAGTTCAACCAGAAGTATTTAAAGTGATAAAGTTTCCCGCTGCCTCTCTCTTTAAAGCGTTTCTGGTTACAGTGCTGACAATGTCCCCGCTGTTTGAATTCCAATCGCAGTTGTTTTGAAATCTTCTTAAACGTCAGTTTTTTTGACTTCATTAAGTAAAAGACGATTCGTAAAATCGTAATAAAACTCTTGTTTCATATCTAATTGAACTTGAACTTGAACTTTCATAATTTAATTCAATATCCAAACTACGTCCCTTAATATGCTCTACATCTTTAAAAAAAAAAGAAAGAAAAAAATCGTAAGCCTATCGACGTATGTGGAAACGTGGGATTCCATAAACCACTTGAGGACGTTAATTTAATTTACAATCATTGCTTACGTCACTCGGTTATTTGCCCGAAGCAACGCTTTGAGCAATCTTGGGCCATTAAAAGTAATGACTAGCGCTGTTGAGTGCACCCTAAATAATTCCTTGTCCTTCATTCTTTCATTAGTTTTTCTAAAAACTCCTTTTACGCGAAAGGTGGATGTAATTTTTATTGATGCATGCTACACGAACTTAATTTCTCAAGAAATGACCAACGTTTTGCAAATCGTACGGAATGCACATAACTTAAACCAAAGTGCCTTAGGGTTTGTTTTTTTTTTCGCTTTGGGGTTTCGTTCCATGAAACGTTTCTTGCACCCAACAGTATGAACTTCAACTTTTTTCACTCGATATATATTACTGATCGGCCATAACTGTGTGTATTCAAAATACCCTGCTGAATTTGAAATGTTAAAAAAATTAAAAAAAAAAAAAAAAAAAAAAAAAAAAAAAAAAACAAGAACAACAGCAACAAATAAAATAAATTCAACAACAATACGCAACAATCACCGATAAATTGCTTTATAAAAAACAATTTTAATTGAATTTTATTAAAAATAAAGAACTTAGGCCAGAAAGAGATACAAAACTAAATTTAAATTTTCTCACACATAAAGAAAGCAAAGAAAAATTCAAAAAACCAAAAAAAAAAAAAAATAGAAAAAAAAAAAAGTCCAAAACGTGCAAGAGAAACGGATGTAATTTGCAATTTGAAACTTCAATTGAAATAAAAGATAAAAGACATAAAAAAAGAACAACAATCGATTAAATCGATTTGACTGAGTGGGCACTCATCCAACAGAAACAAAAAAAAAAAAAAAGAAAGAAAGAAAAAAAAATGCAACAAGATAAAGAAAGTAAATGAAAACCGTAATAATATGGAATGATTCATAATCCGGAGCAAGATAAACGTAAAAGAAAAGAAATATGTTGAGCGAAAGGAATTCAAAGCTTAGTCAGCATAACTGAAAAACGAACCCTTTTTTGGTCGATTTCTTTACGTTTATGCAGTTTCTCCACAACGCTTAACAAGTTTTTTTTTTTGTATATTTTTTTATTTTTTTTTTTTTATTTACTTCACAAAACCGGCCGGTCTTAAGATTTTGTTCCCTTCTATTCTCACAATTTCAAAATTGAGTTGAATGTTTAGTTTTACATTCGGTTTGTAACTTTGGTTTATCTATAAACAACCATCACCGCGATCATCGCTAATGCTTTTCTCTTTTAAAGTTTTAAAGCCTTTCCAGTTAGAAGCAAGCGACGCCACATTTAAGCGATTCGCTTAAACCCAAAAAAAAAGCTATCTGTTCTCTTCTTCTTTACGGAATGTACTTCTAAGAATTTAAACCAATATTTAAGACAAGAAGAAAGCCATAAGAAAATTACAAAAGTAAAAAAGTTATGCTCGATTTAGAAAAAATTTTAGTTAAATTTTAATTAACCGTCATCAAGTTGCTATTCAGACCATAATGGATCGAAGCAGTTTTTATATATCACGTCATTAGATGGTCATAATAGATCATCTGCAATTTCAACATTTGTTTTGGATGCTATGCCAAGCAACAATATTTTATTCGCGGACGGATCAAAGACCTTTTTAAATTCGCAAATTTCTACCTGGATCGAAGATATTTAGCAACAGACTGCGGTCAGTTTAGACGCAGATGCATTTATTAATTGAAAATTGAACAAATTGCTTTGAATTTCTGCTGCACAACGGAGCGACTGAACTCCTTGTAAAATATTCCCTACCACTGCTGCTTGTTCTGCAAGTCAAAGATATCAATTCTAACAAGTACCACATATATAGGGACCATGCTTTGAGATAAGAAAGAAAGAAAGACTTGTGCCGTTCATCTTTGCCGTAACTTCTTTTGAGATGTGGGTATAAACTTAATGAGTTTTACTATGATCTTGGCTATGAGGCGTCTTCGCATCGCCCATTCATCTTCTAAACGCCTATATAGAACTGCATAGCTGTTTGGTTATTCGAAAATATCGTCATTTCACGATTTTTACATAACTCGAACGTCGGACACGTCATAAAGATGGTGGCATCCGATGTTCGTTGAAAACCGAATAAACTTTTCTCATTACTTCATATACATATATATATATATATATATATATATATATATATACTTCATATATATATTTTTCTTTTTCATTTAGCCACAATTCAGCTGATGTGCATCCTACGCTAGTATTAGTTATTGTTGTTTTTGTCTTATACTGAACTCATGCATATATTAAGTGAGGTTTCCTTTCTTTCTTTCTTTTGTTGCATAGCATCCGATCAATTAATGCATTTGAAGCCAGAACGTGTATGCCAACGCCCTTCGATTTTTATTTCTCTTCTTCTAGTCTTTGCTCCCGTATATGGTAACTCTTTGGGAAAAAGAATGCATTTGCAAGCAAATAGTAACTATAACAATATATATATATATATATATATATGTATATATATACGTGGGTGCAGTAATCAATAAATGTAAACGACTTTTAAGAAAGCATTTTACAAAAATATGATAAGTAGGAGTTAACAAAGTATTTCCGTTATCTGTTTTAAACATTTCTAATTAGATTTGTTTTTTTTTTAATAACATAAAAAGAAATTAAAGAAAATTGAATAAAATTAATAATAGATACAAATTTATTTCATTGCCAATAAAACCTGGCTGCGTCTAATTCAAAAGCTGAATGCTTGCTTGCTTTCAAAATTCTTATGGAACATTGCACACACACGCGTTACGTGTTTGTGCAATTCTTGTAAAATAATTTCTTATTAGAATATTATTTATTCAATTTTCTTCTTTTCGTTTCCATTTGTCAAAATTTTAACCATAGAACTGGAGTGGAACTTTACTTACTAATGCATTTCGTAATTGAAATTCATGTCTAATCAACAATTGAAGCCTGAGAAGACCATGTTATCTTTTCATAAATATAAAGTCCTTGACCTATATATCCTTTTTTTCTTATTCATCCAAAGCTTATTATTTACCGGAGTCAACGCTTACGTTATTTCTTCCGGAAATAGTCTTTTTCAATCAGATCAAGAAAGGTGTTCGCGACGATTTTAATAAAAATTCAACTGCGTCTTTCTTACATCCTAAATAAACTTTATTACTGAAGTAAATTTACGCCGTTTTAATCGATAATTTTCTCCTATTTCTCCGATGAGATGATTCTATCATCAATGTTGAAGTTTTGTAATTTCTCAGCTAAAAACCGAATCAAGAAGCGTTCACTGGTATCGTTTTGAGGAGTTCAGCGGATTGAAGTAAACGGTAATGCGGGCTGTACAGTGGACGCATCCAATTTTCACACCTAATCCCTCTTAACATTTATTGAATCATTAAAGATATTTGTTGTGTGACAGTGTCATGATAAAAGATGACTCTTTTCCTATTGGTCAGTTCACTAAGCTCTTCAACGGCATTAGCTATTCGCAGCATGGAGTTGAATCGTCTCACGACGTACGATTTCCTTCTAGCACCACCGGACACAGAACATTACTGCACATAACGTTTCACTTAAAGCGCAATCTTTCCCGGATTTTATTGTCGTACGCTATTCACTTGTTATCGCTGTCAGTCTGTCAAAAAATGACTCAATCAAAATTAGTGATTCGTAGGCGAAAATTCGATCCATTTAATGCGGCTGCGGATTTAGTATTGAAATGGCATGCACAGCAATTTGAAAACGAAAAAAACACTACGAGCTTACTCGTAGTTGACATCAAGAAATAAAAATTTTGTTGCCACATGCAGCTTACAAGGTGTCTAAGCTTGTAGCACAAAAAGTGCGACATATCTCGTAGTTAATATTGAACGGGTTAATCAGTTCGTCAAAGGGTTTATTGCAAAATTAATATGATACGCTAGGAAGCAAGGATCCTTTAAATACTATTCGATTGAGTATTAATTCCTACAAACATATATATATATATATATATACTGTAAGCACTAATTACAAAGTCAGAAGGTGTAGCCTTTCATAGCATCGACACACTGTTATATATTAATCAATATTCGGATGCCGACCGAAGATAAGATGATAATTGTTTTTTACATATATTCCCAGCTTATGAAGCTTCGCTTTGAAGGCGTTCAAAAGTAAGAAAGCAATGCTACTATCCTACTATATTCTCTTGTGTAAATATACAAAAATCCCAGTAAATTTTTTTATTGTTCGGGAGCGTGTCCGAAAACTAACCTATCGGACTGATTTTGGTAATGAATTTTCCCGATTATTTTAATATCAATGTAATAACGAACTTGACAGTGACATTTCAGCTACGAGTAAGCAATGTTTTTATATTTTCACTAATCATAGATTATTTGCATCTGGTTACGAAATTGATTTGTGCAGTCAAGTTGACAAGATATATGCAAAGTTGCAGTTTTCTGTTTGAGTTTTGTCATATTGGCCGTATCTATGATTAGTTGGAGTAATCGCTATATCGATTCAGTATTTTTTGTGCTTCTTTTTTCAAAACCTTAATAACGAAAGGCAATGTATCCTTCCAATAAAACACTTAAGTAGATCAAAACTGTTGCTAGTCAACCAACTTTGAATGTGTAGGTTCTTAATAACGCTACAAGTTGACTGAAAAGCTAGTTCACTTCATATTTCGATAGTGGGCTTAAGCAGACATTTATCGAAAAGTATTCTGTCAAATTTTTATTAAAACTATCACGTTTTGAATCTTTTTTCTTACATTGCGTATGCTAAATATTTTCAAGAAAATTTATGATATATTCGATTTTTACTAAAGAACATAAGCGAGCAATTAGTTCGAATTTACTAATTCCGTTGTGTGTGTTGCAAAAATTTTGATTGTTATAGGAAATTTTTAAAAAAAGATGGCCGATGAAGCGAAAGCACCGCCAGCTGCAGAGGGAGCACCAGCCGAAGGCGGTGAAGCGGGTGCACCCCCAGCTGAACCAACTGAACCCGTTAAGCACACCTATACATTGTTCTATTTCAATGTGAAAGCATTGGCTGAGCCGTTGCGTTATCTATTCGCATACGGTGGCATTGAGTACGAGGATGTGCGTGTAACGCGCGATGAATGGCCCGCTTTAAAGCCAAGTAATTAAAATTTAAACAAAATCGATTCGATTGTAAGTTTTGTGATTGTGAATTTTTATAGCCATGCCTATGGGACAGATGCCTGTCTTGGAGGTTGACGGCAAACGTGTTCATCAAAGTATATCGATGGCCCGTTTTCTGGCTAAGGTGGTTGGCTTAGGTGGCGCAACTCCATGGGAGGATCTACAAGTCGATATTGTTGTTGATACCATTAATGATTTTCGTCTAAGTAGCGAACAATGTGTGATGTTGCATGTTTACATGTTGTTTGATTAATCTTTGCATTTTTTAATATATAGAAATTGCAGTCGTCTCCTACGAACCTGAAGATGAAATCAAGGAAAAAAAACTGGTCACCCTTAACAATGAAGTCATTCCATTCTATTTGGAGAAGCTGGAGCAAACAGTAAAAGATAACGAAGGCCATTTGGCATTGGGCAAAGTATGTTCTTCAAACTTTTATTATAAAATAAACGTAAAAGAAAATTTAATAAAATCCCTTTTTGGCTATATATATATATATATATATATATATATATATATATAAACAGTTAACATGGGCTGATGTCTACTTCGCCGGCATTTTGGACTATATGAATTATATGGTGAAACGCGATCTATTGGAAGCCTATCCGGCATTACGTGGTGTCGTAGATACCGTTAACGCAATGGATCCAATTAAAGCTTGGATTGAGAAGAGACCACAAACCGAAGTTTAAAATAAAAGACCAACCACCAAGCACTTTAATATGAACAAACATGTATACACTTCTTTGACTCACATTTAAACTTATTCATTTTTATCGAATCATATCGTACCAACAATAATCACGATTCTAATAATTATTGATTAAAACAAGATATTTTGTTCCTTTTTTTTAGTATAACAAGAAAATATCACATAAACCTAAACGATAATATATATTAACGTAAAAATAATAAAAAAATTCAAAAAATAATTCATGTTACGATTACTGTTTTCCATGCCATATGCCTGCGATCGTCTTTAAGTTACCTTTTGTTCGTGGTAAGCATGACTCTTTCTGTTTTCTTTTATGTTGATTGTAAATAGACTTTTCCTGTAACGCTCAATGTGGACCTGAGTGATAAAATAATTAAATGATTTATAAAAATTAATAATATTTAAGAGTTCGTTGAGTTGACTTTAGTTTTCTTCAACTATTTAATTTTAATATTTATTTTATGAATGAATGAATGAATTTCCAATCGCTTTATATCTAATAAACACATACGTATACATACATATTTACTAAATTTAAAAAAAAAAATCAAAGATCAAAACCTTATTGCACTAACATTGCTTGTTAATGATCTGTTTAAGAACAAATTGCCCATACATCTCCTTACAAGATTCAAGCCAGCAGCCAACTGTCGCCCATCCGATTTTCGCAATTCATACAGTCCTTGAGTGTATAAAAAAGACTCAAAAAAAATTCACCTATTTTCGAGATTATTCGAATAATATATACCCACACACCTGTTGACATCAGTACAAGTCACGCTAATGAAAATAAATCCAATAATTACATTAAAATTCAAAAATTTACATAGTTTTTCGGAACACATTTTTTCTTGTAAATTAAAAGTAATTTTAATTAAAATATGAAAAATTTGTAACACAAATATTATACGTTTTTTCACAAAAATTTTTAATGCTGAATAAAACACTCACATCCGCTTTTCTTGAAGGAGTACTCTTCAGTTTTTCAGTAAGATCGCTTTCATCTTTTCAATTCCCCATTGATCATTTATTTTGCACTCGACTCGCGCTGAGTTGCCTTCTTGAACTTAACCGTTAAGTTTTCTCCGCGCTAGGAACATTTTTCCATAGCTCAAGCTTCGAAAGAAATACAAAGAACGAACATAGAGTTTCTTAAAGAGAAGCCGTAATATATAATAAATATAGTAAAACTTTCGATATTCTCTTCACGGGCCCATAAAGTATACTTACGAATCCATAAAGTATATGACGGATATCCTTGACGATGTACATGACATGCATGATGTAGTAGTAGTAATTACATCCCCGAAAATCTCTCTAGAAGAATTGGACTTGTCTCAATTCAGTTCTCTTTATTCGTCTTAGATTAAAAGTTAAAAATCGGCAAATTTGCGTTTTATATAAGTTTATTCATTAAATAATGAGGCCGCGTATCTTATATATATATATAATTTCCTTTAAACGATTTAGCATTTAATTTGTTCTGTTATCATATCTTTATGCGGGCTAAGAATTTAAGCCGTCTTCAATAATGACTGTTTTATTTTCATATGATCAGCTAAATAACGAGAACATATAACGAAGAGCCGTGAGCGGCTACCTATTTTATCACTAAAGCAATATGAATTTTTTAGTGTCCTATATAATTTGATGCGATATATATCGAACCAATCAGCTCTTTCGATTTTTACCGCTTTCACGAACTTGTAAGAAATAATTGATCAACTTTAGAAAACATAGAAGAAAACTTTTTTTGGCAATGATTTCTCTTTATTTCATCGCATGTCAAAATTATATTGATACAGATTAAAATGTCATAGTCAGAGCAAATCATATTAAAAAAACACTTACGTCTTCGCCACAAAATAGCAAAGATTAACTGGCATAAAGTTGGGCCATCGCATATTTTTATCTTTGTTAAAAGGTAGGTCCGAGACTCTGCTAAGGTAAGTGATAATTGGCAATAAGTTAACAGATATATAGACAAATAATAATAATTGTCCAAAAATAAGGCAAGTTCCTACATAACAAAATGTTCAAATTAAAATATCAAAAGTAAACGATCAAGCATAGAAAACTAAAAAATCAGTTAAAAATTCTAACGTTACGCGCCTATATCTAATTGTTTTGTCTAATTTGTTTTGTACTATAGTTTGCTTCCAAGCCTCTTTGTTTGACACCCATGTCAAGGGGATCGTTAAACATTATATGCTACGTCGTAACGGTTCAAGTGTTAAACAGAGACGATCGTACGCTTTTTTGAAAAGGTTCCCCCATTTTTTGAACATAATAGCATAATATATCCGCGGACGCCACTGATAGCTATGAGTATGTTAAAAATGTGTTTGCGATTCATTTTTTTATAAATGTATGTTTTCATATAAAATTTCTGAATTTCTTTGATTTTACAATATTTTTTGTTAATAAATGTATAAAAATATATATATATATATATATATAAAAGAAATTGTTATTCTTTTTAATGGTCTCCTAATTGTTTCCGATTCTTCTTCCTTGAGTTGATCGCTTTTGCTCTTCTATCATCTCCTCCAGATGTATATATAGTGTTTTGGAAAATACGCCAACTAAACTTATTTAATTTTACAAGTTATCCGCCTGAATGGCAAGGTCTCGACTTTCAACTCATGCGTAATAATACTAATAATGCTTAATAATTTTATTGTGCAAATGTTGCTAGCGATATGTGCTATCTTATACACATAGTGTTCCTGCCAAATGTTGCTAATGAAATGTTCCATCTTATAAACATAAAGTTTTTGTTGGACATGACGTATATCTAAAACTACACATTAGGGACATTGTTTGCATTCATAGAATGTTTTGAATAAAACCGTACGGCTAGAGCGTTTGTACATGCACTTGCTTAAGAAGTTTTATTTCTAAATGTCCGTCGATATAAATTGTTTTTTTTATATTATACTTTTGTGCATTTTCCTTGAGGTATTGGATTAGGCGCTTTAGCCTTTATTTTAAATAGCAATTTCCCCCAAAATATTTCAGACCTATGTACTATTTTTCCTTCAGTATATAATTGTGAGCAACACTAGCAGTGATATACCCGATTTTTTCACTTTTTGCCAAGAGACAACTTAAAATGTAGCTTATTATCTTGTCACTCAACCATTTCTTCTATGAGTTCTAAATAATCTTTACAAGGTAATCGATGGTCTCTCCTGATATTGATAGAATATCTATAAGCTTTAAATCACTTTTTCTCCTTTTGTCGTATAGAGTCACTTTCTTTTAGAATAAGAGAAAGAAGAGTTGATCCTACCCTTGAAATTTTATTTTACGATAACTGATTTAAAGGACCTTTTGCTCGAATTCGAACTGAACTTGAAACATGAAAAATTAGTATTAAAACTTTTTCCACTTTCCGATGATCGAGGAGTAGCTTATGAAGATGTAAAACTATTTCGCTTCAAATTGAGAAAGTTACTTGTCCGTCGAGAGTGTAATTTCCTTTTTGGCCACGTCTCCACGAATCCTGAGCTACTTATATCGATGTTTTCCTGATCTATGCTTTCATCTGCACTGCCTCTCTCGGGATAGTTCGATTAGATGGCGGAATATAAAAAAAAAAACACATCCCTATTGTCGGTATTTATGTTTAGTCTAAGTGCGTCAATAAATCTATCGAATTTAATCCGGCCCATGTTATACGCAACTTTGGATATTATATCCAAATTGATAAAGCCATATTTTGGGCAAGTTTGACAATGACAATGAGGGCCCACAAATAGTGATGGAATTGCGTTTTCCATACCCCCACAATACTAACATAGATCCCGCATGTTGGTATACCGTTCAATTCATAATCACTTTCTGAATCGATCTAGGCATGTCTGTCCGTCTGATTGCTTTCCTTTCTAGCATTCCGCCTACCGGTTGCAATCATGGAAATATTTAGAGAAAATTTGAACACCGACACGAGAACCAACGCTATTGAAAATACTTCGGCTCGGAACACATTTCCACTCTTTCCACATTTCTCATATAACACTTTGTTTGGAAAGCCGTTACACTAACTGTAACTGTATTAAGCAAAATGGTGCAGGCTGTTTAATAAACAGCTGCGTTTTCCTGTTAGTAATAAAAAATGGTCTTATTTTCGTCGAAAATGGACTTTTTCACTCATAGAGAAGTCAATCAATCATATAAAAGTCAATCATTTTAAAATTCCCTCCGTAATTTCATTACAATAGATTAAATGTATTTTTATTTTTTTTATACTCATCACCGAAGGATTCATTTTGTTTGCAGCGGCCATTTAAGTATTTAAGTATGTCCTTCCGTCCGTCTGGGCAATGTGTGTTGTAAACTATCTTCTGGAAAAAATGAACCCATTGACTTCTAATTCGGCAAAAACATTGCAAGCTCGTGCACAAAGGTTGATATTGAAATTGGGGCAAATCAGTCGAAGGACATGCCTGCTGCAACACGTAAACTGAGAACACCTTTGTTTTTCAAAAGAAAGTTTTTCGCTCATTACTCAAACTATAGCAAATAAATTCACAAATAATTGAAAGCATATTCTATGGGCGATGCTGTACCATTTGTGTACCACGCCTAGCGAATATTATAGCGTATCAAAATTGAATTGTTGAGTAGAGAATTAAATGTAAAGTAATTTTACTTATCTGTCTACCACTGGTTCCTCAATTTTCTTGCTTTGTGTAAGCGTCTAAAATGATATCAAATGTAAGTCAAGTTCGTTTTATGCAAGACAATCAAACAATACGCAAAAAACATAAATTTAATGAACAAAAACAAATTTTTTACAACTTAAGAAATATTTCCTCGCAAATTGTTTTTGTTTTGGTAGTTTCGTCGCTGCCGTTGTTTGATATGCTTTGGCGTTTCTTTCTTTTCATTATTCACAAATGTGCCATTATTTGAGCATTCGTCGAGTATGTATTTAAGGTCTGCTGAACGACGCAAAGTCCCAGGATTACCAATGATAATAAGCAATGATTTGGCTCGTGATAGCATGACGTTAAGACGCTGCGCGAAAGTTATTGAGAAATGTTTTCTACAAATTAATGAATAATTTCACTCACTTTTGGTTCGTCCACAAATCCCAAGCTGGTGAACGATCTTACCAGAGAAATAATAACTATATGCTTTTCGCGTCCTTGAAATGAATTCACAGTACCGATTTCCACGTCCGTCCATTGCTTTTCTCGCAATTGTTTCTTGATGCGTTCACATTGCTGTTTATAGGGTGATATAATTGCGATATCTGTTTGCTCCACTTGGCGCCCATCAATGCCGGTGATGAGGAGACTTTCCAATAACTCCATTGACACTTGTAATTCGCGATTATTGAAACAACTTCCGGAGCGCTTGTCTTTTTCGGTACGTCCAAAAACTGCTTGGAAAATGATAGGAAAATTTGCATTCGGCAATTTATCCCACTTAGCTGCTACGTTCACATCGGCTGAGAAAAAAAATTAAGCATGAATGAAAATCATGTCTAAGTGGAATCTAACGCTTACATGGCTTAGCTTTGGCTTGTAGTTTGTTATCGTAGTACAAGTGATTGAATAATCCCAATATCTTTGGGTGACAACGATAATTTTGATTTAAACGAAACTGAAGGGTACGATCATAATTTCCCCATTCATCTAACGAGTAGCACTTCCTTTCCAGCAACCGTTCCATCAGGGATTTACTCAAGCCAAGCTCCGCAGCACGTTCAGATTTAAAAACAGGCCCTAATTGCTTGTGATCGCCCGAGAGTATTATTTCACATTTCGGTGACTTAACGTCCATTATGCCCACCAACGCTTCCGGTTCCGAACAAGCCCCAGCTTCATCGATAAAAATATGGGTAAAAAATCCTCCCGCACCAATTCCACCACTAACCAATTTACCCACTAAGCACAGTGTAGTTACAATTATACTGTACATTCGTATGTCTTCAATTGCAGGATAGTAGTGGGAGCCACCTTTACAATTGGAACGCTTTAATACTTCGGGATCAATCGCATTAACGCCATTTGCAAGTGCACTGCCTGAGAAGAGCCTTAGTAGAAGATTCGATTGGTTTCGGTAGAGAATATTGCGGTTAATATTTTTGCATATTCCTGATGCAATGGTGTCGCAAGCAGAATTTGATGAAGATGTTACAAGTATGCGTGTAGAGAGACGTCTAACATACAACTGCAAAATAGTCTCTACTACAGTTGTAGTCTTACCGGTGCCAGGAGGTCCAAATATTATGTAAGGCGCAAAGAGATTTTCATAGTTTACTATGCGATTAACTGCTTGCAATTGCTCTGGATTTTCAAATATGCTCCGATTAAACAATGACAAACTAAAAATTAATAAAACCATTATAGTCGGGGTAGGGCTATTATTGAATATTTCAAAGCACTACGCTTAATACAATTATTCATAGATTTTCGTGACAAAATACCAAAATGCCATGCTTTCTTTCCATATTAAGGCATCATTTTTATGGAAAATCTTATGTGCTCGAATCGCCAAAGACGCGAAAAACGCGTGGTTAGTCTACTAGATTTTATTGCCTCCATTGCCACAATGGGCTGCTTTTCTTGCGAAACCTTACAAAGGGTAGGATTTAAAAAATAAATAAACCCTTAGCGTGGATTCACTTTGGCTGCAAAATATTAGAAAACAGACTGTTTTGCCATATGAAACTTGTTTATCGTAAAACACTGTTTGGCAGATTACAGTTCAAATACAGGAATACATAACATGTGTAAATTGATATAGAAAATTCTTTTAAATCGATTGGTTGACCTATCTCAAGTTTCTCTCATGTTGCATGCATCTCTTGATAATGAAAATATCGTACATTTTATCTGTCGACGGATCATAGATATCATATTTGATTTGTGCTTAGAATAGAGAATCACATTAATACGGAATATGAATATACGATATTTAGCTCTGAAGAAGGTTTACAGTCGTCATCTAACGGCAAGAAGATAATCAGCTTTTTGTACCAATTTTGTGGACTTTTTAAACTAACAAGATGGGCATCAAAATTTTGTAATAAAGTTTGTGATTCTCAGGCAAAACACTATCAAAAACATTATGATTTTCTTATTCGATGTTAGCTATATGCAAAGAGCATGCAATGCTACGATATTTGTATAAATAAACTTACAAAAAGTTATACATATATTAAATCTCTATGATGTAAGAATAAATATTTTTCGAACGAGGGTAACTTACTGCGTTCTTTCGTTTCTATTTCTCGTTGGATTTTCTAACAAATTTTTACTCTTCTCAACAGGAAATAAATACTGGCGTATCGCTCTGTCTCCTGTTAATAACTCCAACGCACGATACTGATATCTTAAAGGCATGCGCATTGGTCGGATAATCAAGTTGTATTTTTCATTATCATTCACCCTTAAAAGCTTTGAATTCTGATCGAAATTAAATCGAAATCGTAAGACATCTTTGGAAATACTTGTAATTACGCCGCTGCGCCTAAATAAGTTTTCATTTCCACGGAGCTGTTCATGGAGATGAGGCAGAAGTACATCAATCTTTCCCGTAGAAACAGCACTGTATTTAGGAACAACAACCACCTCATCCATGAAAGGATCCACAATCTCATTAATATCGTTGTCAGTATTGTTGAGCTAATTGCAAAGAATCTTGAGAATATGAATGTATTTGAAAATTTTGAAACCAACCTTAACCATAAATTCTCTATTCTCCTTATCCCCGGTACTATGTATGATGACATCTTTTTGTTGCAACGCAGGATATTGCGACATGACAGTCAAATCCTCTATTTCCAATAAATAACGAAATATTATGTGTATATTCTCAGAATGCAAATAGTAGTCCTCCAAGTAGGCGCTAAATAAGTAAGGTACAACGAATAATGAAACTTTATTAAACTAGTTCATCATCATCGTCTCAAAACGGATCAATTTATTATTTAATTATAACGTCTGACATTCGCCGCAATATTTAGTGGCTACGTTCATGTTTCGGTCACTTTTGTTGATAATATTTTTCTTGTTAATATTTTACTTTGCCTTATGAATAACTAAAGTGTTTCAGTCTTTTTTCTCAATAAGTCTTAAAATACCAGATAAATATGCAAACTTCAAAGTGTCGTAATTAAGAGGCGATGCTCGACACCGACCCACGAATTTTTTGCGCATGCACATAAACAAGGATTACAAAATTTGCAAAAAAATTTCCTTAGCGGGTGAGAACCTACCTCATAACAGGGCTGCTTGTCTTCAATGATGTCACTGAAAAATTTTGATCTAGTGATGATTTCATGGCTGTGCTTGGCGGGTAAAATGACAGCGGATAGAGTACTGTAAATTTTCTGTAATGATTCACAAGAAATTAGAAATGAATATAAAAAATTACAGTGAACTTGTGTACCTTATGATTTTCTTGTCCCTGGAATTATCAGGAGGATATACAGGAGAAACCGTACGTATGTATCCCGACGAATACGGTACGGAGCGACTTGAGGTAGAAGCATTATTTCCGTAATTATAAGAAGAATTGCGTTTTGAACCAGAAAAAAACCTTCCAACTGTGGATGCAACACTCCGGATAGCTGAACTTATTGCAGATCCCATCAAAACGTGTATGACAAATGCAACAAACAACTAGGAATAAATTTGCATTCAGCTTGATTCCAATCTTTTAACGCCTATCTTTAACGATATTTAGCTGCAAGATGAAGCAATATGTAAAATACTATCTGATAATTTTTCGTAGGTAATTGTAATAATTAAAAATCGAGCATTGTTAATGGCTGGCTTTTCATTTCTATTCAAATAGCAGGCAAAATCCTAGACCAATTTGGCAGATACGCAGAGGTTTAGTAAAGAAACATTGGAAAACATTTATTTATCGGTACTTGTAGGGCCATCTTCTATTATAACCTAAAAGGGGCTATAAGAAAAGTTTATGATAAGAATTTCTATCATAACCAAACAATAATTAGAAGGGAAAATTTACGAAAAGATGTCTTTCTCCCGATGCTGTTTTTAGTGTGCAGACCGATGACATACACAACTCAAAGATGTACAGGTTTTATACGATCCCCGAAACACATTTGCAAATTTAATAAAGTGATAAAGAAAAATTTGCCAAGATCACACAACATCATGACAAGCTTGGAAAAGGTCGGGTTGTTCTTGTCCGCGCCCTCCTATCTTCTCTATATTAGCTCCTATGGTTATTGCCACCACATCAATGATTTTTTTCTTTTTTATTGCCTACATAGATATAATTTCGCATTTTTATTATAGCTGCTAAGCTACGTTAATGTTAGCGGGATCTCTGTTTTTCTTCGTTCTTCCTTTTCGTCGCGGGACTGTACACATAGCTGTAGATTTAGAAGGCAAAATTCCACAGCGTAAATATTAAGAAAAAAAAAAAGAGATATTTTTTTCTTTTATCAAATTGAAAGCCTTTCGTCGTAATTTGAATTATGAACTTTAGGAGGGAACTGCAATCTCCACGCGTTCATTGTTGTTTGCATTTCGCTCACTCAGTTTTCACTGATATTACGAACGATATTTTCAAAGCAAAGATTAAAAAAATTTCAAAAATTTTCAAATTCAATTTATATCACAAGTTATAATTACTTACTTAGGACACAAGACTCTTCTTCTTCCACTGTCGATGGATAATAGGAAATAGTGAACACATAAAATCACAGCATGTACGCGAAATATATACATATTCAGGATTTTAGTAAGGCTATAGATTAATATTTTATTTTTGATTTCATTATAATCGAACCCTTTCCTCTTTTGTATTTTTTGTATATTTCTCCGATGTCTTGCTTTTCATATACAATACGGATATGCAATGTAGACCTAAAGTTAAGGGTATTTAATATACACATAACATGGCTTCATTAATAACGGAATGTGGAACGAATGGATATTCATGCTCCTGATAAGGGTACCAATTATATATGGCGGTAGCTAGGTTTCATTTCTGATAACATGGCTTCATTAATAACGGAATGTGGAACGAATGGATATTTATGCTCGTGATAAGGATACCAATTATATATGGCGATAACTAGGTTTCATTTCTGAGTATCAAGTTTTTTGCTTTATGTATGCCCACAAAAGTTGTGACAAACGCTCCCATATATTTATCAAATCTTGTAAAAGTTGAACAGCTCAAGGCTAGCGTTAATATTGGTTGTTTAGATATGCGTTTATTACGAAAACAGCAATAAATGGAAAACAAAATAAATTCCGAATAAAATCGTTTACTTACAAACGGCTAGTTAAGGGCCCTAATTATGTATCTTTTAATTAAATAGTTCTCGTTCAAAAGGCGTACATTGAGAAACAGTTGTGTGAGAGTTATGTATGGCTTTCGTCATTCGAAATTTGTTTCGAAAAACAATCTTGACATTTGTTTACTTACAACGATAGAATTAATAACAAAATCATACTAACGTAAAAAAAAGAAAAAAAAAAAGAGAAAAATATATAAAAGTGTATACAATGGCAGACGAAGCTTTGCAATGTCATCATTGTACTTCTGTTTGATGGGATCAGTTGGGGTCACTGACATTATAATTAATGGTCAACCATTACTGTGATGTCCAGTGCAATGGTCTTGCAGGCAAGATCGCCCACTAGAATGCCTCAACAAATGCAAGTCGTAGTTTAAGCCAGTAAATCTAAAGTTTACTGCTATAATATTCATGTCGTGGGCGCAAATATTATGAATAAAATATTTATATATGTACACGCAAAATCATGTGTCTATGTAGATCGCATGCAGGCTATGCTTGCCTTTTCGGTTTATGAGACGTTGTTCATTTTATGTGAACTTATGGAAATAAGTGTGAGTTTCCTGGATGCACCCAAACACTTTAATAAATATTAGGCATATTTCAATCATTGTTTATTAAACGACAACGTACACAAGGAGTTGCTTACCACCAAGAATACGAAATTTGTTTTTTTTGAGTTTATATGCTTTTATTCTTAGTTCTGTCATTTTGTTTGTTTGTAAACAAACAAGCATTAAATTTCCCCCTTATTTTCCCCTTATTTTTTCAAATTAAATATCGAATGACGAAAGTCATGCATAATGCGAACTAAAGAGCTTTCACATTACGCCTTCTAAGTGAGAGATGATAAACAAATGAAATCAAACATTCGCAATTGATCAAATGAGTATAATTTATGAATCTCGTTAATGGATCGAAATTGACCAAATGAATACAATTTATAAATCTCGTAAGGGGATCGATTTGCTTAAACAATTTGACTCTTACTTCTCCAAATCTCAAATGTTATTTCTATAACTATGCACAGTTTACTTCTTAAGAAATAATTTAAAACAAAGCAGGTTGAAGCAGTCGATATGAATACATATACAATTGAATACCGCCCTAATGAAAAGCTATACGTCATCGCGCCATTGAGATTATGTTTTTTTAAACAATATTTTATATATTTATTTAGAAACACCGCGGGGCAGCAAACCTACCGCTGAAATCAAATATAAATGGCATTGAGTTTCAATTCTTTGATTTCTAAGTAAGATACATGTTGCTGTTATACTGCAGGAGAATCGGTGAAGTTTGTTAACCTAGTAAATATATGGGCACAAGGATGACGACTTTACTCACAGCAACACATTTTCAGTGATTCATGAAAACCTGTGTAGCTTTTCTCCGCCGCTCCGTCGACGCTGTTCATCAGGTAGGGCTTACGTTAAATTTGATACTTTGCTGTTGAACGGAAGATTTGTGGTTTGGATGATATTGTAAATGGAGAGGGTAGAAAAAGAGGAAGTTTTCTGGATAATTGTAGGAACAATACGTTTCGTAATGAGATTTTTCTCCAAGGGGGAATTAATAGGTATCCATCATTTGTTTCCTTAAAAAATTAAAAAAAAAAAATGAGATCTTGATACTTTGCAATTTTGATTGAGCTTAGTCGACCTTTTCCACTTTTGTATCGGCACTAAAGAATTACTTATGGAATATATGAGTGAATCGTTGTACGTGTTATAGTTTATATGCAAGGGGCAAAAATGCCATTCCTTTTTATGTCCATATTCATTTTATCAAAATATTTGCAACGCCCAGAAGAAAGCTTCAGAGACCCCATAAAGCATATATATTCTTGATCAGCATCGAATTCTTGATTCATTTAAGCATGTCCCTCTGTCCGTCCGCGTAGTTTCTGTTTCTGTTATGAACGTTTTCCAAAAATGAAGATATCGACTTAAAATTTGGTAGAAACATTGGAGAAGTTTTTGAAAATAGGTAAGTATTGAAAATGGACAAAATTGGTCGAAGCTGAAAATGGCAGTGGAACATAAACCGAACGCAGCTCCATTTTCTTTAAGAAAAATTTGTGAGATTTGCTGGAAATTATAGAAGTTAGAATGGGGAAATTTTCTATATTTACTTTGGGAAACTCTACTCTTTAAGTACAGAAATGGAAGAAATGGCCTATACCCACAAAAGCTTACAAGCGATTAAATTATCGTTTTTCATTTTCAACGCAAACAACAGGACAGAATATTAAAAATTATTTTGCACATTCCTCAAATAAAAATATGTTATCTGCCAAAAAATGCTTTAATTCTAAAATGAATACGATCGACACCGCGATCTAGTGGAATAATTCGTTCTTAATAATCAAATAATAGAGCAAGATTCGGCCCCTGCTGAATATAACTATCTTACTTTCTTTTTTTTTTTTTATGAACGCAGAAAAGACACATCAGAAAAAATTTTTATCTGCCGTTTGCTTTAGCGCGTTCTTTCGAGTGTTGATTGCTTCCTTTACAACATTAGTTTGAAAATTTATTCGTTGATTGATAATAGTAATAATAATAACAACAAAAAATTATATTCGGCTCTGCCGAAAATTTTTCACCGGCCGTGCTTATCTTAAAAAAAAAGGAAGAGAAACAACAACAAAGAAATAAAATTTTCATATTCTATAGTATAGAGTGGACTGAGCTGCGCTGACCTTTCCCATTTTACCACCGGTACTGTAGGACCACTTATAGAATAAAAGCAATTAGCAAAAAATGACTCATTTGGTTTTATAAGGTATTCTTACTCACTTCCAATACCAACTTATGTCCGAAAGCTTTCAATTCTTTCGATTCTTTAATTTTAATTAATTTAGATTCTTCAAATTTTCTGAATTTTTTGCCAAATGTGAAACAAATATATTAAAATTTGTGATTGGGAGAATATTTACTGCAAACATACACACAGAGGCTGCAAATCTTGAAAATAAAACAACACGTATATCGCAAACCTATCAGTTTTGTTTTGTTTTTGTTCAAAATATTATTAATGTGTTTAACTATCTCGTTTCTTCTTTTCTCTTGTTAGTGTGTTGAATGATCTTGTTTTTTTTTTTTTTCTTGTTTCTTTTTTAAAAAAAATCCGGGATTCCCCCTCGAAACATAATGCAAAAATTTGCTTTATATTTTTTTTTTTACTTTTCACTCACAATTTCTACTTTCACTATTATTTTCTCAACTATAGAAAACTATTTTGACTCGCAATAAATATTTTCTCTGGTATACTGTAATACTTACAATGTTTACAAGATCTTTAAAGCCGATAGCCCTAGATGCTAGTGCTTTAAGACTTTAGTCTTAGAATTTATTCTCTGGCTAAATTTATAATAATAATAATAATAATAATAATAATAATACAAGATCTTTAATTAAAAAATGAATGCACGAAAGTACAATTCTTTATAACTGCTTAATTAACTAACTTCTTTGAAACTAAATTAACGTTGTTATGATAATATATAGCGAACTCGCAAAAGCACAAAAAAGCTGTACTTGAAGTGCTTTTTCTGTGTTTTAGCGGAATTTGGAAATTACTTAAAAATTTTTTTAAAGAATTGAATGGCAAACGATTAAAGTTATTAATTAATTACGTTTTATTAAAAACTAAACCATAAATTCATTCAAAGTTATTTGAAAGACGGCGACTTGTAAGAAGACACTATTATCAATGTATTCAATATTGTCACTATATATTCGTTAATTCTTTAAACGCTTACAACGTTTGCGCTACGGAGAACTACCTGCAGTTCGTATTATTTGCAAAAATTAAAACGTGCTCTCAAGAATTCACCTAAATTTAATCCAGTATCGTGAGGTTAGAAAGAGAACTTTTTATATTTAATTTTAGCGCTTTAAAAAATATTTATATGAAAACCACGAATCTACAATTAATATGAAATCATGTTAAAACCAAAAAACACAAAGAGTGATAAGACATCTTCAAAATAATAGCTATTATAACAAAAATTATTACTTTATTCACCAAGGGACTTTGAAGGATAAGATTTTCGTCCAGATAAAGCAGAGCGGCTCTATAAAAAACGTGCTATCCAAAAAACAATTTGACTCCGTTTACAGTTCAAAGGCAAACTGGTTTTAGGTTTTATAAGCTTTTTTTTTAATACATTAGTTAAATATGAAGCAAAAAAACAAAAATTTGGCATTTGTTGGAAACTTTTACTGGGAAGTGCGACCAAAACACTGAAAATAAACTGCGTTTGTTGTTTCTGTTGAATACCTTATAAAATATCCTATTAAAACGAAAACAAAATTTCAAAAAAAATAATATGAGGGAAGAAGAAGCATGGAGATGGATGTCATTAATGCAGCTAAATAAAGCAAAAGAATGGCTTAATCGTTTTGGTTTGATAATTATATTTTAAATTCAAAATAATTCGTTTTTTTGCTTGTTTTTTATTTCTTAAGATTAGCGGGGACAAAATGCACATAGAACAGTTTCTAAATTTATAATAAACGATTCTCTTGTCTTCTAGTGCGTTTTTATTCACTTTTTAGCTCATTTTTTTGTGTAAATATACAAAACCATATGATTTGTCCATTTCCGCAAAGTCTCATAAAAAGCTAGTGTTTCATTTCGAAAGATGTAACATCATTGTATTGTGGTAGGCCCTTAAGCGAACGAAAAAAGCAATTCTCGTGATCAGCTGTTTTATTAAGTAGTTTTGTATCGAATAAAAAATAAAAACATTCAAACAAAAAAAAGAAGAAATTATTTAAAGTTGAAATAAAAACATTATTTTGCTTTCCATAAAATATGGATACTTCAGAAGTAGTTATAGAAGAAATCGACAGCAACGCAGTTCCGGAATCCGAATTATCAGAATTCCAAGAAACTCAACCTTTAAAAGTACTCGGTATTTATGATGATGTCGCGATAGAGATAGATGATGACGAGGAGGAGGATGAGGGCAGTATGATAAAAAAGTTTATACACGGCGAAGCAGAATTTCCGGATATTTATACTAAATTGGAGTCTGAAGAGGAGGAGGAAGAAGAAGAAGACATTGATAATGCGAACGAGACAATAAAAGAGCAGCAACAGGATATGATGCGCGATTTGTTAGAACCCAGTACAAGTGTCGGAAAGAATGCTAAAGAAGTCGAAACAGATCTTGTTATGGAAGATACTATAGGCGATCGAAAATCTCGTCTCCACTTAGGCGGTGGTCGACGTAGACCTTTTTTAAATGTTGCATTACAAGGTTTAATGGGGGAAGCAAATTTGTCTTTCGCTCGCGGTCAAACTGAAATGGCTGAAAAGATTTGTTTAGAAATTATACGTCAAGATCCTTTGGCTGCAGAGCCGTTCTTTACGTTGGCGCATATTTACGAATCCCGTGACACAGAAAAGTACCTAAATTTTTTGACTATTGCAGTGCATTTGAATCCCAGTGATCGTTTTCAGTGGATCCGCATAGCTGAAATGCATATAGCTCAAGGTAATTTACAACGAGCTCGTTTATATTACACGCGTGCTATTAAGGTGCATATGCGTGATTATGATTTACGTTTACGTAAAGCACGTCTTTTAGAAACAATGGGCGAACAAAACGCCTCGATGATTACCTATTTAAAAATGATTCGTTATTTGCCCCCGGAACGAGCCGAACTGTGTTTAGTTACTGCTAAAAACGTAGCACGACACTTTCATGCTTTAAATAAAAGTAATTTAGCGTTGGAAGCCATGCAGAACGCTTACGAAGTATGCGGTCAGAAATTTTCATTAGAAGATTTGAATTTATACATGGAGTTACTTATTCTTAACAAAGAGCATGCGAAGGTATTGCAGTGTTTAAAGGAACGTACTGATTTACGTTTGGAAAAAGATAATGAGAATAATTTAGATATGATGTGGTGCGTTATTCCAGATGATTATATACCTGATTTTAGAGCAAAATTATGTGTGACATTAGTAGCTTTAAAGGCACATCATTTGCTGGGGTATCTAATACAAAATGTTCATGAGCATATCCCTGTAGTAAATGAACGCGTTGATCTGTATATTGATATAGCTGAAGCTCTCATGCAAGAACATAAATATGCCGAAGCAATTTCTTTACTGCGGCCCATAGTAGATGGCGATTTCATAGATTGTCCACCTTTTGTTTGGCTACGTCAAGCCGAATGCCTACGCCATTTAAATCGAACTACAGAGGCTATCGAGAGCTACGCCAAAGTTGTTGAATTAGCTCCGTTTTGTTATGAGGCTAAGTTCACTTTGTCTGCGTTGCTAAAGCAGCAAGGCCGTCACGTAGAAGCTGTTAAAGCTCTGGAACAGTCCGGTGAAGGTGAAGGTCAACCGCTACATGCTCGATTGTTATATGAGCGATGTATAATGCTTCAACAATTAGGGAAAATTGATGAATTTTTAGAGGTAGGTTGCGTTCTATTGGGCCGCCAATCCATAAAGTTACGCACGCGTGAAGAAATGCTGGCAGCGGCAAATGGTGGCTCATGTTACAATGCTGAAGGTTTGAAAGTTATACTGCAAATGCGTAACATAATTGGCGATGAGGCTGAGAAAGCCCTAGAGATTCCCAAATCCTCACCAGCCGACAATTTAACTATACACGATGAATATCAATTATTTTTAGAACTTATGCGTACAGGTTTTTATCATCGTAAATTTAGTGCAATAGAGCGTGTGTGCTTCGCCGTAGTTACCACAAAACGTTTTGCAGTTTATCATACGGATCTGGTCCGTATTATTATATTGTCGTGTTATTTTAATGATGACAATGCGATTGCGTTCTCTTACTTACGAGAGCTGATACATAAAAACGTCACTCATATTCCGCAATGGAATTTATTATCATTGATGATACAGAAGGGCCAAGATTTACGATATCATCGCTACATGTCGCGTTTGATATCACGACAACCGGTCGCACGACAAATGCGTATATTTATAGCACATTATCATTTTCATTGCAGTTCCTTTAAGTACGCATTAAATGTATACGCGCCCATTTTCAAAGAATATCAACAACCTATTGTAGCCCTATGTATAGCTGTGATCTTCAATCAAATCTCATTGCAAAAAAAAATTCTACGAAAATGTGCTGCCGTGTCGCAATCTATAATGTTTGCTCACAAATATGCCAGTTTACGTCGCGTCGACGCTAGTGGGGATGACAATAATTCGGCCGCTTCTCAAGAAATAAATTACAATATTGGGCGTATTTATCATCAAGCCAATATGATGCATTTGGCTGTAGAATATTATGAGAAGGCTTTAGCTTGTCAGCATCCATTGATTGAAGAGCACTCCAAATATCTTAGCCTAAAACAAGAAATAGCTTTCAATTTGCATTTAATCTATAAATCGAATGGGAACTTGGCAAAAGCTCGTCATTACTTATATGAATATTGCGTGGTTTAAGGTAAGAAGCCATAATAATATTAAGTACATTTTCTTTCTTCCAGGACAGAACAAAAAAAAAACTAAAATAAAAATTAAATAAATAAATAAAAAATATGTTTTCTAAGTAAACTCAGGAATTGTTACATAGAATAATTTATTTTGTCAATTTTATAATACGATCAATATATTGCTAGACGCATTACTTCATTTTTTCGGTACCTATTACGCATATTTCATTTTTTAAATACAAATTACAAACAGTTTTCAAACCATTTAGTTCTTGTTACCCATAGTACGCACATTTTGAACATTATCGAATAGACTTAACAGCTCTTGCTCCTTGCGTTTAATTCGAGCTTTAATATTTGTTACCGATTCAGTTTTTGGTATCTCACGGTTCAATATTTGATCCATTGAAGTGATTATTCTGCAAATCGTAGAAAATATATACATATTTTTTTCTAAGGGACTATTTATTAATAATCAACCAATTTTACCTTACCTTTTATCTTCTTCTAGAGTATCTCTCGGTTTACGGTGTTTTCGGGTTACGTAAGATCTTTCCAAGAACTCTTTTAAATCGCTTATATGCTCTTCTTGTCGTTCAGAGTGTTGTTCGAATTTACGCTGAGTCTTTAGCAATTGTTTTGTTTTATAATCATTACGTTGTCTTTCAATTTCGATTAGTACATGTTTGCTTGCTTTCATAAATTTAACATCGCCCACCAACAACGAATAGTTGAGGATTTCAGCTTCGTTAGTTTGCGTGCTTACGTCGTCACCTCTGCTATCCAAAGCCTTATCGGCCATTTTTGGTTCTGTGGAACGCTGTGCTACGTTATTATTACGATTCCAGGTAGGGGTAACATTCTTATGGGTTGAGGTTGAAGAATTTACTTTTGGTTTTATGGGTGTTACGGTCCCTCCTATAAGGGAAGAAGGAGGAGTTGGCGGGGGAGCGACTGGTTTGCGTGCTGAAGACTTAGCGACGACTGCCGTGGGAAGAGGAGTTTTGCGTGGCGTAGACGGCTTATCACCGCCAGGAAGCTTCACATCAACCTTTAATTTAATTCTAGACTGAGTTGCAACCATTCTGCCAGAAGCAGTGGCATTATTGGCAAAAGTTGTAGACTGTGGCGTTGATTTCTTCGTCTCCGTCCCCTTGGTTTTTATCTGATTGCGGTTGTTGCTGAAACTTACACTTGGTCGTGTTGGCGATGGTGAGCTTGTTTTAGCGAGCGGCACGCGCGGGCTATTGTTGTCTCTAACAAGAATCGAACCCCTCGCATTCCTCGAATTTGGGACTGAATGTTGTTGCCTTAATTTGCTGGAAGGAGAACCTGACATTCTCGATAATTTTTTTTTTTTTTTTTCACTTTTCAGAATATTTTGCAATGTTCATAAATGTTCAATGGAAATTCCCAATTCCAAAGTTTCAGTTTTTTGCGAATAAAATTGGAATTTTTAAAAAAAGGAAATTTTTATTGCAAAAATTTAATTTTTTCTAAATATATCTTTAAAAAAAAAAAAACTGAAAACAAAAATCAATTTTTGAAAAGTATTTCTTAACCTTCTATTTATTAGAAACAAAAAACTGTAAAAACTTTTGGATAAGTTAAGCGATTTTGTTTAAATGAAGGGGTTGCATGCGTTTCTATACTTGCCACTTAAAGATCGAGGTATACTCATTTTTGTAGGAACATTTGCAACATAGGGAAGGAGCTCCTCTAATTCTATTTAAGCACGTTTATGTCTGTGATAGTGTGTGTAGCAAAAATGAAGATGTCGGCTTCAAATCTTCTGGAAACATTGGATGCTCTTGCATGCACGTTGGCGCTGAATATGGACCAAATATGCTGAAGAACACACTCATTATACCGCGTAAATTGGGAATATTTCTATTTTTAAAAGCAAAAAAATTGATTTTTTTTTCCCTTGCTACCTACAAGCTGCGGAAGCTACAACAATTTCTGCGCATACTCTGTAGGTAGTCCTACAGTAAGTATTCGTATGAATAGCGGAATAAGTATTGGGCCTACCAAGTCAATATTCGTGGTTTCAAATCTCAATGCGATAGAGTTTAGCAAGGTGTATAAATACATATAACACTTATTGATTGGTCACACATCCATTATACTATTAGGCTGCGGCCGCCGACTCTCTATTTTTTCCTTCTCTTCTTTCCTCACTTCCTTCTGAATGAGGGTCTCCAAGGGTTCGTTGCTCCTCTGTTTCTAATTTGGAAAAACATACCTAATAAATGAATGCTTTTTTTCTTGGTCCTTTATTACAAATATTCGCAAAGAACTTCTTGGATGGCAACTTTTCACCTAAGATATTTGAAGCTATTCTACACTTCAATTATGCATTGAATCTGATGTGTTCTTTAGTGTGGGATGTGTGATATTCGACAGTAGTGAATATTTACTTTCCTTCTTTGGGTAATCGAAGTGCTTTAAGTTATTCTGAGGATGCTATAAGCTCAACAACGGACAGTTATGTAATGGAGAAATCACTGTCTACGCCTTTTTTTTTTTTTGTTGAATGCAAGCAAGTGAACAGGAGCGAGTATTTCGCGAAATGTCAGCTCGATACTTTTCATATTTACTGCTCTAGAGTTGATTGATTACAATGTTGATATTCTACCGCATTGGTTATAGGAATTATTGTAATGCGCAGATCTCTGCAGTATGCGAGGATCGAAAGTTCTTTATTTGTTCAAAAATGTCGTAGGCCATACAGTTCGGCCTTAAGTTACTTTTCGAGACTACATTCATATGCCATATGTCCAGTCCTTTAATAAATGTTTGCCACTCTTTTATTAGCTATTTAGTATATATCCAACCATTTTCAAAAGGGGGAACAGTTGTTTTCAGTTATTTTCCAAAAAAGAAATTCCTTTTTTATTGGATTAATTTATGTTTTAAACCTTTTTAAAATGTATCGGAGAAAAATTCAATACCTTTAAGAAATTTTTTCCCATTAATGTTGGACTTTTCTTCACCGCAGGGTTTGGGAAGATTATTTTTGGACTTGGAAAGTCCAGTGTTAGGTGTGCTAAGAAATTAATGACAAAGAAAAGTGGGCCTATAAACAAGCTATAAGGCTTTAAACGCATTTTCCTAGAAACTCCATTTTTCAAAATGGCTTCTGACATAACTCCAACAAGTTTTGTTCTTTTCATATGAATTTTTTTACAAGATCAACGTCAAATGACGTTGTAAAGTGCAATAGACAGATTATGTGACAAATTATAAATATATAAATAATATACCAAATAATTTACTTTATACAATAAAAACAACTTAAGATTGAAATGAAAATTTATTTTTATTTTGTTTATTATACTTGTTATTCTTATTATTGTGCAAGTAATAAAATGTAAGCATTCTCACTTAGGAATCATGATCCCACATATTAAATAAAATGGACTACACAGGATGAAATTCCTTTCGCAAGAAACTAATTTTTCAATTAATAAGAAAATTTTCTATTTTTGCGTATTTTTTAAAGATCAGCCGCTTTGACTGTTTTTGGCTCAAGTGTCGGTAGCTCTAGTATTAATAGCTAAAGAACTTTATTCGTATTATAGAAAGTTCTTTTAGTTTAGAGGGCAACCAAGGTTATTTAAAATTATTAAAGCATGGAAACATCAACACTAACTAGCAAATAGAACAGTAGTAGGCTTCAACATTCGTCCATTATTTGTAATTTGGATATAACGATAACCAAACGGCTACAACAGATAAGGATGAGTAATTATAGAGTAGACTTAAAGAAAAAAAAACTATAGTCCGAGCTTGCTTGTAATCCGCAATTGACAGATTCTAAGCTAAAATATCTTCAAGCCAAGGAATGAGTGAAGATATTATTATTATTATTATTATTATTATAATTTTAGATGAATGAAATAAATTCTTATTCTAATAGAAAAAGGCATTGAGCGCTAGCAACACAGGCTATCGGCCCTAATTTATAAAAGTACCTTAGATATTGAGCTTAGTAGTTTTAATGAAGTAATATATTGTATTGATATTCCATTCTGTAATTGATTTTAGAATGTCCATAGGATTAGTCACTCCAAATGCATTAGTTCGAGCCAAGGAAAAGTTAAGGCAGTCACAGAGAATGTGCTTTGTAGTGAGCATTTGTTCACAATTGTAGATTGGGGACGAAGACTTCTTTAACATCCATTGGTGAGTTGCAATTGTGATGGCCAAAGCGAATTCTCCAAAATGTTTCGATCTTAATTTCCTTAATATGTATTAGATATAAAGGTGCAATTAATTGAGGGTTAACAGAAGAGTAGTGTTGATGATGGTATTGTAGATTTGCTTCTGTAATTTTCTCTTCAACTTTTCTTCCAATGCATCTTTGAAGATCCAAATTTTCCATGACAAGGATAGAAATAAATACGATTAGTAAATTAGGTTTCAATTACTTTTACAAATTTTTGAATGCTTCGCCGTTTATTTTCTCGCTTCATGCTTGTCTTCTCGTATACAAGTTGAGCACGTGATCTGCCACTTTACAATTCAATTGCAGACAATGTTTCCGTGCATTCATCGAATTGGTGCGAGCAAATCTCAATTTTCTTGTGAGGAATCCCGAATTCATCCTGACTTGACATCTCTTCTTGTACGAGGGAAATGAATTTTTCATATATCAATCAATCAATCAATAACATTTTAATTTTTTTTTTATATATATATATATATATATATTGTGGAAACATCTGGCTGTAGAGTAATGAGAACTATTCGCTGAAACAATACTTGCATTATGAAATAAAATTTCGTTAAATTATAAACTTTTTCTTTATTAAAAAAAAAAACTTTTTAATATTTTAAATATAATTATTTGCTAAAAAGAAAACTTTATATGCAAATTCTGTATATAAATGGTTTAGGTTTTCATTTGAATCTTCTAACCGCAGAATCTATTCCAAAGAGAGAAAAAAAAAGATCAAAAAAAGAAAAATTAGAAAACAAAAAATAAAATATTTATTATATATATACATATATATATATATATATATATATGTATAAAATAGCTGGAAATTTTTTATAACATTAAAGTTAATTAAAAACTAAATTTGGCTTAGTATGTGTGAGACATTAATGCATTTTTGTGTTAACAAAAACGTTTAAAATTGTAAAAAAGTAAAAGTAAATTTTTGTAATTTATTAATTTTTTAAACACTAAAGTTTATAAAAACGAAATTTATCTAAAAATTTTACAGTACATTTATTATTAATAAAAAAAAAATAAAAAAAAGTTTAGTTTATTGCGTGCGTTTCTTTTTTCAAATTAGTAAAACAAAAAAGCGAGAAACTGAATACCGATAAAAAAAAAAATGTTGAGAGAAAAATGTAAATTTTTTAATAAAAATAATTTCTTTCTGCAAGTTAATAATGTAATTGCATAATTACAGAATTATTTCTAGATGCATTTTGAATGTTTGTTGTTGTTGTTGTTTTTGCTTTTTTTTAAATTTACTGCATTTGTTTTTTTTAAGTCATATTTATTTTCTCAAATAGTTGTGTGTAAAGTTTTTTTTTTTTTGTTTCTTTTTCTTTTTTTTTTTAATAAAAATATATATTTTTATTTATATGCGTGGGTAAGTGGGTATCAAAAAATGAAAAAAGAAGCCAATCTATATATAATATGTTTATGATTTTATATATGTAACAATAACTAAATGTTAATATGAATGACATATTGGATGAGATAATTTTTTCTACAAAACAATACGTTTAACTCCACAATCCATACAGAATTTAGCTTGTTCCACTATGAATTTGCTGCCACATTCATGGCAGAATTTCGACATTTTCATACTTGTGCTCATCGCTGAATTTAAATTATACATCTGCGTGGAGACATTCAAAGGTGTATTGAGACCGCTATAGCTGTTATTGTTGTTCACTTCATAATTAATTAGCTCAGTTTCGGCATTGTTATTCGTCGGGTAGATTTGTTGCATTTGATAGTTGTTGTTAAAGTTTCCATTCTCCGAACTGCCACTTGACGAGGCACTAAGTGGACGAGTACGTATAGCCGAAGTTGCCGTAAGACTCATATGAGCTGTTATCGGCATTTGTACATTTGCGGATTCTTCTGCAACTGGCCTACAAACCGTTGGTACAGTTACCGGAGTTCGTGGCGGGAACATTGTATGCTTTGGACTTGTCGATTCTGACGATCTCTGACGTGACAAACTAAAAAGTTTTAACTTATTTTACATTGCACTCATTTTTATTTCAATTTGTATTTGAATTACTTTACCTGCCATAAGCTGAATCCGCACTCGCTTTGGAGCTGACGACTCTTCGAGTCGTGGGAGACGAAAGTGGATAACCATCTAAGCTGCTTAACTCGTCGGAATCTGCATAAGCATCACCACTGGGCGTGGCTGTTGCCTTATTTACTTTATTTATGCTTCTAGTTGATTTAGCAGTGGCACTGCGTGCTTCCTTTTGTTTCTTTTCTTCTTGGCCTTTTTGCGAAAGATTCTTGGCGTTATTCAATTGAACGTTGGGCAACTGACCGTCGGCTACATAGGTTTTGGAGCTGCACGCTGAATTACAATCGTGTCTAATGTCTTCATCGCTGATTTTACTAAATTTATTATCATTAGCATCCATTTCCACTTCCACTACGGTTTGTGAATTTCCTACCATATGACGCAAAGAATTTGGGGAAATCGGTGAACGATCTAAATCATTTTGTTCAGTTTCAATACTTATAAAAATCTCACGTTTTTGATTGCTTTCCAATTGCTTTGCATTTAATTCCTCGGTACTTTCTTCGCAATTCTCTTCCTCTTGCGGTGAGCAATCTTCCGTTTTGCGTCTATTATGATAGGAAAAGGATGGACTATGGAGATTATCAAAAGGAAACTGAAAATAGGTATTGGTATTCTGTTGGGATGCTAGAGAAGGGATTACTTTCCCGTTTTTGCTAATCAATGCTTCCTGCTTCTGTTTCGATTGATCTGTGCTAATGGTATTATTTAAATTGAAATTTGGTAGACGTTGTTTTTTAGATGAACGATTCATTAGAAATTCTCGGCAATCTTTAAATAACGGAAATTGTTCCTCGTCATTCTCAAACCAGGATAAAAATTCCTCAAAATCGAAATCATCGAAAGACGGTGGAAACAAAACTGATTTATTACCCATTTCCGGCTGTGCTGCGGAAAGTTCAGAACCCTTTGGATGCTCAGTTTTAAAGAAATTTTGCTCATCGTATTCAATCGATGAACGATTACCTTCATCGTCGGCTGAGAAGGAGTCAGCCTCAGGTGAAGCATCATAAAGAAATTGATTACGTCCGAAACGCATTCTTCTTTTCAATAAACTACGACCTTCAACCGAGCAACGTTGTTGATTGTGAGAAGTAAGACTTGTGGATACCAGATTAGAATTTGCATTATTAGCAATGCTATCAGCTTTGGGCAAAGGCATCAATTTAGATAGTGTTTTGCCAACAGAAGTAGCAGCTGATGCTTCCGAGGACGAAGAAGGGGATGAAAAGGTGTCATTACGTGCTTCAGAACTATCTGAGTCTAGATGTGATTTGGGCTTACTGTGATGTGTACTGTCCACATTTATGGATAGATTATCAATTCTATTGATAAGTTTCGGATCAATATAATTTCCACCCGTATCTAAAGACTTAAGTATCGGTTTGTTATCACCAAATATAGAACTTAAGGCCACCGTTTTTGTTTGATTCTCTAAAGGCAGTTTTATTTTATGTGTTAAAGGTGTTAAAGGTTTGTTCGTAATCGGTGAAGGCGATGTAATAGAAGCTTGTGTTAGTGATGTGATCTGGGATCTGTTTAAGGGATTGATAGGTTTGTGTAAAGGAGCTAAACGCACTTGCTGATATTTGCTTTGTGTTTTATTGTTTTTTGTTGCCTCATGATCAGTGGGCAGTGGTTTTTTTGACACCGCACTTGAGATTCTTGGTAGTTCACAATTTTCAATATGTTCTTTCTTTTCGGAACACTCCGCTTTAACACTTTTGGCAGAGTTCTGTTTACTCAAAGCGTTGCTTTTCTCTTTTAACTCTTTACTACTCAAAGGTGTATCTTTATTGGTTTTATCATCTGCGTTATTTAGTTTTTCCAATTCGTGTTCGTACTTGAGGAAGGCAGCCAAAGAATCGGTTTTGCTTACATATTTTATAGTCACGTCAGAGGTAGACTCCTCTTTATCTTGATGATTGGGTGAAAGATTTGAGGTGGTATTCAGTCCATTCGCAAGATTTGTATTAAATTTTAGAGGCTGTTTACGGTTTAAAGCAGTGGTGTCCCGTCTGACCACACGCGGGCTTTTATTCAAAGCAAAATCGTTGACGCATACCGAACGTACAGGCATCTCATCAAATTCTTCTGGCTTAAGAAAGTTGGTGGAAATAGGACCTTCATCTGAGAGGCCTCGCTGTATGGTGGGTCTTTGCTTTTGGGCGAACAATGGGGGCCTCGCAGATAGCAAGGGTGATCGCCGCGGACCACGCAAAGAAGATGTTCTGCGGAAACTTAATGATCTCGCGAGAACAGGTGTTTTCGGTTTTTGATGCTGCTGTTGTGACTGATGATGACTAGCATTTAATGTGTTTGTGCTGCCAAGAGTAAGGGAAGTTGTCATTTTGGTTTGTGTATTAGAATTTGTGCTGCATGGTGTTGATGTTAGTGTTGGCAATACCGGTGATGCGGGCATTGATGTGCCTTGCACTACGGCAACTGAGGGCGACAGTAACTCTTCAAGTTGGCGTTTAGCCGAAACGAAAGGATCATAGTTATCCGGTAATCCGCTGAAAGAAAAGAAGATCAAGTTTTGTGTCCAAGTTACCCTAAGAACTTGCGATACTTATGTTCGAACTTGACGAGTCTACCTGCTTGAATTTCACAAAACTAATTTATGTGGTCTTTCAGTCTAAACCTAAAAGTAGATTTCTGAAAATACTTACCTGACTTTAAAGGAACCATCGTTCCTTAATTTCCGCGGTTCTCTCACAACTTTAATGTCTTTTCTATTCGACTGTATCGTCTCTGTATTTTCTTCATAGTTTGCTGTTTCCGTGGCACTATCTACTGCTTCTATTGCATTAGCCTTATTGTTTCGATTGGACGAATTCTTCGAATGTGCAGAAGCTGAATAGCCATATATATCGATACCTTCTGTGGCCAACGGCAAAGCTTTCATAGGCAAAGTACTGGAACTGGCGAAGCTCGTATGTTTTTTACGTTTTGGTCGGGAAATACTTAGCGATTTCATGGGACTTGTTTCTAATTTAGTTTGCATTACTAGAGTTTTCGAATGGTTTGGCGTAGGCGGTGGTGTTGATGGTAAAGATATGTTGATTGGTATCAGCGACATAGGTTTAACTGGAATCCGTGTCACACCTGGAGGTGGCGGAGGTGGAGTTGATGGTCTCAATGAAAGTCGAGGTCTGCTAGACGTCCGAGGCGTATCATTGCGTTCTTCTTCTTTCCTGGCAACTTTCAGCGCTTTTCCCCTGGCAGGTGAACGAGAGGACCGATTCAAGTTTCGCCAATCTGGTGGCGAACAGTTTTTGAAATTCGGTATCAAGGAACGTATTTCTTCAGTACTGTTAGCACATTCCAAACTCGTCCTTGATTGTTTAGCGCTATCTTCATTTATTTGCCTTGTCGGTGAATTTCTACCTATCATATTGTCGTCGTCTGTGTCACTTGGCGTATGGAAATCAGTACTAATTTTTTCCTCAAATTGATCCCCGCATATTCGGAATGTTCGGGCGGTAGGCCGTTGCTTTAATATCTTTAAGTTGTCACTTTCTACATCTGTAAAATTGTCTTGATCCTTGGCTTCTCTTTTATGAGTTGTTTTAGACGAACTACGTTTTTCTTTCTTTAGTTTTGTATATTTTTCTGGGGACTCTGTCCTTTCTTTAACATAATCCGATAGACTTTCCCCCGAAACATTTCGTTTTATAACCACGGTATGCGTCCTTGAAAGTCTGTATGGGCCGTCATTATTTGATTTCAAATTGTTATCACCGGATTCTCCTTTATGTCCTGATTTCCTTTGGGTTTTTTTGGGAGATTGACTCCGCTCGGCTGTTAGGCATTGCGGCTTTTTAGAGGATGTGCCGAGACCAGCTTCATCGTCTACGTTACTACCATAATCTTCTGGAGAGAACCACTTCTCTCGTTTACGTTGATGCGTTTTCTTGCTTGATAGGACCTCGGCGCGTTCTTCTTTCTCAGAAAAACTCTCTTTTGAATTGTGTCTTGTAATTGCACTTCTCTTACTTCTGTCTCTGTAATCAAGCCTCTCAGTGTTAGCCTTAAGCTGCACTGTGTTTTCGGACTTACGATGCAATATTCTAAAAGTTTTTAGGCACTGTTCGTTCCCAGACAAACTTCCTGCTTCAGACTCGGATGATTTTAAGAATTTCGTTACCGACTTCTTAATTAAAAACTCTTGTTCATCGTGACCGTTCGTGGACCTGTTTTTCATCTGTAACTTACTTTGTGATAATTTCGTGGATTCCGGGCTCTCATCTCTATCCGAAAAACTGCTCTTTGACTCAGATCTATTAAGTTTTTGCTTGCCAAAATGTCCCGACCCTTGCTTCCTTTTTTCGCTATTTCGCCTGTCGCTGGAATCTCTAAACAGGCTACTCTTGTCCCCATTGCGTTGCGATTTTCTTCCCGATTCATTGCATTTTTTTTTTTCTGATATGTTAGTTTTCGATTTGTTAACCTTGTCTGCTTCGCAAACTGAACGATCTTCCCTTTCAGACAAGCTATTAGCCGATTCTGATCTTTTCACACGTTTCTTCTCTGTTTTTTTGACGCCAACATCTGATGGTTCATCACATGGTTTCATTAAATGGTGACTAGAATCTTTACTATTTTTTGACAAATTTCTGGTAGCATCTTTTTCTGCATATTTGTGAAAGGAGTTTGGATTTCTTATTTTTTCTAATTCGGACGGCGCAAAACCTTCTTCTTGAGTAACGGCATTATCTCCATTTCTAAAAGTTTTAAGTTGTCGCTGCATAGCATTTGTGATTATTGGGCAAACAGCGTTGTATTCGTAATCACTAAAACTTAAATTAGATTCAGATCTCTTGACGGTTGCTGTCAAATAGTCATAAGAGTGATCAGTTTTTATGGTAAAGCTCCTATTTGATTCACTTCTTTTGACCATACTTTCCGAAAATGCATTATGTTCATTATCACTAACCTCATTTTCGGAATTGTGCGTCGACTTCGTAATAGTCGTTTTAGAGCTGTTGAAATTTTTATTAAGAAGGAATGAACCGTTCTCTTGATCGCTTGAGCCGACATCAGTATTAGCCACAGAATTCGCAGCAGTTTTCAAAGTGTTCAAACTATCATGAGCTTGCGAGCATTCTTGTTCTTCGAATATAGAAGCCGCCATTTGTCTGTATTGCGAACGTGAACTTCTAGGAGTTTTCGAGGAAGCATCAAAATTCTCTGTGCTCTCTACTTCCTTTTTGAGACTTCTTTGAGATTTTGCAGGAGATATGCTAAGTCGATCTCTTTCACTTGTTTTCTTTTTCTCAGGACTTGAGAACAATTTACGTTGAAATTTAACTGGGGATTTTGTAAGTTCTTTGTCGGAATAACATCCTCTAATATCATGTTTTTTAATCGGCGAATATATGACTCTGACGTCTTCCGCTGAGGGTAACCTGCTCAGGGCTAGCGTTGGCAGTTTCGGTATTACCCGTATTCCTTCATTTTCGTCAAGATGATTTCCAATCCGTTCATCACCGGTCATATTTTTGCTATATGTGGGTTTAATAAATGCTTTTCTTGGTGAAATTTTCAGTATATTGTCTGGAAACGGGCTTAGGTCGACATTCTCCATATCCGTTTCTTCTTCGCGATTTTGGTTTGTAGAAGTAATATTCGACTTTTCTACTGGCGGCGGCCTTAGGTATGCCAATTTTTCTATGTTATGAAAGTGCAACTTTTTCGGTGACGGTGAACGTGAACGGATTAATTCTACTTCTACGAAATCATCCTTATTAAAAAACTGCTCCATAGTCAACATCTCCTGCACTGGCGTTTCAGAGGTATTCTGAATAGTTTCATCATTCGCATCCTGTTTCTTCGGTGAAGCATAAAATGTGAGACTTGTTGCTAGATTTAGATTAGTTTCCGGGGAGCTACTCTCTAAAACGAGGAATAAAATGCATGTCGCTATAGTAATGAATGCATTCCAAAAGTTCAAATTGGCTGTTTTCAGTTGAACTCTTGTCGAGCAAATGCAAAGAAATACGCATGCATCGTTTCACCTTAGTATATGAAAATTCGTATCACGTCAAAACAAGACAACGGTAAGATCAACTATAAAGTTGTTATTGTTGTTTTCGAATACTGTTTTCTTTAAAACTCACGAAGGAATCAAGTAGTTGCTGTTCTTTTTCATTCTTTTTTTTTTTTTTTTTGTTTTTTTTATTTATATTTTTTTTTTTACTAAGAAAAACGGCGAATGATGTAATCATAAAACTCAAGTCTTGCGTCTTAATGAGAAAAGAAGTAATAAAATTGCAATCGGCTGTAGCGGAAACTTTTATACTCACTAACTTCGTGTTGAGGGAACTCAAAAGAAAAAAATACACAAATTTCGATACTCTATAATATCGGGTGGGCGCGGGCGACTTTTATCGCTTTTGACGATGTACTGTAGAGTCACTTATAGAATATACGAAAAAATTTTTATCTTCTACCTGCAATACGTTATGGGTCATAAGCTCGAACTCAATTTCGCTTTCGCTTGCTGCATTATAGGTCAGCTCTCTGACCCTTTCAATGCTAGCTTCGAATGTTTTCGTCAACCTTGGAGTTGATATATGAACAAACGGATATATTGCTATATCGAATCAGAATTTGGCACTTAAGCAGAGCATACACACTTTATAATAGCTATGAAGTTTCTTTTTGTATGTTGCAAGCGTTTTGACGAAATGATTATATCCCTAACGTCTCGGTGATGATTATGAAAATGAGGAAGCATAAGCAACAATTCATTGCAGTTCTATGCAGCCGTATAATCGTATTAAGCAGAGAGACATCGCTTAAGCTTCTTTCTATTCAGCTACGGAAGAATAGAACACCACTACATGTGGAGTTCATTGTCGTTACATTTGTATGCACGTTTGCTATCATAAAGTAACATCGCATGACTTTTTGGAGCTAAATTGAAATATTGCTTCACTGATAAAAAAAAAAACAAAAAACTATTCTATATCTGTACATCCGTCAGACTCTCATTTTTGATGCTTTTCTCAGAGATTATCATATTCATCGGAAGATGTATTACCTTCCAGTGTATATCACCTTATGTGCAGATCGTATAATGTAGGATTTTTAAACACGATACGTAGGTTTAGGAAGTCGGGAAGTATTTCGGAAGCCCATTATCAAAACTCTTTTAATGAAAATCTTATTTATCGCCTATCCAAGGAAACACAAAACCCGTCACTACTTTTTATGCTATTCTGAAAACATTTTCTTTCTTTTTTTTTTGCAGTTGGCTTTTACGGTTGGATCTAGGGTTTTAACAAACTACCACGCCAGAAGCTTACACGTTGAAGCTTCTATTTGTGGTACATGAAATAATTCAAACCGATGGATAAAAGATTTATTATTAAACATGTTCACATCGACCTAACGTTCTTATGCTGTTATGACGTGCAAGAGAAGGGCAGCTACGCTTGCGACTGTTGCTGCTGCGAGACAGAAGAGTCATACTCAGTAGCTATGCATCCCAGTTGAAACAAATTGAATGCCTTGCAGACCGTTAAATCAAAAAAGATGGCAAAACATGCCAACCTACTCGCAAAAGATTTAAATTATTGTACGTAAAGTTCGACGAGGGATGTCTATGAGCCTTATGAGCTCTTTAATGCAGATATTAATCCCATTTATTTTCAACAAAACGGATAAGATCTCCTTAATTCAATTAAATTTCTTTAGGGCGTAGAGATAAAAAGCTAGGCTTTGCCATCTGCTTTGCCTAGTTTGGCCATATTACCTCAAGAGTTTAAAGTAATAAATGTCAAACCTAAAACGAGCACCGCTCCTAAATCGAAGAAAACAAGAAAGAACTTCTAAGTGACATATCAAATTAAGGCAAACAGTTCATGTCTTGAAACTCTTTCATTAGGAGCAGCAATGGCTGGTTGCTTTTGGCAAAGGGCGAGAGTTCAATTTATAGTCTATTCATAGTCCAGTGTAATAAGCGACATATATTTTAGAGAATACCTGGCTCCTTTTTCGGGTCAGCGTGCTCGTCGCAGCTAAAATCATCTTTAAAGTGAATCTGTCGCATGGACTTCAATGATAGACTGCTAGGACTTTTCTGGTCGGCCATCGCCGACGGCAAGCTCTTAACAATATTTTCAATTTCCGTTTTCTCATTTTCACATTTCGCCGATATCTGTTTCGATTTTAACGCGGAAGCAATTGGCAATATTGCTGTTGATAACGGCGTTGCTATTGCTCTATTATTTGATTTATTATTAGTTTTCGACGTTTTATTTCTCGCTGTCATTAATTTTTTATTTTGTTCTTTCATATAATGAAAGTCGGGCATCGCAACTTCGAATTTTGCTATTGGTTCGACATCTTCTTCGACTTTCACTTGCTGCCTTGGTCGTGGAGTTTGACATTTTTCACGAGAACTTTTACGCGCACGATTTGTGGCCGTTTCAAAACTATTTCCTTGAGGATTTTGATGTTTTCTGTTGAAAATGTTGATCGAACGATTATAATTCATTATGGAGTTATGAAGTTAAAAAGGAACAAAAAAGAAATACACACACATAATATCTATATGTCGATATAGACATTAAAATACTTTGACATTCAAATGAAAAAATTGAAAAAAATAAAAAATAACACTTTGTTGTTTATTGTAGGGCATGTTGTTTGCTCATTTTTTTTTTTTTTTTTTTTTTTTTTGAATGTGTACGTCGATGTGTATACGAAAATAAGCAAAAAAATCAATATGTTTACAGCAAAGTGAATTCTGTAACTATTACAAAACTACTATACATATCAAGTATCGCAAGCGGTCCTGTAGACTTTGAAAAATTATTGCTTTCAATATTCAGGATTGTTCTTAACTTACCTTTCACTGGCCACCGATGAAGACATGGATTTTGATGTTAGGTTCTCGTTATTAGTGGGGCTGCTATTATTTGTTTCGCTTATAAGATTTTGTGAATTGTTTGACTTTGGACTTTCCAGATTGTACTCTTCGTCGGCCAGCCCCGCATATTTTTCACGATTAATCGAACGTTTAGTTCTTTAAAAATGAGAAACAAAAAAAAAAAAACAAGAGACTGCAATTGTGATATGAAAGCAAAAGGCCCTTGATTGATTACCTTAAATAAGGAGCACGGTATTTAGTGCGCGCTTCTAATCTAGCCTTAGCCGCGCTTTCTTCAGCTTTCGAATTAACATGCTTGATGGAGGCTAGCAGAGATTTTTCCTTGCACCATTCCACGTGGCGATCGTAGGCCTTGACGCCGAAGCTACGTTCACAGTGAGGACATTGCTCAGCTGGCGGAGGATGCGGACCACGTCGCGTTAAAGAACGATCTGAAGAACGCACACGCTGTCCGCGATTTAAAGTGCCAAGAGACGGTGCTGGAGCAACTGTTGCCGGATTAGCTGCATCCGTTACAGTTGCTACGGCAGCGGGTGCCGACGCTGTTGGCACTGCTTTACGCGCGGCCGGCCTAGCGGTCGAACGTGTCTGCTCTTCGGTCGCTTTTTTTCGCTGTAATACCGGTGATGCAACCTAGAAAATATTTTCATTGCTTACATTTACTTCTCTTGCACTTTTAAATTCCATTTTTTTTTTGCTTTTTTTTTTTTTTTTTACCTGAGCCACACATGGTGATTGACTTCGTTCCGTTTTTGTAGCAGCAACGACAGATGTTGTCGAAGTGGTTGGCTTTTCCGGTAAGCCAAAGTTCTTTGGTAAATACGAAGCCAATTCGGTTCCCTCACGCCTCTGACGAGACGAATCGAAAACCTTGCGTTTCTTCGCAGCCATTTTTTCGCATATGCCCACATGCTTCCTAAGTATCAATGTATTGAAAGTACGCGTACAGATTGGGCATGGTGCCAGCGAAGTGCTGGCTAATGACTCTGGTTCCTCCGTTGGTGTTGTAATCTCGTTGCTATTATCTATAAAAAATATATACAAATTTATTAGAGAAAATCGTAGCTTAATGTATGTTCCTTTCAATAAAAACTTGGTTTTGTCAAAGAATTTTTTTATATATTCTTTCATTAATTTTCAATAATGCTTCGAAAGTGTATTTTTTTTTTTTTTTGGTTTTTTTTTTTGAGAAAAAGGGTTTACCGCAATCGTTACTTTTCAGTCAATTTAACTTATTTAGTTTACCAAGTTAGTTCTAAACAATTTAAGTATATTGAACACTTCACATTAAACTTAAAATAATTACGTAAAGAAAAGAAAAAATTTTCTTATATTAAAGGTCGTAGTCATTTTCGAATACCTTTTAATTTAGAGGACACATTAAAGATACTTTTATTTATAGCTAAGCGAGATATCAATAAACTTCTTATGTATCTGAGGAAAGGAGTCGTAATTCATTGTCTATAGGCCGGGAACTTTAACGCGTGTAAATTTTCAAATAAAAAAATAAGAAAAAATTTAATTATCTTATAAATAGGTGGCGTGCTTGTTTAATAACTTGGGCTTTATGCTGATTTGCGATGCCGATCAATACATACCTTACACCACTTTGCCTAGCATAGTTACTCGCTCTTTTCAAAGAGCAAAGTCATAATTTTCATGAAAGCCCGCATAATTGGAAGGTCAGATTTTCTCTTCATATGAGAGCTTGTGTTTCGTGATATCGCTTAAATAATGGGGGTCCAAAAAAGTAGACCTATGTGATTCAATTCCCCTATCGTTAATTTTTTTTGCTGAGACCTTCCTATGAATTATTAAGATATCATGAGATATCTTTTATGGAGTGGGGGAAGGATTACACCCATGTGGTTTAAATTAATTATTCTATTTAATTACGATCATGAGCAAATTTTCATCTCAAAAAAATTTGGTTTTTTTGTTATATAAGGGTTTAAGTTTCATAAAAATCCTTTTAGACAATGATATCAACAAAATAGACCTGCGTAGTCCAAATTCGTTCTTCTCAGTTTTTTTTGCCAATTTACTATTATGAAATATTGTAAAATTGACCTAGCTTTTACCAAATAAAGCTTTAATTTCCGTAGGTACCTTTATATGAGAAGGATTTCAATAACTTGCCCCAGTTGATCCAAAGTTTTCACACCAATTAGAATGCCGAAAGACTACTACTTAGTCACTTTTACCGAGAAATTTTGAAAATTACAAGTTTTTTCCATATAAACACTTTTTAAAATAGGGCGTTATATGTGTGGAGTGGGCAGAAAAGTGGACCGCTCCGAACCATTTTCAATAGCATTTGATCTTCAGCCAGTGTACATCAGTGTATCAAATTTCATCAAAATATCTCAAAAATTGTGACCTGCACCTTGAACACAAAAATACATAGACAAACATCAGACGGACGGACAGACAAACAGACAGGCTTAGATAAAGTTAGAAAATTATTTCGATTCGAAGCCAAAAAGATTCATTGTCTATTTATGGAGCACCGGAATATCATCAAACATCTTCCATAGTCAACGCATTCGCGTGGGGAGTTTTAGAACGGGCGGTCACTGAAGCACAGGAATGAAATAACATTGCACTGGAAACTATTCAGTATTGCAGGCGTTCTGTAAGCAACTAACTGTTCGCCCAACACCTTATTAATAAGTAAATATTTTGTACATAATAGGTGTTCATATTAAATTGTCCATAACACTGTTTGTAAACCCATATATATATATATATATATATATACATATATATATATAAATATATATTATATATATATGTATACATATATATTTTATATATGTATTTATATTTTAAATCCTAATGCTTAGCGTTATACATGGATTGTATATATAATTTATGTACATATGTATGTATATCTCGCGAGACCGGCTGTGAAAAAATGCATTTAATATACATTTTTATAAAAGTTATTTGCATACATGTATATAGAAAAAAATATTTTCTTGTGACATGCAACAACATCTTTCAAACACGACCATCTCAATTATTGTCATGCAGTACAAATATAATTATGAGAGACTCTGGAAAGAATTGAGAGCAAATGTATTAAGAAATTTTTGACTATTATTAACATAGTTAGTACGTCACCCCTGCCTAGTCCTATCGAACTAACTTGTAATATCTGACACGAAAGTTTGTTGTTATGCTTTAATTGGATCATTGTAAGTGAGCTGATAAAACTACAGTTCTTTTCACGCATATTTGTCGTTCGAAAGATTTTACTAAATAAACTTGAACACCTCACAGCTAACGGGGTTTCTGTTGGATATTCTTTGGCGGCAATGGAAGTTTTCGATTAGATATATATATATGTGGATCGAAGAAAGCACCGAACTTTCTTTACAGGTATTTATGTGTTTTTTAATAAAAAAATTAAATTTATATTAATCGTTTGTTGTTGCAGTTGTTGTTGGTTATTTTAATTAATGCCTTTGATTTACTTAAAGCATTTAGACAATAATAAAGTTTGTTACATTTTTATAAAGATAGCTTAGTTATTTATTTGTTTTAAATGCACATTCATTCATTTACTTTCCTTATCATTAAATCTATTTATCTTTCCCTATATTTACGGTTCATTAAACTTGCTTCTCTGCCCCAACTTTTATTGCAATTGTAATTGTTGTCGTTATTTAGCAAAGATTTACTATTTAATTAAAGTCAATTTCAGGAAACGCTAAGCTAAGGGCAATAGAGCCCTTTTATTTGAAAATGATATAAGTCTATCTTCTTCTATACGTTGATGTATTTATTATTTGAAGGCTGGAAGAGAATTCTCACCTAACTCGGGTTATATATAAAATTTGCTGAAATAATCAAAGAGCTATTAAAGTACAAAGTGATTCCTTTTAAAAAGCAGAGATGTTTTCTGCTTGCTTACTAGTGTAGTTGTGTCGTTTAACCGATTTGGTCCATTTTCAATACCAACCTCGTTGGAAGAACTTCCAAAGTTTCTACCAAGTTTGAAGTCAATAGCTTCATTTTTGCCAGAAGAATGCTTATAAGAGACATTATACGGACGGATGGACAAACATTCTTGAATCAATTTAGAATTTGCTATCGTACTGAGCTTCTCAAGCTTCCTCCAGCGCTTTGTAGACGTTTTCACAAAGCGAATATACCCCTCCTCCTTCGACGAGGGGCGTAAAAATTATAAAAAAAAGCATTTGTGCATGTTATTAATAGTAGCTTTAAAAAACGCCGCCTTTGACGAAAGTCGATTGACGAAAATTTTTCGGAAGACTTCTTCTTCTTACTTAATTCAGTTTACTAAGCAAAGGAGAGGCGAAGAAATGTTTTAGCATTTTCGCATTGCCGGTATTCCCTTTGTCTAATGTTGTATTTTAATAGAAAAAAGTGATAATCCGTACAGTTTAGAACGAACAAAAGGGTAAATTTTAATTGCGTTAGTTTGATTCAGTGACCGGAAACCGAATAATTTTTATAGCAAACTTATTAGCAGACCGTTTACCTTTTAACTAGAAGCACTTGGGCCAAATTGCCTATTTTGCGGTTGAAAGTATTTCAACAATAAATGTCAATAGACAGATTAGTACAAGAACATATGCACATTATAGAGTTCTTACTATGAAAACGAAAGATAAACTTAGTATTTCTTCGTCCGTCGGCGATGGATGCAAAATTGTTTGGATGTTTACATTAATCCCTTTTAAATAAATTACTTTTCTCTTGTTTCTCATGTTTCTCATTTTCAACATTTCTTGCGTAAATTTCGCAAAGTTTTTAACACTTGGATAACAAAATTTGCATGTCATTCCTCTCCTCTTTATGTTCATTTAAGTATAATGCCGAAGGATGAGACGTATAATCATTTTGTCAAAACGTTTGCAACGCCCAGAAGCAAGCATCAGTGACCACACACAGTATATACATTCTTGATCAAGATCAAATTCTAAATCGCTTTAAACATGTCCGTCTGTCCGTCTGTGGTAAACATTCTGCTATTCGCAAAAATGAAGTTATCCACTTCAAATTTGCTAAAACTATTGGACGTTCTTGCACGCTGGTTGGTGTTGAGAATGGGACAAATGGGTCGAAGAACACGCTCCCGGCACGACGTAAACTGAGAACACCTCTGTTTTTCGAAAGGCGAAACAAATGAATTTTTTGCTCATTACTTATAACTCTATAGCAGACAAATGTACAAAAATTTGAGCGCATATACTATAGACGAGTCTGTAGCATCTTTACAAAAATATGAAAAATCGACCACGCCCACTTAATGTTATAGTGTATCGAAATTTAAATTTTTCTTCAATACCTATATAAGGAGCAGAAGCAATCTTCAACAACCTTATAACCTATATAAAGTGTGGGACAGTTTCAAATTTGGAATGCACCTAAACACGCCCGTTTGTTCGTTTGTCCATCTGTCTGCCTATGCAACGTTGCAGGGTATAGCCTACAAAGTTGCAAAAGAATTTGGAAGTGACGTAAACTTTTTCAAGGACGCGCCTGCATCGCCCGCACGCCTATGCGACGAAAACGTTTATTTTGAAAATAGAAGGAATCATCTGCACCCACTCCACATTATAGAACATGAAAATTTTGTTCTTTTACTTCTTTTGTCTTTTTCAGGATAACGGTGTTCGGTACAAAAGATTCGGCGACGACCGAACATAGTTATCTTATTTGGTTTGATGTTAAAGAAGCATCTGTGCTTCAGTTGTTGTACGGCTACCCATTGTTTTGAAATGTGATTGTTCGAAATTTTTCAAAGGTATTAAAATTTGGAAATGTTCTCAACAATAATGAAATCAAAATAAATAAAAGCATTCTAATCGCACAAGGCCAACCATTAAATACCGCACAGCATATCGCCTAATACAGTTGTTTATTTATTTTTGTAGCAATTACGCTTTGTTCCCTTCCATTCAAAGGCGTCCATTTTATGGGAGCCTTCTATTAAATGGCCATCAATGTGAGGGATTTAATATCCTTATCATCTTATCATCTTCTCTATTTTGGTCTAATTTAGACTTCGCAAACGCTAAGTTTTCGAGGGAACCCTTATACATGGAATGAGGTTCAGTCAATGGATCTATATGGACAAAATTTTCTATGGTTAATTTTTATAATAAATTATTCTTATGTAGTCATCTTCATCGCAAATCGATACGTAATCAAGGCATTTTTCAAAACACTGGCAACGAGCGACGATAGGCAGGTCATATACAATGATGATGTGGAGAAAAGTCCGTCATTCAAGACGTATGAAACTTAACAAGCGATGGCTTAATCCCAAGAGACGCCACGTAAGGTAATGCGTTATGTTTGGTGGGATTGTAAGGGAAACATACATTATTGGTCGATCCAATGTGGCCACTTCTCCTCTCTACTGTCATCGACTAATACGATTAAAGTGTCCGATGATGGCTAGCAACAAAAATTGATCAAACCATATACGTTCATAATGCTTCGGTAAAAATTACGAAAGTTTGGCTGGGAGACGACTTCCCTCGTCTTGCTACGCAACATTGTAACTTATTTCGCCCTCGATGAAAGACAAAAATGGTTTATGGTAGTTATGCGTCCAGAAATCTCGGGACTTTTAACCTGACAGTCTAATGATTTTACTGAGGAAGTAGCAAAGGGTTATCCGATCAAAGGGCCACATATTTGCTTTAATAAAGTTCAGTTAAGATATAAAAAAAATGTGTATGAATTTTGGCGGAAAACTGCCAAGAAGATCTTTCTTTACCTAATATGTATCCATATCTATATGTAGATGTGATCTCTTTGCAAGAAACGTCAATTTGCAGTATTCTTAGATAACATAAATATTTTAGAAGAGTTGCTTAGTCAAATTTTAAGAATTTGTTGATTCTTAGCAATCGTGGAACGCTTGATTAAGACCTCGTCTCAAGCGAGCGTCTTTCGAGAGCGAGAATCATTTTGAGTATCAAATTTATTGCAACGAACGGTGAGTTATAATTACATATCATACAAACAGATGGATTTGATCAACTCAGCCCCCATTTACGCTGTTTAAGAATGCTCGTCACGCGTGACGCATGTTCGAGCGGAGAGGCCACATTATAAGCGAACTCTGTTAACAGCTTTCGCTAGAAATTATGAATATTTTTTATTATATGATAAAACGATATAACAGAATGGCCCCAAATATTAGTCACCCCATCCTTTGATTATTTTTACATGTTATGTTTCGTATATAGATGATGATGATAATGATGATGATGATGATGATGATGATGAAACATCTGAGTTTCGTTGTAATTTGAGCATAATTTCCTCACATGTCTTTTTCTTTTACATTTTTTCATTTCTAATTTGAAAATGTTAAAAAGACTATATATTTTTCTTTTAACAATCTCCTATGCACAGTATGACTCATCAAGTTTTTCATCAAAACAAAAAAAAAGAAGAAAAACTTAGAGAATAAAATTTAGATGAACGTTGACTACACATGTATATGCTAACGAATGGTCAATGATCTGCAGTTGTGTAAATCTTGAGATTTTCAATTTACATTTAGATGCTTATTTTTTTTTTTGTTTTTTTTTTTTTAGCACACATGGAAGCAATGAATGGATGCCTTTGTTCGGTGAACGTTTACTTGAAAATCAATTAGAATATAGAGGAAATGCAGTTTCGCCATAATTAGCTTTTAACAGATTAATTGAGTTTATTTATAAGACGCTCAGATTATGCAGTGATTATGAGTATGTTATGCTAAAGAGAACTCTTGCAAAGCAGGCGGCCAGCTTGGAGATAATAATAAAGCCATCGACTACGCAAAAATATTTCTATGAGACTTTGCTGTTTGGATTATGATTTGTGAAAAAAAAAGACTCGAAAATTAAAAAAAAAAAAAACAAGAACAAGAACGCTGCAGTGAGACAAGGCACACTATTAAATACCCTATGGCACCCTAAAGTTATTTATGTAACGACTTTTCAAAATGAACCGTTATATGGGAAGTGATCGAAAAAGTGATCTGATCCGAACCGTTTTTAATAGCGTTCGCCCTTGTGCGAAAACACTGTTCCAAAGAGTGTCAAATTTCAACAAAATAACTCCAGCTTGCAGCTTATATATTAAACTCGAGACGATAACGGACAGACAAGCGAACACACCAGCATAAATTTATTCAAGAAGTGATTCTGATGAAATCGATATCGATCTACATCCGCAATACGATCAGTATAATAAGATATCGATCTGTCTCAAGTTCTTCTGGGTGCTGCACACATCTGCACAAACTAAATACGCCTTTGTACCGCAAGTGGTGTAGGATATAAAAATTTACATTTTTGTATAAATTGCGGGACATAAGTAAATTCCTTCGAAAGGGGTCCCATTTCATGCGATAGCATTATGGCAACGTTCAACCGAGGTATGTTTTATTGTGATTGCTTCGGGATATTTTCTCAAATCTGACTGTTCGGTTAGTCTGCCTTTGCGCTGCGTTTGCCTTTTAGGAGCAGAAAAATGTGCATTAAATATGACTTTTGTTTGTTGATATTAATAGACTTAAGCGCTTTGTGTTTTCTTTTTGCGCGTTTTAAAAAAATGCGAAGTCATTCGCAAAAAGACACAGTGGATTTCCCGCTACCAAGTTTAATTCAAAATATCGCGACTGGGCCTTTGAAATAATCCCAGCAGTGTAGGCAGTTTTTGTAGGTAAATTAATCTACGGGCGTGTCGGCCTCGCTCACAGGTGCGGCCTTTAATAAGATCGATTAACTGCGAGTGGCGCTTCCTCACTGTACACGGTCGCTTTTCCAATTCGTGTGTCTAATGCCTTTCTGATCTTTCTAAATCTTCATACGCTTCGCCTACACTTGGGCAAAAGTATATTAAGTTTGCATGGATGTATGCACCATCCAGAAGAAATTGAAACAGATCGAATCGGAACCATTTTCGGCGTCAATTTAAGTTTGTCTGTCCTTTCTCTGTCCTGTCCATGTGTTACTGTGATTAACGCAGTGATTTGAAGAAATTTTGTATACTGAAATGTCTTGACCCAAGGGCAGGGCTTACCGACCATGGATTGCATCGGACCATTTTTATAATCCCTCCATGCATAAGAAAAACATTTCCAGAAAATTTTCCAATTTTTTTACATTTTTCGACCGAAAGCATTAAAATGCTATATATTGGTATTTTTTGAGTCCCGTTCCATTTAGAAGTTTTTACAAAAAGTGATAACAAAGTTTGATTTCTGATACTTTGTGATGAAAGTTGATCTAGAATAGTGACTTGATACATAAAATTTGTTATGCTAAACGAGCCTCACATTCGTCTATTTATTGGATCTCTTTACTTATAATGGTTCTCTTGAAAAGTAAGCTTCTCTATGGCCTCAACGGCTAACCTCTGATATTTTCACGAAAATAATTTAAGAATGGTATTCAAGGGAATGGTGGAGGGTACTTTACGACCATGAGGCCTCCGTCGACTATGATCCTTTAGCTCGTTTTCTTTCTGCATTTATATAATCGACTTGAAAACGTAATTAATTTTGGAGACAATAAGGCGGAAAGGGAATCGGCTAAGCAATTAAGTCGCGTCTTTGAAGAATTGATTTCTGATATTTTTTAAGCATAATAAATTTTGTGTTTTCCTTTCCTTTCCTTTTTTTTTCAAATGAATTTTGTATGCTTAACATTTCATGCTTAGGCGCATTAAAAGGCAAGCCTCTTAGTTAAGCAGACTTTTTTAATTAGTATTTATATTTAAGAATTTCTTCATATTAAAATATTTTAACCATCGTTTCTGATTGTAATAAAATTAAATTACATTTTATTGTTGCTGCATGCAAATCAGTGTGTTTAGTGGTTATGGTAGTAAGAGCAATTGATGCAAGTGAATTGTACATAACATCATCGTTGGTAAACGGTAATTGTTGCGGTTGTTGTAAAACCGTAGGACGATAATGATCGTTTACGCTCAATTGCGCATGATCAACCGTTTGTGCTGTTAAAATACCATCGCTAGCATAATGATTATTATTATTATTAACAAGAGTAACATTATTATTATTATTATTATTGCTTTTGTTGTTGTTATTATTGTTGTAATTGTTGTTATTCGTCACTGTTATAGAAGAAGCAACATCAATTTTATAAACAACAACAATTGCTATTTGCTTTAAGCATGAACGCAGGCATGTTGTAAACAACGATGATGATTGCGTTGCTGATGATGCTGTTGTAGATGATTGTGTAGTTAATGAGCCCATTGGTGTACTTTTAAATCTATGGTTAGTTGTTGTTTCAAATACATGATCTAATGTTTGTGGTCACTCACTCGCTTTAAAATCGTTCAAGTTTTCCACTTGACCGCTCGGCGTTGCATAGTTAAGTTTCGAGCAATCTTCTAAATCTTTTGCTGTATCCTGTTGCAAAAGCTTACTGCTTAGCGTATTAACGACTTTAGAGAATGTAGATTTTTGCTTATTACCTATGCTTAAAGAGATCTTTTCATTCTCTATATTTGCCTTTGAGATCCCATCGAATGATGCATTTAATTGTTGATATTCTTCGTAAATACTTTTTCGCTTATTTAGCTTAGTTGAGCTCGCTAAACTTTTCGAATTTTTACTCGATTTCGATTTAAAAATTTTATTCCACATTTTTTTACTCATTTTGAAAAGAATTTTTTTTTTTTCCTTTTTTTTTTTGTTTTAATTTAAAACATTAAATAAAATCGTGAAAACAAAAAATTTTATACACAACTATGTATATATATATATATATATATATTTATGTATAAAACATAATTTCTTCAATCCGTCGTTAATCGTATTTCAACTCAATACCACAAAGTCTGTTGTTTAACTAAATTGCAGTCTTTTTACCGCAAATAAACATACACTCTATTCCATCTCTCTCTCTCTCTCTCTCTCTCTCTCTCCCTCTCTATCTCTCTCT
>NW_023998423.1:7951785-8007752 GCF_014805625.2 Glossina fuscipes
TCTCTCTCTCTCTCTCTCTCTCTCTCTCTCTCTCTCCCTCTCTCTCTCTCATTTCTCCAATGCGTTAAACATTGCTTATAAAATATCAATAAATGTTAATTGAAATTTTATTGCTTTAAATTGAAGGAATTTTGCTTTCCAGCTTGTTTTCCGCTTAAGGTATTTCTGACATTATTTAAATGTTTTTTAAATAAAATTTATGATTTTCCAATAATTCATTGAAAGCATTTCGATTCGGTCGTCTTCTTTTCTTATTTGCTTCTTTTTTTTTTTTTGTTTTTTTTTTTTTGTTTGCAATTTTCTCGCAAATTAATTGAAATGCATTTAAAACTGATGGAAAAACAATTTATGTCAATTCATATAAGTAATGCATCGATGTTTTTATGTTCATATCTGAAATAACTTCAGAGTATACTCTGAGATCTGGAAAATTTCAAAAGAATTGTTAAGCAAAGGGAATAAAACATCGAATAAGAGAATACACTAATTTTTCAATTTATTTACACCTTGAAGTAAATATATATATATATATATTTTTACGATCCGCCTGATGCAATTAAATGCATTCTTTCGATATTTTGAAGAATTGTAGGCAGAGAGTTGAAACCTTGGCAGTTATGTATATATTTTTAAAAGTTAATCAATTTATCGAATTGATTGTGAAAATAGGCTAAATGGGCGGACAATTCCATAGGATCGAAACGAAATGTTAATTGGCATCCATTATAGCAACTTAGGTAATAATCCCACCTCAAAAGTTATATATTCACTCCGTAAATAATTCCTTGATACCGGTTCTAATCAATTGCCGCCGCCACTGCCCTTAGGTCCAATAGATAAATCACATATATTTTATGATGATCTGATGACTATGATCAAAACTCCTTCAAATCGATGCTATTCCGATAGGACGAATTCTTAGGAAAACGATAAGTGTTCACATATTGAGTCGACGCGAACTGAACAAAATTACTTCCCGCCCCGTTTTTAAGTGGCTTTTGTAAAATTTCTTAAATACATTTCTGTACAACTTTATGACTTTATTAACGTTAACTTTGTGTGCACGTTTTACGTTTCACTTTCTTTGAAGTATTTCAGCTTAGCCCACTTTAAGAGTTACGACAAAGAATTAGCAAGTAAGTAAGTAAGAGTTTGTCATATGGCCGGCCGTCTATGCGCTTTGCTTGCCGCCATACAAGGGCTTGACGGAAAACCGGTAGATGCTTTTATGCTCTGTACACAAACTGGAAGTGTCTTAATTTAAGCATTCCGTTTGCAACACTCACAAATGTATGTATATCGAAGGCAACATGGTATATACTTATATAAAAGATGAATGTGTGTTATCACAGTCCGTTTGTCAACATGTTGTTGAAATCCTATTTACAGCTCATTTACGCTTAAAGGAAAGCAAAAATAATGACATCCGTTCAGAATGACGTCAGAGTAACAAAAACTAAAGCAATATTTTTTATAAACTCATGTCTTTAGCAAGCAGCAACAGCAACAGCAACATAAGACATAGTCAACAAAAAAATTGTACCAACTGACTGCAATTACCAGAAATTCGATCAATTTTTATACCCTTTTTTTTTACATACGTGGCAAAGGTGTCACGTATCCACTGTTCGCATTAAACCAAACGATAGTTTCTTTCCATGGTTTTTCTCAACACATTGTTCTCAACCGTCACCCTCTGTCTCTTCTCATGTTTGTTTTACAGAAACACTTTAATTTGCAGACTTTGTTGCTTTTCTGCAACATCTGCTTAAAAAGGAAAGTTATATTTAGTTTATTAGATCTTTTGTAATATTCCAAAATATATTAATACTATATCAAAACATTAATAAATAAGCAAATAAAGCAAACTAAAGAAGATTTTGAGGGATTCTTGAGAACTTGTCAGCTAAGGCGGTTTCTATTAATTCCAGGAAAAGTTATCTAATCAATGCTGTTTCTATATTTGAGCAACATTTTAATTGAATATTTATTGTCGCTTATGGGATCTCGATGAAAATATTTTTTGTAGCTGGCTTTTCAAGGACAGATCTCGGCCATTTTTGCTTAACAACAAGCATGCATGTCAAGTTCCGCAGGCGGTGAAAATTCAAACAATATATGCGCAATGCCAAGATCACGACAATTGGTCTTAATATTTCAAGCTGATCATTATAATACATGTCTCGTGAAAACTATGAAACTCCAGGTTGCCAGATCGTATATAGCCATTATCTTAAAATCTCTCTTCTTGATTATAAGCTTATCAATAAATCATTTGGAAAGGTTTTGTTTTGTTCTCGCGAAAATGCTCCATGAAAAGACAAGTAAGCTCATCAAAGCCTCCTGCATCGTAGCTATCCTATTGTCATTATATTATATTTCAATTTCCGAATTTCATAATGAAAGATAAATTATGTTGTTCAAGATCGTTTAAACAAATCCTGTTGAACTATGTAAACTACACATGATAAGATTAGTGTAGTAAAGCGCCAAATTTTTCCATGCATTAACCTTAGAATTTAAAAAACTGTTTCGATGAAATATGGAAGAAAATATGACTAAAAATAGTCATATGAGAAAAAATTGAAATTTCTGTAAAACAAAAAAAAAAAAAAAACGAAAACATTTTCATTTATGATAGTCATGATGGGAAGCAGTCTTAGGAGACAGTTTCTGAAAGATGTTCAACACCTATCGAAATGGTAGGCAATCATGTATTAACAAAGTTAATAGATTTTTCGATGGTGAATATAAAAAAACAATTCGTTTTTTTACGTTAAGTTACCTATTTCAACGTTGTTGTTAATAATGCCTTAAAAAGTTTTGTAAAGTATTGAATTTCTCGTACCAACTGTATAACACATAAAGGCAACATGTTTCTTTTTCGATTGCACTATTAAAGAGAATATTTGTTGTTCTATGTTTAGTTCATTAAATCTATAAAAGCAAAACAACATTTCAATTCAATGAAATTTATAGTTCCAAATCATTTGATGCAATAACAAAAAAAAGAAAAAGTAAAAACATTATTGTCGGGCAAGGCCGACGTTAAGATACCTTATACCAATGCATCTAGTACGGCTTTGGTTATAATATAACAAAAATTATACATTATTTTCATGAACAGGTAGATATTCCATGAAAGCCCGCATATTGGACGATGGCCAAAAAGATTACATAACGTGATCCAAGCAAGTTTAATTGGCTTCCTTGAAATTTGATTGTTTTCCAGTATCTGTCCTAAAAAGTTAGAAATTAGACTTTCTCGCCCTATAAGGGCTTACTTTCCATGGTAAGTACTATATATGGTGAGGTCTAAATGGTAGCCATAAGTGAGCGTTATTAACAACCGTTAATTTTTATACCCAATTTCGACTGTGGACCTATTTTTATCATAAAACATCAAAAGTAAGGGCTTTTTGATATACAAGGGTTTATATTTCCTGAGCATCCTTATATGCTGTGGTATCCAAACAATAGACTTACGTGGTCCAAATTTGGTAAGTTTGCTGTCTTTATCAATTTACCATTACGAAACAATTTTCACCATGATTACTTTCTACCGTAATTAAGATTCAATTCTCGTAGGAACATTTATATGAGAGGATGTTCGATAAATTGACCCAGCCGATCCAAAGTTTTCACACCACTTTAGAATGCTGAAATGCTCTTAGTCCGTGACTTCAGACAAGAAATTGTGAAAATAGCAATTTTTTTCTATATAAGGACTTTTCAAAATAGGGCGTTACCTGGACACACTCGAACCATTTTCAGTAGCCCTTCTCTTTGGAACAAAAGACGTCAGTGCGCCAAATTTCATAGATATATCTCAAAACTCGCGGCCCGTAGCTCCAACGCGAAAATACATGGCCAGACAAGTTTAGGAAATTCAAAAAATGATGTTGAATCGAAAGGTGAGTGTATCTTAAGCGCTTCTATGTGTTACGTAAGTCTACCCAAGTTTAATATAGCCGGTACCACACGTGGCATTGGCTTAAAAAATTGAACAAAAAGTTATTTCTAGCTTAAGACGTCTTTTTTACGCCCATCATATGTTGTTTAGATACATTTTGGGAAAGCAAAACAGTCCAAGCATGGCCAGGGCCTATTCTGGACGGTTAATAAGCGTAATAATACATTCTGAAATGAGGATGTTCTCCAACTCACTTGCGCCCTGAACCCAAGCGATAGTCTAATGGAAGAATTATTGCACACAAATCAGACAAAGAGTTAGTAAGGTAATCTTTAGATCTGTTTCTAAACATAAGCAAATCTATGGACGCATTGTGCCGGTTTTTGAATCTGATCTAAAGAAGGTAAAATGGTTGTTAGATCTAATCTTAAAACCGTAGTTATGACTGTAGAAGCTATATAAACAGATAGATCAGACAGTTCAAAGTAGTTAAGGTCGCTTCCTTGTAGATGCTTTTACCACTTTATACCGTTATATCTCGAAATTTTTAATCGCTTTTACTGAACTTACCGGACCTTTAAAATTATTTTGACGGGAATAAACGACTTGGTCTAAAACAGATCTGGAGTCTATAATCATGAACGTACTGAAAGACGGAGAGAACGATATGGCTACAATGGTCTTGTTCTTTACTCTAATCAGATCATCTCTTCTCTGCAGATCCTCTATCACCTGTTTTTACTCCTAACTGTTAGTTAATTTACGGAACGATTTATGTAATATTGCTTGTATTTTATGATTGCCTGATCAAGTAAACATTTCTAAATCCATTCTCCGAGCGAGAGCAATAGAAAACATACTTTTTCTCAAGTTACAAACCTTTCTTATGACCTTAACATACCTTATGTAATGAATGTGAACAGAACTTATTGAATAAATTTCATCGGGGTGTAGGTGTCGGCTTTTCCTTCTCATTCATTATATGACTTGCTTATAAAATTGCCATCGGTGTGACATTTAAATAATATCCAATCATTGATAAAAATGTGTGTGTTTTTTTTCTCTCTCTCTTAATAAAATTTATGAGAATCGCTTTTGCCTATTTCTTTGATGTCTTTCGCTTAGCCGGAAAGTGCTGTTCACACGCCAAAAACGAAAAAAATAATAACAAAGAAATGTTTGTTCAATACTAAAATCAACACCGAATTTTCTCTTAATTTTCCTTTCACATTTTTTACATTTCATTTTTTTGATAAAACATTGCCAAGGTAACAGACAATAAATCTTCTTCTTTTTTTTTTTTTTTTTGTTTACTTTAATAGCGTTGTTTTTTTCTAAACAATTTGCATATCATTGTAATTTTGATTTTTTCCACTGAACAAAATGAGACATTTGTGTGAGAATACTTTTTACCTTGTTAGTACGAAAGCAATGGAATATTTTTCAATGTTTAGGTGGAACTAATGTTCCCAAACAAAATATTTACTTTCATGTAATAAATTGTAAAAAAAAAAAAAACGAACATTTCCAAAAATTTAAACATTTTTATACCTATCACCAAAGGATGAGGAATATATTTATTTTATCAAAACGTTTGCTACGCCCAGACGAAAGCTGCAAAGAGACCTCACATGGCATATATATTCTTGATTAGAAGCAAATGCTGAATCGATTTAAACATATCCGTCTATCCGATTGTCCCTCTCTCTCTCTCTGGCTATGTAAAGTCTGTAGCCAACATTCTCCTCATAGCAAAAATCGACTTCAAATTTGGCAGAACTATTGACAGTTCTTGCACGCAGATTGATATTGAAAATGTGACAACTCCGTTGAAGGATACGCCCACAACACCATGTAGACTAGGAACACCTCTGTTTTTCAAAAGGATCCAAAAATTGGTTCTTTACTCATTACTCATAAACTATGGCAGATAAATGTGAAAAAGTTTGAAAGCATATTCTATAGACGATTCTCTAGCAACTGTACAAAATGAAGAAAATTGACCACGCCTAACTAATATTATAGTTTATCAGAATTTAATTTTTTTTCCTCTACCTTCATAAAGCGCAGAAACACACTTCAGAAACCCCACAAAGTATATAAAGCCCTCGTCAGTTTCAAATTTGGAATGCACTTAAGCATGTCCGTCTGTGCGTCTATCCATCTGTCTGTCTGTGATAACGATTCTACCAATAGCGTAAATGAAAGTAAGAAAAGAGAAAATTTGGAACAGACTTAAACTTTTCCAAGGACACGCCTATAAAGTCTACGCACCAATGTGACAAATACTTTTATTTTGTAAAGAGAAACAATCAGCCGCAGCCACTCCATTTTATAGAGAATGAAAATTTAGTTCTGGATATAAAAGATTCGATCCCGATTGAATTTTATTTTCTTACTTGATGATATTTTCGCTTGTTATTCCCAAGGCAAGTAAAACAGAATGTTGAAAATTATTCTCTACATTCCTTACATCGCTCTGTCAAAAAATGTGTTAACTTGAAAGCAAATATTATGAATCCCACAATATGGAGGATTCGTTTCTTAGCTTGGAGAGAAGAAAGCGACAAACTAAGTGTGTTGGTTCAAAACTAAATGTCACGGATCTCACGCCGGTGTAAGGCGGATAATGGTGATGAGTATAAAAGATTCGGTCGCGGTTAAATATAATTACGTTAGACGTTAGTTTTATGTCGACCATCAAAATCAATAGCTTTGTGATAGTGAAAAATGTTCCAGAGTAAGTAAGTAATGTTTACAGATCTAAGTTGCAAAAGAATTTTTTATAAGCGATTATACGACCCTGCATGCTTGAAAGCTGGGAAACTTAATATGCATTAGAATAATTGCGCTAGAATTTTGAAATTTCGTATATGTATTGCTTGTTTAGGTTTAGAGATAAAATTTAAAAATGGATTTAATTGGTTTATCATCAAGCATCTTCATCTCTTTTTCAAAAAAAAAACTGAAAATTTGAAACTTACTTGTATGATTAGCAATACTTTCAAAGCCTTTTCTACTACTGACTTCTAAAGTTGAACTTTGAGAGAGTTTCGGTGGTTCTGCTAAGAGACCAATCATTAACATGATAAGAAAACTAAGAGGGTTCGGATGTTTACTTTCAATGGCAATCGCTAATCAAAGACGCTAATCTCAACGCAAATAGCTCTCTGTTATTAGTTACGTAGAGCGATCAAGCAAGCGATTTCTTTTTCAAAGGTTGTCTGTTGGTTCTTGCTAAAATTGACATTTGTGTTCGGTGTTGCCTGACAAACCTGTTACACAGCGTAGAAGAATAATTAAAAATCATGACAAAACTAACGAATCCGCTCGGGCTACGTTTAACACGTAAATAAGCAAATTTATGATCAACAAAATGGGCCTAGAAAACTTTCTAATCTTACTGGAAAAATGGAATCAAATGATGGCGTTTATGATGTTAAGAATCCAAACCTGAAGAATTCAAAACTTAAATGTAGTACTGAAAATAATGTCAATAAAGAATTCGACAGATTACTTAGACTTGGTCGATACGCGTGACATAGTCAATTCAAAGTTTACCAAAAAAGTTCAATACAGTGTATGTCCTAAAAATGGCATTCTAAACTGACCACCAAGATCGTTCTGTGCAACTGCGTTGACCTTTTTTTTTATGGTTTTACATAGTCAGTCATTGGTTTAGTTCGATTAAGTACAAACTCTCAATGAACTATGGATAAAATAAGAGAAGATTTTTGTGGGAAAGCAGCGATAAATTGGTAATCAAGAATTGAGTTTTTACAAAAGTCAAGAGGCGATCGTTTACATGAAATCATTTCCAAAATCAAATGTCATGAGCCGATATCCAAAGTAAAAAAAGAAAAATCTTAGCAACATCTTATGCTTAATAGCTCTCGTCTTGAAATTCGCTCAATTGCTAAACCGTAATGAACGCCAGTTGTGAAAACCTATGAGCCTATAACTAACAAATTGCATTCAATACCTGGGAGCAAATACTACGGTATTCAACATCATTTCCTGCATCGGTTTAAGTATATCCGTCCATCTGTCTGTCTGATGTTCATCAATTTCAAATGCATTTTTATGAAGTTTGATACATCGCCATATTTTTTTGTCACAAAGACGAATGAAATAACATTTGCATGCTTAACACTTCTCCGGCATACTAAATAAATATGGAAACTTTCGGTTGGGACGGAACAGTTTCTCTCTCTCTCTCTATGAAGATGTTCTTCTCTTATAAAAATGTTCTTTAAAAAAGAAAAGCCCTTACAAGCCAAAAACGTGCTCTATTTTTCGGACACCTCGTGAGTTTGTCATCACACGTTTAGGTGTAGCCTTTAACAAGGCATTGTTTATTGTCATAATTCAATGCTTTATAAGGTACACAATGCTTCACCTTACCGAAGCATAAACGTTTTTCGTGTTATTAATTAGACATATATATATATATATATATATATATATACATGTATACATATATAATTCGGATTATTTTCCATAACATTGTTATCCTAAACATACTTTTCAGCTTTCTGTTGAGTTTGCCGTCTTCACAACTCAAGTCTTCAAGTTCAACATAAAGTGAATGACCATCTACAAGGCAGAGTAGAAACTAATCCGAATTATCACTGAGTGCGTGTATAAGATTTCATTAAAAATATGTTGGTTTTTGCCTAAAATGATTTTACCCTACTTAAGTCATCGCAGCACACTAATAATCTAGAAGACAATAACGGAAGAGCTTTGGATATCAATATAAGGTTTCTTACGGCAGAGCTTCTTATACACAAACTCCATCTTCTATGAATCAGCAAAACAACAATAGATGACTCGATGAGTTGAAGAAAAAATGTAAACTAACAAACGGATGCCATGAAAATTCTGTCATACACAAATAACATATGTAGCATTTCAACAAAATCCAACAAAAACATCTTCATTGATAAGCGAATCGCGTCTGCTTGTAAAATAAACATTCACCTTATTTTTTGAACGCTCTTCTATACAATGTAAACTGTGCTATCTAATGAAGTACTAATTTTGTAGTAACACAAAAATCAAAATATTCAAAACCAAAAGACTCATTGTAAGCGGAATATAATTTCCTTCTTGCGCTCTACGACCATCTAAGCATTATTCGTTTTATTTAAGGGGAGATATCGATGACGACTATGAGTATTGAAGCGAACTTATGAGACGCGTATGACATGACTTAAACAATGGTTCAGAGGGGAGGGAGAGGCTTAAAATCTCATCACTCTTATTTAAGTGAAATCTATTTCTGAGGACTTCGTCAATTAATTTTCATGACAAATATATATAAAAACTCATAATAAAAACAAAGTTTTCCAGTCTCTATATCGCTACTATTCTCCGAAACTCGTAAGAATTTTTTCGAATGAATGAATTTCTCTTACCAGAAGAAATTTGTAATAATTTAGTGAATAGATGAAGGTAGTGAGCATCGTAAGAACGTTACAGGCGTAGCGTAATAACGTAACAATCGTTTCTTTACGCACGTAAGCATGGTTTCGAAGATAATCGAAAACATTAATCATGTTCTCTCTCTTAGGCGCCCGCCTGGGGCTCTGGTTAAGCAGATAACTTTTTATTGCTTCGAAATTTTTCAATTCATATAATCTTTAAATCTTTTTCATATCTGTCCTTTTTTTTCTTTATATCCCGATTTTCAAAATTTGGATAATCCCCAAAGAACTGCCTATGTTACTATCCCAAAAAAAGAAAAGATTTCTTGCCCAAATTTACTTGCTTCTATCGTAGGTCGAAGCATCTTTACATTTACTTGTGAGATAAGTATTTATAACTGTAGCGCTTCCTTGTTTTTTTTCTTTCTTTATTTGCTCGTTTTGCTTGATATATAGAATGGGATGGATATGAATCTCACTTTAGTTATGAGGCCAGCATAAACATTCTGTTTGGAAAAAGTCGACCATTACCTGAGAGGAGGTTCCAAAAATTTGCCCCAGCCGGTCCCAAGCTTTCGCATCACGTTCGAATGCCGAAATACAACTACTTAGTCACTTTAGCCGAGAAATTTTGAAAATTGAAATTTTCTTCCATATAACCAGTTTTCTATACAGGACCTTACCTAGGGAGTGATCGAAAAGAATCCATTCCAATAACGTTCTTCCTTGGGCCAAAGTGCGCCAGTCTATCAAATTTCATCAAAATATCTCAAAAGTTGCGAAAAGTTGCGGCTTGAACAGAAAAGTGCATGAACAGACATCGGAGGGACAGATGAACTTAGATCAATTTAGAAGACGTTTCTGAATCGATTGCCATAATAGAAAGTGACTCTACGTTAAGTCCTTCTGGGTGTTACATACGTCCGCACTAACTTAATACACCCTGCACTGGGTGTAGGGTATAAATATGAATTTTATTTCGCAACGGAATGAGAGAAAGAATCCTTACAAATGTAGGGACAATCTTGACTTGCGTTAGGATTAGTGGGTACGCGGCAACTTTTAATTGATATAAACATATAAACAAACAATCAAAACAATTTACTCATCTGTCTGTCAATTTATTGGTTATTAGTCTCATCAGGCAGTGCCCACGTTAATGATAAGCGTATTTATGACTTGTCTTTAATTAGAGAATCCAGAAGTATCAGCATAAAGCAACAATTTTTTGATGGAATTTTGTAATTATTTTTCTTCTTCTCTCATTCGTTTTTTTTTTTTTTTTTTTTTAATGTTACATAAGAGGTATTAAACGTTGATTTGCAAAGCATTACAAATAATCGTTATATTTACATGCCATTAACATTGAAAAGAAAATCTGTGTACTGTACGATCAGCGAGAGCACTTTTACAAAACCGCACTTGATTGTTGAAATGTATTAATTTATAAGTAAATGATTTTCTTTCTGCTTTTTTTTTTCTTATTGAATATTGTCAATTATAGTAAAATCAATGTCAAGGTTTAGCCATTTTGTGTAAATGTTATTCAACATCAAATATACATGTATGTGTTAATTAACAACGACAAACCACAATCATTCGTTAGCAAATTTTAAAAAAGGAATTCGATACCGACGTAATGCATTTACGTCTTAATTTATTGATATTACGAATTAATGACAATGAATGAATTATGAATGATATTAACATTTTTTAGTCACTATTAAGCTAATACCATAAGTTAATAGCATTTCCTCTATGAATTTTCAATAGAAGCGAATCATTGAACTTTCATTTTGCAGAACTTGTTTTAAATGAGAACAATTAACTTAACAACACGATCATCGGATAAAGTTTTTGAAAATCGATATCTAAACTCTATTATATTTAATCATAATTTTGTTCATACTTTTGACTTTTTGTTGCATTCCAATCACTCAATGCCTTCAAATAAGTATTCACGTCTTATCACATTTGTTTAGAACTTTTCTTGTCTAGTACTAAAGATGATTCTCTGATAATCCAATTAATTGATCGAGAATTTTTACCTGATTAATCTGATGGTAGCGCAATTCGAAAAATGATTTAAAACTTCTTTATACCATATTGTGTTTAATAAAGCCTTGGAAGAGCGTCAAAGAATAAAACTTCAGAATGGTATGTGGGCATGGGTGGCGTTCGTGTGAGACCGTTGCAGACTTTAGATTAAAATTCTTTTCATTTAATTGCCATTTGTCTTAGCAGTTATACAGCCTATCAGCTTAGCATAATGTCCCCATAATTTACGAGAGAAAGAATCATTCATTAAAAATACAAGTAAAAATATTATATTCAGTCGTGAGCGAATCTTTTATACCCTTTACCGTTATCCTAAAAAAGACAGAAAAAGTAAAAGAACTCAATTTTCAAGCTATTTTCAAATTATAAGTCCTTGTCGGATACGTGTGTGGGCGTGTAGTTGTAGGCGTGTACTTACAAGTCCCTTCCAAATTCTTTTGCAAATTTGTAAGCGATATCTTCATTTTCAAATACTATACAGTTGCGCAAACAGACAGACAAACAGGCGGACATATTTAGATGCATTCCAATTGGCATTTGAAATTGGCCGAGAATTTGTATTCTTTATGGGGTTTTTGAAGCTTGTTTAGGTATTGAAAAATAATTAAATTTTGATACATTATAACATTGGGCAGGCGTGGTCAATTTTTAACATTTTTGTACAGGTTCTACAGAACTACGACTCATACAATGTATATTCAAAATTTTACAGATTTGTCTGATTTAGTTTATGAGTAAAGGGCGAAAAACCAATTTCCTATTTCTTTTGAAAATAGAGGCGTTCTTAGTTTACGTGGTGTTATGGGCGTGTCCTTCGACCGATTTTTCCAAATTTCAATATGAACCTCCGCGCATGAACTTGCAACGTTTTTGCCGAATTTAAAGTCGATGGGTTCATTCTTGCCAGAAGAATGCTTACAACAGACATTACACAGACGGACAGACCGACGTGTTTAAATCGATTTACAATTTTATGCTGATCAACAATACTTTATGGGGTCTCTGATGCTTCCTTCTGAGCGCTGCAAACGTATTGACGAAATAAATACAACCTTCCATCCTTTGACGATGAGTATAAAAAGGATAGAAGTGCCTTAAATTCATTGTACCACGCTTGACAGAAACTACATTGCTAAATGAAGTTGTCTTTTGTCAAGGAAACGTTTCAATCTTACCAAGGCCCGGAAATTTCTGGGCGGTGACTGAATTTAATCAAAAATTTTATTAAAACCAATTCAAAGATATTGAACTTTGCTTCACTGTATGTCGAAAATATGGATACTTCTAAGGGATAGTGTGAGAATCACTGTAGAATGTTGGACAAAACTGAGAACCCTTCATTTGAACAAGCGTATGTAACAGAGTTGCTCGGGACATTGAATCGAAAAAACGTCATTTGCGGGAAAAATTTACTTCCTTTGCTTAATTCGAAGAATACCCCTGCTAAGCTTTTAGGAGTGACATGGAATACCCCCCTCTGCTGAATAGGTGACCGCTTAACATCAACAATAAACCGTGCATGCTCTTGGTAGCCTCATTTGGGAGCACAGCTGGACGTAGTGTATTATGGTTCACGATGTCATGAGTTTTCAATGTGAGGTAATTCGGGCTTCGGTTATCAGTACACGTTACTCCTTCCGATTAATACGAGTTTTAATATATGATTTGTCATTTGATCGAACGATGCTTCGACTCTTATTAGAATATCAAAATATGGATTTCTCTGTTGATGGCCTTAAAAGACTTGTCCCTCTTTCCGCACGGTATTCATATTGTTTTTAAAAAATTCCAAAAATAATGCTCAAGGACGGACAATATTTTAAACTGCAAATGTATAAAGAATTTTTCACAATAAAGTTTCGAAAAAAAAGCAGCGGAAGCAAACTTACACACCTACCAGAGATAATTGTCATTTGGACGATTACATCAAATATCATTAACGTTGCTTGAACTAAACAACGATTCAGCAAGCGAACAGCCAGATATTTTGGTGACAAGAAATAATAATATTTTTAGCTTTCTATCATTTAGTTTAAATGAACAACAGCCTTTGAAATTAAACCATACACTCTTCAGTGCTATTCCCAATGCAGGCTTGTAGTAAAAATTCATTTAAATTCATTTAATTTGTTATACTCACGTTGAGTCATATAGTTGTCATTGTCATCATAGATCGCATCCAATATATACATGGTTGGTATTTCTCGCGGTGTATGAGTTGCATGAGACCTCGGTGTGACAGGTGTGACTGTATTCGCTGCTGGTGATGGCGGTGCTGTGGAAAATGACGTTGGCGGTGTCGGGAGTGCAGAAGCTGCCGCTATTGATAATGACATCTCCTCCGACAATTCAAACAAAGATTTCGGTTTATTCACAACTGATAAACTGTTGGAATTTAACAATTTCGTAGCATCCATATTTTAAAATCTTAAGAAATTTTATTTGCTTTTCAGTAAATTCAAAGTCATACGGCGGGTAAGCAAAGTTTGTTTTAGTTTATATTAACGTTGCCGGGTCTTTGTTTTTGTATGGAATTAATTTATGCTTCAAATTGCATGCATTTTCGGTTATAAAACTTATGTACAAAAAAAAAAAAAACACGAACTTATTTGTCGAAAAAAAAAGAAAACAAAAAAAAAAATTTTAAATACAAATAAAAATAAAAATTAATAATAATAAATAAATAAATATTCATATAGCGACATAGGCTAGTGATAGATAGAGTTAGTGTTAGGCGTAAATCACTAGGTGGTAATTGTTGTTGTTACTGCTGTTTTTGTTGCAATTTTGATTCAGTTTATTGGCATTAGTTTTTCTTTTCACATCACGGCATTCGTTATGTTTCATGCAAATTAATTACATTTTTCTGGCATTTTCCTTTATTTTAAAACATTTATTTATGCATTTAATTATTATTTCGCTTTATCTAACATCGGAATGCGTCTCGACGGCTATCAAGCTGTACGCGCCATCCCTGTTGTCCACAACAACATATTTAAAATGAAAAACATGGACAAAAGTTTTTATTTTTCGGACAAAAATAAATGAATGATTAAGACCGATATGATAGTGATTTTGAATATTATATAGATTTTATATCGGATGGGTTGACATTAGTGCAGAGGTCGAAAGTTTTCTTTTCGAACAGAAATAATAAATGAATCATAAAACTTGATATCATATTTATTTTGAATATTATTTATATTCTATATTGGATGGGTTGGCATTAGCGCAGAGACCAAAACTTTATTTTTTCGCACAAAAATATCACATATATAATATATTATATATTGGATATGAGGTCAATAAAGGAATTTTTTCTGGGGCAATGCAAACCTTCATATGGTGCCTAAAGAAATTTTCTAGCGAACAAGAGGTATTAAGGGAAACCGAGACATGTAATGGTGCACGATATTAAGAGATTCGATTCAAACCGATAATATAAATTTTTTCGATTATTATTTATTTATATATTTATACATTTTTGTTATTTGCTAGCTAATTAATTAATTTAATAATGCTTGCATTAAGCGTATTAATCATTTTATTATTATATTACAAAAGTGTACAATGCATAAAATTTTTTAAATTTCTTCTTCTTTTTTTTTTTTTTAATTGTATTTTCGAAAAACAATCACACGCGATATTAGACTTAATTTATTATTGAATGCTCGAAATTCATTGAAATGCGAAAAATTTTTATTCATTTACAACTACCACCGAGTGGTAATGATGCACTTCTCTACTCTCGTCTGCCGCATAGAAAAATACCCCATCGGAATGGGAGGATAATCCAGCAAAAATAAAACATTCATCGAAAAGGTTTGCAATTTTTTTTTTCATTTTTAACAGGCATTACAAGTATCAGTATAGGGTATTAATGTTTTTTCTTTGCAAAAACATATTTAAATAAAACATAATCGAAAGCAAAGGTTTGAGTTGAAACAACGTGTAGTGTGCAATACTACTTCGTATTAGAGCTCCAAGAAAGAAAGAAAGCGATTCTTTATGATATAGACAGTAGACAAGAGATTCTGTACCAATTGGAACTAGAATCACTTATTAAAAAGTGTAGTCCTATAAACTTGCCAATAGGTTCGCCGATCTTTCTTCTCTTCGAGTCTTTGACCACTTTGATGAACTTTTCAATAAATTACAATCATTCATGCATCACCTCCCCCTCCTTGAGGTTTTTATGAAAACACTTTAATCATTTGGTTAACACGCCTCTCTTGGAGAAATCATTAAATGATGAAATGTCTCGAAGCTTCATTGCGATGGAATCAACTACGACTGTTCATTTTTAATTTCAATTTTCATTACTTTCTTTATTTCAATTATTTAATAAGTTAAACTTTATTTTTCTTTTAAGCAATGATTGTTTTAAAAAAAAATGTTTTTTTTTTTTGTTTTTTAATTTTTTTAAGTATCTTTAATCGCTTTTAAAGACATGTTGTTCTTGTGCATGTTATATATGGTATTTCATTGCGTGGGTGTTGAATATTATATTAGTTTATTATCGATTGACTCTGTTCGTCGTTTGATATTGCGGAGGCCGAAGAAGATATTTATCTAAAAATGAAAGAAAATAAAAAAGAATAATAATTATTATCAAGACTTTATTAAAAAAAAAACAATTCACTATTCTAGAAAAATTTGAATTAATTTTAATTTTAAAGCTAAGGAAGTGGGTTAACTTTTTATGAAAACTGCTTCGGTTATTTAGCATTAATGTCTGAGACCACTATTTCTGATTTTATCAAAGGCCAGAAAGGCTTGTTTCTAGGCTTCATAAGAGACAAAAATTTGTCTTCAAAAACAAAAACGAAGACCTAAGACAATTCACTCTACTCACAAGAAAAGGCATTCTCTAGTAATTAAAGCTCACTTCTAACTAGATTGAACCTCATATCATCACTGAAATTTTATAAATTACCAATAAGCCATATGCGCAGAACAACCGCGTACAACTTAAACGAACCCAAAAAAAAAAGAAAAACCATTCACTATTATAAGTTCCTTTATAGCGATATCTGAAATAAAATTATTGATGATAGAACAAATTGTCACAAACTGTTCGGTTCGACGAAAACGGATAAGAAATTCTTCGATTAAAAAGCAAAATAGGTTTTTCGGGCGAAGAAGCACTTAAGACCAACATTAGTTAAAAGTTTAAGCGCGTTTTTCTCAAAACTTTATATTTGCATTGCGATGAGTTTTTAGCGCTCGCAATTCTCCCAACAATCGCTATTCAAGCGCCACTTAGCACTCTTTTTGATTCGTTGTTATAGAAGTTTTAATGGAAGTTTTCGAAAAATTCTTCTTCTATCGCTATATGTATTGGATAATTTTTGGCATTTTTATTTCCCTTTTTTTAATCTTAAGTAGAGAGTAGTGGTGCGCCATGTTTTTCAAATTAACTTTTCAAATACAAATTAACAAAGAAGAAAATTCGGATCGAATCTCGCATACCCACTACCAGGTTTTTCGCATTCTACTCTCCAAATTCTTTTATTTGACACCCATATCGCTAGTATTCTTAAGATAAAATTAATCTGCCAAGTCACAGGGTCTACCATATTCACTGTAGAATTAACCCATTTTTAGGCAGATAATATATGTAGTCTTAAATAGTCTGCCGTATTTGCTTTATGATAAATAAGCATAAAAAAGTTAAAAAAAACTGAATTTAATCACTTGCAAGTTTGTGTGGACATGGAGGATGTTTTCCACTTTTACACATAAGGAGTAGAGTGCTTCTTAAGGTAAATGTGCCTTTTAACTTTTATAATTTCCGAGGAGCGAGCAAAAATCCAAAAATTGTTGTTAAAAAATGCGGAGTTGCTTTCAGTTTATGCTCCACTGCCGGCTTCTGCTCTGACCAATTTGGCCCATTTTCAATACTAATCTGCGTGCGGTGACGTCGAAGGTTTCTACCAAAATTTGAAGTCCGATATCTTAATTTTTGCGATCAGGAGAGTGACAATAACACAACACACAGACGGACGGACATGGCTAAAGCAACTGAGAATTTCACCCTGATCAAGAATATATATAGTTTAGGGTCTGCGAAGCTTCCTTTTGTGTGTAACATATATTTTATAAAAAAAAAAAACAAAATGAGTATACTCCCATATTACAGTGATGGATATAACAAGTGTAGAAACAAAATTGAAAAAATTTATGCCAATAAACTGATCTTGATCGGTTAGAAACCTTTAAAAAAAAATTACCCTTAATATGATGCTCACAAGACGGTATTTTTATGGTAAATCAAATTTATCGTTCAACACGTTTCTGTAAATCTTTACATCTTGACCAGATGGTCATAAAAATTACAAGCTCCATACCTAGCGTTGCCATATTTACCGGAACATTTCCTAAAATGTGTAGAATATTTTCCTCATCAATCAAATCATAGACTGATTATAACGCGTAAAAACAAGTTTCAATCGAAAAATTTTACACTGTTTAATCTGAAAGTGTAAAGAATATCAATAGATAGGTAGGAGAATTGATTATACTGTTTTCCTTTAATGCCCTATCCAATACAATTTTTTTTTCTTTTCAATATAGAGGAGATATCACCTCTTCACGTAACGCGATGACGCGGAAAGAGAAAGACCGCAGCCTACTGGGAAGTGTTACGCCCTTACCGATTGATCACTCGACTCACTGTAGCTCTACCGCACTTGAGATCACATTTAGGCTAAAAGTATGGGAGGAATAACTTTTACTTTATGGTTTCCTTTTAACGCCTTATCCACATAACGACAATGCAATGAATGTAATACAATGTAATACAGTTCATGTTTACAACAACTACATGTCAATGATAAAAGTTACTGTCATTGTCGTAATTCGCACACATTTAATGAATTGAATGAAAATCAAATCAAAATCAAATAGACATGCACATATACACACACACACATTGTCATACTAATTAATTACAAACAAATTATTTTTTTTTCAATATTTTTTTTTTCTTTCTTTTAGTTTTTTTATTATATTTCATTTTATTTTTAGCATGTCAGTGTCTGGCTGTTCGACTGTTCATAACTAAACTGACTAAAGCGTTCGATTTGAGTCTACACTTTGAAGAGTTATCTCTCTAAGAACAATGATAATTTTAATATCTAATAGCAGTTATTAGATAAAGCGCACATGCCGAGCGTTTAAAAAAAAATAATAATAATAATCGCAGAAATCTAAATAAAAAAAGAAAATAGAAGTTTTCGTTCTAATGGACTCGTTTAACACATTTGCATCTAATAATAAAGTGAATTAATTATTACGTGAAAGAGAGTGAAGCGAAAACTATAATGAAAACAACTATAGAATGAAATAAAGCATAATTCTGCCATAAACGTAAGAGCAATAAAAACTAAAGACGCAATTTATTCTGTAAAAAAATTACAATGAAATTAAACACAATAATTAAATGTAAAGAAAGACATTTTACGCAAAACAAACAACATGCAGTCAAAGAATACAATTAGTGAAAGAAAATCGCATGGTTCCCGCAATTCATCGCTACCTGCAGAGAACGGTGAGTCTTAAGCCCTGTTTTCATTTCTTCTTTGTGAATATATTGAGAAAAAAAGTATCCTTTGCCAGTAAACTTTTTGCCTTAAAAATGCTTTAGCAGTAGACGAGTATCATCTTAAACTATATTTATTTGAAATTGAATGTGCGGGATCAAAAAGCAAGTACTATTCCCGCCCGGTAACCATCAGCGAACTAAATACATATACATATATATATATTATATTACTATATATATATATATATATAATGCATATTGAGCCAATGCGATTTTGAGCCATCAAAATATTAGATATATATTTTTGATCATTCCAAACCTCCAAATCGACAAAGCAACTGGGCAGACATATTTCGAGGCAATATGAATGTATATCATCTAATATGGAAAGAAAAACTTAAACAAGTAAAGATACCCTACATCGTAGATAAAAATAGTTATTATTATAATGACTTTCATATAATGACGTTCAGAATAAGACTTTATACGGGAAGTGGCCGAAAAAGTGATGCAATCCGAACAATTTGCGTTCACGTTCGTCCCTGAAGCAAGATATATAAATGCACCAAGTATCACCCAAATATTTCAAAAATTGCGGCCTGAATGTTGAACACAAGAATATGACAGACGGACAGACAAGCTTGCGCACAATGACTTTCATGTAATGACTTTCAAAATAAGGCTTCATACGGGAAGTGGCCGAAGAAGTGATGCGATCCGAACAATTTGCGTTCGCGTTCGTCCTTGGACCAAGACATATAAGTGTAGCAACACAAGAATTTGACAGATGGAGAGATAAGCTCGGTACAGTGAAAGGCTAGTCTCGCACTAACTTAATATATTCTTATGCCACAAATACTGTAGGATAAAAAAAAAAATTTTATCATAAATTGACAAACACCGATAGTGTATGTCACAGATTCGATCTGATCCATAAAAATTTTTCTTGTTTATTTTCGAATTGGGCTTTATTTCTTTTTTTCTTACTCTCTGAAGCATGCAGCTGTGTTTGTAAATATTGTATGCGTAGTTTATAGGAACATATCTAGGGGCTTGGCTTTGAGCACAATAGTTGCGTTTATCCAAATAATTTATTTGACAAGATTTACTTAAATAATAGTTGTTGTTTTTGTTTTGTTTTTTTTTTTTTTTTGATATACACATGCAATTATTGTTTGATTTGAACAAAAGTCAATTTTTATTTCGCTTTTTCATTTATTTACTTTTTGTACGCTTCTTCCGCTTGAAATATTTCTTACTGCCCACTACAACGGTAAGCTAATGACTACTTACGTTTAATAAGATAAATTTTTAAACTTGAGTTATATATATTTTCAATACATATCTTGAATATGTGTTCAGGTACACATGCTTATAACACTATTGCATTCTTTTTCATCGATTTAATTCTCTCAATTTGACTTATTCATGCCAATGAGTTCATTTATACACTGAAAATATTTTCAAGCATTTCTTTCTTTCTTATAAAACCAGATTAAACTCCAATAAGAATTAATCAAAAAAAAAAAAAAAAAAAAAAAAAAATATGGTTTCATTTTCGTTAAAAATCATTATTTAATTTGATGATCAACTTACGCTTGTTTAGTCATGTTACGAACAAAGCATACGTTCATGTAACTTACGATCAAAGTATAGATCCTAGTTTTTGTTTGTCAAACATATCACTCATCCACCATGGAGGGCGCATTAAATTGAACAAACAAATATTTCTGTAATCTATAGAAATCAGATTTCTTCAAACTCTCCAAATGATACCCTTGTAAAGGTTATATTTATGTATATATATATATATTTTTTTTTTATTGATTTTTCATTTATTTATTTGATTTTCTCACCTACAATAGATATTTATTTATTTGGATTAAACAAATCTGAACTTGTTGGCTTAACTATCGATATCTACTAAATATGGGTATAGCCAAAGATCAAATATGCGAAAAAGAAAAAAATTTTAAAACGAAATGAAATCTAAATCGAAATAAGTAAATACATATATCATATATATATATATATATATATATATGTATATTATATATGTGTGCATGCATATATATGCATAGTAATGGGGGATCAATTTAATTATGCTTGGTAATCTATTGAAAGCACGATTAGCTCCAAGCTTTGCCCAAAATACTGTGAAACATCTTAAATTATTATGACCTACCTTACTTGTGGTATGCGGTATGTTAAGTTTATGCGGACATATGTAACACCAGCCCAAAGGATTTAAGACAAATTCATCTCGTATTCAAAATCATTTTTCGAATCAATTAAGCTTGTCTGTCTGTCGGTCTGTCTATGTGTATATATTCTTACTCCACTTTCAGGTCACAACTTCTAATAAAATTTATTATGTTGACGAGGCTTGGCACAAGCACGACGCTTATTCAAAATAGATGGCAGAGCAGCGTTTCCATGACTATTCCTAATATTAATAATACAAATATTCGACATTTCCCGACAAAAGTTACTGAATAAAAATTTTTCGCCAAAGCAAATTGAATCGGTTTGACACATTTTTTAGACCCAGAAAATGGTGTAATTTCTAATGTTTATGTACGTCAGGTTAATTTTCGTTCCCTTCATCTTCTTGGAATTCTCATGAAAGTAGGAAAAGGTGAGTGTATCTATGGCAACAAAGCCTTACCTCATTATCCAATTGTGATTTATTTTATATTAAAATCATTATATACATATATATATATATATTTAATACTTTATAATAAACTTATGGACGTGGAGTTTTATTTAACTACGCGCCTGGCAATGGAAATGTGAAAATTCTCTTTACATGCTTCAGAAATTATTTACTTCAATTTTGATACATCAGCACTTGGGAAACTGGGAAATTTCTTCCTTTCCATAGTCCGCTTTTTGACATTATTATATTGAATCGAAATCTGTCAAGAACATATGTACATCCTTATGCCAACGCATACTTTTGGCTTTTACAAGAGAAGCAATTATATAATATATCCTTTTGTAATATAAACATAAATATTAATACAAACACCTATTAACCTTCCTTTGATTGTCCACTTTGTTTATTGTTCTCTCAGTTATTTTGTACCCACTTGGATAGTTTAGTACTTGCTTTGCACTCGATACATAATTTGAGATCGTTGTTAGTTGTTTACAGATATAAATTCTGTTTGAAAACTTAGTGAAAAGATCATCTCTTTCCCTCACAAAAATCTCTGAGAATTGCTCCCGAAAAGAGCTAAGAAACTAAACTACGTTAACTATTATTGCTAAAGGCTTTCGCACGAGAAACTGTCAAGTCGATTAGCACCGCCTTTTTATACACCATACATTTTGCAGTTTTTTTCCAACCTAACCATAGCAAAATCTTTTGTTTTATGTCTTTTTTATGGCCTTATCGACTGTCCGATTACCCAATTTTTTTTTTTGAAGGCTATATACAAGTGTTCGAATTAAAAAGGAATTAAAAAAAAAAAAGGAAATTTCGAGGATTTCTTTCGAAAATTTCTACTCTAAGCAAGGACTTGATGAGGCATTTCTTCATGTTCCTAAGATATTTGGCTAATCAAGGTTAAATGAAGAGAATATTCTTAGTTGCTCTACTCTAGATTAAGCGCAAACTTGACGGGCGTCAACAAGTTCGAGTTGAACTGAATTTTATTTTCTATATATGTTTTTCTTTGTGTTTATTCTTTTTGATTTTTTTTTTTTTTTTTTTGTTTTTCTTTTTGTTATTGTTTTTCCTTTTCATCCACATTCTTGCCGCGACTCATATTTCCTTAATATTGTATATAAGTGGTTTACTACATACTGCAGTGTTTGTTTACATATTTGCTCGTACGTATAACCTGACTTAGTTTCTTCATAGGTTTTTCTTTATTTCTCTTGTCCTAAAATTCTATATACATATATGCATATAATTGTCAACTGACATCTTCACTCTCACTCTTATGTTGTTGTGACATAAAATGAAAATCTTTGCTCTACTTTGAATACGTTCAGCATTAGTTTTAGAATTTTAGCTTGTAATCTTTATTTATTTATTTATTTTTTTTTTGCCCTATGAAAAGGTCTTGTAAAAGTTTTCACATATCGTTTCAGTTATCCATCCGTCTGGCTACTTATCTCCTATAACTCTTATTTAAAAAAATTCCTTTGATAGTTAGGAGAAATCTTGAAAAAAGTTTCCAAAAAATATATGGGAACAATTCAAAAGTAGCCTGAAAAATGCTTTTAAGCAGTAAACTAGCACATCTGCACTTAAGAGAAAGCTCGTAGGTACGTGCTTGATTTATTAGATAACTAAAGTTCGCTCTGAACCGATGATTGCATGCTTAGCACTTTCGTGCTTTCGTTTTACTATTTAAAATAGAAAATTTTAACAGAATAAAGTTTCTTTAAAGAGAGAGTATATTCGACATTTAGAGAGCGATTTTTACTACCCGCCTCGCACAAGCCCTAGCCGTATGAATTTGGTATCGTCGGAGAAATAATTTTTGAAGAATGCGGTATAAAAATCGCTTAGCTGTAACTCATTTCAATTATTCCAAGAAAAATTTTCATATATTCTTGGGATTTTTTATTTAAAGTAGTGAAGGGTTTCCCGGGTCTTGACAAGCCAAGGCAACCGTTTCATATATATCGGTATTAAATAAAATTCTTATGCTAATAAATAGCCATCTCTATGTAATATTCGGTAGCATAGATATATAACCGTAGCAGAAAAATATAGGAAACCGAAGAGAAAAATTCGGAATGCGGATAACACGAAAATGACATTTGAAGTTAACCTAGACTATAATACCGATAATAACCTATACGCCGGTTACTTCTAAAACGACCAAAAGATAATCAGTATTTCGTCGGCTGTCTCGCAACTGTATTGAAACTATACATACATGTCGCATGTCGTATTGAAATGGCATATGAGAATTATATAATTTAATTCTTTCGAAAAGGAACCGGGCGCTACTGCGCAGTCACAGTCAGGCTTACTGCCACGGTCTAATCCGTCGAAAAGGCCTAATCTATCTTTCGCATAAATCTCACTTGTAGATATTGGCTTTGAAACGCCATCGTGCTACCATCATCCTGCATAACAGGCTTGGGCAACCGCCAGTGCGAAATATTATCGAGTGTGGCCCGCTACGATTAAAATTTCAATAATAACAATGGTACCAACGGATGGCATCTTACTTGACAATCGGCTCAGTTGTGTTTTGCTTTTCTTTGTTGATTGGGCCATAAAATGAAAGGAGAAAATTTGATACAGAATATCGCATTTTTAATAACCGGTGGACCTTGTTCCGGCCCCTGCCATGATGTGAAAACTGAAAATGGCCCGTAGATGAAAAAAATTGCCTACTCCTGCAATGAAGTGGGATCTTTCAACTAATGCGCCGTATTTGCCGAACTTGACCCCTTCCGATTATCATCCCAAAGGTTCGTTGTGGTTGAATCGCTGTGGTATTCTTATGGTTAAGAAATTTGTAAGCTAAGGAAGGAAGGACGATATTTCAAATAATCTGTGTTTAATATACATTTTGAAATTTTCAATTTTTAGTTGAAGTATATGACGTATATAAAATATGATGCAAGCGTCATTTTAAAGTGTAGTATAAACATAGATTTGATAAGTCGCACAGAATTAATAATATTTCCAATTTTTTATATATATTGTTATGCGGCAATAATGACGACAGTATTCTTTACATGTTGTAGATCTCATGTAATGCGTCCGTATTGAAAGCCGAAAAATCGAACGAGCGGACTAAATCCATTACAAAATCTCATTCTTCAAAGGTAATCATTAAACATTATAGGGTCAGGGCAGAGCGCGTTCTTGAGTTACACACCAAGTGATAAAGTTAATATTCCTTCTAGTTGCGAGTGAAATAATAAAAGAAATATTTCTTAACGCTTCAGTGTATATTCAGGAAATATTCATTAAACCGTAGACTCTTTTATTAACTAACTGTCTGCTTTTTATATGGCTTGGTAAAGTTACCAAATATATATATATATATATATATATATATATATATATAAATACATATATATATCCACATACATTTATATGTATATATATATATATATACATTTATATGTACATTTGCAGTATGGAATACTTAAAAATATGGTTTTTAATAGCTAGATCTCATGTTTAGCGCATTACACATCAACAATCAGTAGTTTTTGATACCCGCTTTTTTTTTATTATGCTAATGTATTCCTAAATACAGTTATCTTAGTTAATACTTCAGTCCCGGATTTAAAAGGAATCCTATGAAAAAAAGATTCACGCTTGAATTCAGGTTACGGTAAGCTCATCGAAGAGCTTGCATGCGAGAGTGTGCCCATCAGCTTTGATACCCTTAAATATCGGTGTAACATGTTTGTATGCGGGTACTTGAAGGTGTTCTTTAGAGACAAAAGACCCACAAATTCAGTTTTGCTAATAAGACTATTTTAGTTAATATTCCATTCCCTGATTTAAAAGGAATCTTATGAAAAAAGATTCACGCTTGAATTCACGTTACGACAACCGCAACGAAGAGCTTGCACGCGAGAATGTGTCCAGCAGCTTTGATACTCTTATATATGGGTACTTCTAATGAAAGTGTTCTATAGAGACAAAAGAGCCACTAATCCAACTTTCTAATAAGACTATTTTAGTTGATATTGCATTCTCGGATTTAAAACACTCTCTAAGGAATCTTATAAAAAACCATTCACGCTTGAATTCACGTGACGACAACCGCAACGAAAAGCTTGCACGCGAGAGTATGTCCACCAGACTTGATACCCTTAAATGTCGGTGTAATGAGATTATATGCGTGTACATCCAGTGAAAGTGTTCTATAGAGACAAAAGACAGACCAATCCAGTTTTCTAGTAAGACTACTCAGTGTTTTACGTGCTGCGTCGTTCGTTTCGCTTCTAGATGTGTTCCTCTTGCAATATATCTTTATTACTTCGTTTATCTGTTATCATATTGGCTAGATATATAAAGGATACTTTCCCAGTGGCTGCTGACCAACCAAAAATTTGTGCTATAAACATTATCTGATAAAAATTTGATTTCCATTGATTTCAAAGGCGTATTTTAAAAACTTCCATCCGTAGCTAGTGCGAATTTATTACTAGCGGAACATTTTAGAACAATTTAACTTTATTTCTAATCAAGAAATTCTTAAGGTCATTAAAAGCTGGAAAATCTGCTTCCAACTTGATTCAAATTTTTGTTCAAAAAATGTTCTCTAGTTAATCGGAAATAATTGTACCTAATAGTACGTCTGAGGCCTATTTTTAGTTGTTACGGTGAGTTATCTAGAGTTGTATTTATAAAAAGCTTGCATTTTCCTCCTTCTAATAATGCGATGATATCATGACATCATTTCGCGTTGCCATCAAATATCATGACATTCGTCTTATGGTGTGAATGCACAATAAAGTTCTACGATACAAAACATCGGATGAATTTTTATATTTATTCTTTTGCTTTTTGTTGGTTTGCTTCACATTTTCATTCATTTACAAAACTTGACGCGGTACAATTTCGAAATGAGAAGAAGAAGAACAAGAAGAAAAAAAAAAGTCACTTCCATATCTTATTAAAACGTGTTTATTTTGTAAACATTAGTATGATATTATTCAATATATATATATATATATAAATATTTATTTTTTTTTTTTTTTTTTGTTATTTAGAACAGCTTTTAAGCTACTCCTGCTTTAAAAAAAAAAATGTTCAATAATTCATCAACATTTCATTTAGTATTCTTCACGATATGACGTCAGTTGTATGAGTTAAAAGCAAAAGTATATATATATATATATATATATATATATGTATACATATAGACAATAGATGCGCATGGTATGTATTCATAGTATGTATGCATGCATCATGCGATAATCAGAGATTGTGTGCGAGAATTTTTTCGAAGGTGCGGCAAGTTAAAAATGTCAATTTTAGTGAAATCATTAAGAGCAGACATGTGAGGTAGATAGAATATGTAACTAATTAAATGACAAGCTGTGTATGTAGTACGTCTGTACGATTAACTTTTATGCCTGCATTTATTGTTCGGACCAATCAAGGTCATCTTACAATTTAACAAAGCTATGCTACGAATTCAGAATAATTGCAACTTTAAAGTGTGCTGCTAATCAAAATCAACCCAAGTTTTTGTAGTCGGACAAAGGCGGCCCTTCAATACCTTAAACTACACGGTCTAATGCAATTCTATATCTATTTCATATCTCGTTATTCTGAATTAGTCGGTATAAAACTCGATGGACCTATGTTTTGCGCATTACATGCATTCGCTCAGAGTTATTACACTCTACGCCACAAGCGGTGTAGAATGTTATGCTAACAAGTATGTGCAAATGGACAAATATGAAAGGACTAAAAACAAAACTTGATGTCGAGTCTTTTAATATCCGGTAAAAGCATTTCCTTGATATTTAATATGATCCGAAATTTATGAATTTCCTTATCAATCCGTAGAAGGGAATGTTTATGCGAAAAACGTATCCTTACGCCTGAGCAATGCTTAGAAAGCGATAATTTTGATAAAAAAAATATGATCACCTATGTGCCGAATATCACACCGTACTTGGAGACTACTATTATTAATTGCATGGTCAAACAGTACCGCGACCTAGAAGATCTATTGTACACGCGCATGCCCCTAGCCCTGTAAGTTTAAGATTTCCATGAATTTCGCCATCTTCTTTGAATCGGAGCATTATACCGTGGCCGGCTTAGTAAAATGCTTCTCAAACATTTGGTGGATGATTCTGAAGATGGCCTCACATTCATATGGAATATGATGGAACGTTTCACTCGTCCCTTGGTAGAATCTGTATGAATCGGTATCAAACATACCCATGTTTTTTAGATGGTACCTGATGGAATTACGACCGATGTAGAAGCCGGTAACTAAACGCTTCTTCTTATTTCAAACAGCTTCTGTGCTCTATCAGAAGATTTTATGATCTTTTTGCCTGCTGTTGTTCCGCACATTGCTTCCAACGGCCGTCCGTTTTATTCTGTGCCCGTTGCGATGCCAGCCTATTAATGTGTCTTCTTGATACGCCACAGAACGGATCAAGACCTACCATGGCCCCCCGGGCGCCCCGTTGGCTAGACAGTCGGCCCCTTGATTGCCCTCTGCACCCCAATGGCCAGACAGACATTCGTATTAGGTGCACATCATTGTGCCTGCCTATCTCATTCAGTGCTTGTTATCATGCTTAGGAACTGCAAGGCGGCTTGGCTGCCGGAATATACGCAGATCCTCAAAGAAAACAGGAGGACTTTTAAAGGATTACAATTCTTAGAAGCTCACAACAGAACATGCTACTAAGTTCGCCTTGTTTCTATGAAAAATTAAGAATCGCCTCGGATCACCTAAAGGTCACGAAACTGCGTGCGGAGTTATTGATTTCCAAGGCGTCCTTCAACCTGATCGATCAGTCGCTTTATCACTTGAGATTGGTATTTCGGGCGAACTTTTCGAGTGAGGAAACCTATAAAAACTACAAAACGAAAACACGAAGCGATTTAACTATGAATGCCGTCTTACGTGTTTAGAATAATAGAATCGAGTTTATTCTTACATTTTATAAATAAATTTACAAAATATGGTTGAAAAGGCGCCGATTGTTTAACTAGATCATATACGTCTGTAGGTGTTAGATAACAAACATGGTGTGAAGTTAAAATCATAAACAAACAATTACGGGAGTATAGAGTAAACTAGTGTAACTAGAGAAACAGAGAACAGAGATAAGTCTAAATAAACTCTAATCTAGATATCATGTGTCATGTGTTCGGAGAGAAAGACAAATTCTGGGAATCATGTCTGTTCTCGAACAGTCAGCAACTTTCTCAAGAGGTTCGTTAGTTTTTGATAAACGACGTTCGGAAAAAATATGGCTGACAGAAGGAGAAACACATTTGGAAGGTTGAGTTCAATCATAACTATATTTAGTATTATTGAATAAAGCTTTATTTACTTTAAGGCGGACTAGGGAAATACATTCAGCTCGCGTAGAAAAATTATTGTAGTTTGGCCTAATAATAAAAGGGTTAGTTGATGGCAGAAATATCTTTGCCTCCTTCATCTCCTGCGAGATGAGACGATCGCTTGAGGAAGACAGGGTGGATTAGATTTAGGAGACTGATAGAGGCCACGCCTGGTCATCTAATCTGCCAGCTCATTGCCGTCAATCTCATTATGGGAGGGAATCGAAAGGCATGCTAGGGATAATACGAAATAAAAAATACCCTTGCAATCGAATCGTATTGCTCTGATGACGGTACGCTTTTCCAAACCGATTAGCGTTCTTCGTGGCAGATCTGAGGCATGTGTTGTAGCTGCTATGACGACAACCAGTTGTGCGTGGAAAATGTTAATTCTGTCCCTTCGCTAGTAGCTTTATAAAGTGAGGCTAAGGGATTTTGCACGGCGAAAAAAGAAGTGTTATTACCATTAAAAGAACAATCAGGTGAACAAGATCGTCTGTGGATGGTAAGAAGAAATCTTATCAGCTAAGAGAGCCTTACAGACAACAGGGCTAGTGATGTCCTTGTACAGGGTGCTCAGGCTGTCGCCAATCAAAGTATTTGTGTCAATCTTATCAGCTAAGAGAGCCTTACAGACAACAGGGTTAGTGATGTCCTTGTACAGGGTGCTCAGGCTGTCGCCCATCAAAGTATTTGTGTCAATGGATATTGTTGTACATTCAATAGGCCTTACAGGGGTAACTATGTGAAATCTGAAAACTAATACCAACACACATTGCGGAGGCCAACAGGACAAGACAAGGTTAAAGCTTTGCAAGCCAAGTTTACAGAGGATTAAAGCTGCGAGATGCGAGCCGCCCTCAAGAAGCCAATTGCAGTTCTAAAGCTTTTGTGGGTTCCTATGCCAATCTTTGCAATGTTCGTCTTGCATGAGTACCTATAAATTGTAATACCGTGCGACAGCTTCCCGATCACAAAAGATTTCCAGACGTTGATGACTGTGTTAATATGGGAACTCTTCTTCTTTGAACATATAAATCGTAGCAAATTATTGATGTTCGGCAGCAAGATAGCTGATATGTTCTCTACAGCAGAGGTTTTCTGCAAAGTAGATGCCTAATAAGGTCAAGAGAGGAACTAGCCGCACGGCTTGTTCGCCTAGACGAATACAACCCTGTTGACATTGCCTTTGCCTACATACGTGTATAAGGAACTTGTTGTAAGCAACGATTACTCCTACACGTCGAGTTCGACTCTGAAAACGAAGGGCTAGTCGAGTTGTCAATTTTAGTCGACTTTATATCCTTTCTTTTTGGAGAAACCTTGGAGTGAGAAGGCAATATATTACTGATGCTTAACTAACGTGCCATGTGTTTACTATATATCGATCAAAACTAAACTAACGTAGTCTTTACATCCTAAAGTATATAGAAATAAATAAAACTGTTTATGTACACTATTCGTGATAATAAATGCAACGCTTTTTTAGAACTAAAAATAAATATTTATTATATTCAAAGTGTTATTGTTAAATAAGTGTTCTCTCTATTTAATGCACATAACTCCTAAACCCCATTAATGTACGTGATACTTGACTTATTTTTGTATTTTGTTTACCCTTTGCAAGCCAGTTTTCTGAATTATTAATCACTAATGTAAATAATTAAAGGTCTACTTGGTATTACATACAATTGTGCAGTCAAATATGCACAAAATTTTTATACACTAATTTTAATAATTATCTTAACAGACTATTGACTAACAAAGGCTGCGTGATTTGCGATCTAAGAAAAAAAAAAAAGAAGCAATTATAACAAGCAAGCTTGGATTGGGATGTTGGAGTAGCCACCGTCTCAAAAGGAGCTCTCTACTGCCACGCCCAGCTCCTTGTAATAAGATCCTTTTTTAGAGCATAAGAATGTTTCGACCGAGTGGGGAATGAAACGATCGCTTAACGAACGTAGTTGGGTTGATATATGTTTTTACCTATTGTCGTTAGGACTACCATGTCATGGTCCTCTGGGCGTTTTATCGTTTTGGTGGACAGATCCAGTTTCCTCATCAGATGACAAATAGATATAAGGTATGTCTTCTCAAGAACCTGTTAAATATTTGCCTCCGATTTCTAATCTAATTATTATTAGAAATATGTTCAAATTTTCGGCATATCCTTCTTTATGATTTAGTTTTGACACTTTTTTTACCCTATAGCCCTCGTGACTAGAACATATCAAGTTTGTGCGGCTGTATGCAATACCATGGCAAACTTGATATAGACGCAACAATTTATTAGACCGTTGGATTTAGAATCGTCTCGTAAATTGTGAACGCTATTGAAAATGGATCAATTTGGATCCTTTGTGCAACCATGTAACGGGTCATTTAAAAAAGTGATAATTCTCGGCAAAAGTTGTTAAGAGATAGTAGTTCGCGATTAAATCATTTATTCCATAAAAATATTCTTATAAAAAATGAGCCCGAAGGCACTTTAATAGATCTATTTTTTCGCAATCTTTTCCTTGAAAACCTCACTCATGGAAATTCGACCTTTACATGGCAACAAATAGTACTTTTCGTTATGTTATAATAAAAATAAGTGAAGACTAGTAAGTGCTTTGGCAGCATCAACAATCAACTTGGTTGACCGAAATTGGTTCAAGACCCTAGAGGTAGTTTAAACTTTCTTCTGTTCTATTGACGAAAACATAATAATATAATAAATAGAGTAAAATAGTTAAACGATAGTGCAACAGTGATATAATTTTATATAAAAAATAATTGCATATATAATGTAATTACGTACGAAACACAGAGCAAAGAGCTTTTAGCTATGGCTTTCTTCCCCATTTTAAATAAAATGTTAACAACTCTATCGATTAAACATGAAAACTTTAATGTTTATTCGTTCGTTATTTCGTTCATTCGTCGTCGCCCTTTCATCGTGAAACCTTAAATCACCACTTATTCCTTGAACACGCAAAGAAACTTTATAACACAATCGCAGGAATATTTGCAATCTTTGCTCCTGGTGGGCATACTATTTTCATGTAGGCGTGTCAGTAAACTGACATCGATTGCTTTGATGTTGTTTATCAGCACAGCTGTCTTACTTTTTAAAACTACTTTTACATCGCAAGTTAAACAAGCAAGAAAGCTATTGCTTACCCGACGCCATTAAAGTCTAGAACGATCCATGCTTTTCCTTAATGTTACAAAAAAGCGAGTGAGATAAAATTTACTTTCCACCTTTTGGCTCACTATAGGGTATTGTTAAGAAAAATTTGAGCCAGAATTTCACACTGATCAAGGATGTAGGTACCTTATGGGGTTTCCTGAATATTGCAAGCATTATGATAAAATGAGCAAAATCCCCCCGCCCCCTTCTCCCCCCATCTAAAAACTACTTTTACATCGCAAGTTAAACAAGCAAGAAAGCTATTGCTTACCCGATGCCATTAAAGTCTAGAACGATCCATGCTTTTCCTTAACGTTACAAAAATGCGAGTGAGATAAAATTTGCTTTCCACCGTTTAGCTCACTATAGGGTATTGTTAAGAAAAATTTAAGCCAGAATTTCACACTGATCAAGGATGCAGGTACCTTATGGGGTTTCCTGAATATTGCAAGCATTATGCTGAAATGAGTAAACCCCCCCCCCCCCCCCCTCCCTCCCCTTTATTAATCTTTAGTTAAGGACGTTTCTCTTTGGCAGAGTGGACTGCTTCAGCTTTCTGCCTTAATCTTTACGATTTTCTCGTTCCCAAAAGCGCACTAATGGAGAAAAAGTCTCACTTAGGTCAGGTATATATATATATTTGAATAGGTTTTTCAAGTAAACGATTAAAATTAATACAAGTCCTTCCTTCGATAGTGGACAAAACATACAATTTTGATACCGTAGGTTTCTGTGACGGCAATTGGCGATAATTTTTGACACAATTTGAATTTTATTAAAATAGCTTACGTGAATAACATGCACAAATTTTCGTTAAGCAATAGGGCAATTGTGTGTGTGCGTGGTATATAAATGCTAAAATACTTTTCAATACTTAAGTGTTCACTGGATGTCAAAAAAAAGAAAAAAAAAAATCTTTTTTATGCTTTAAACTCACCACGACCAACGAGTATATTGGATTTTCCGAATATATGTCGGAGACCCCGCAGAATCAACGTGTATGAAGCGTGACCAGCGCACTCTGTCTAGACATGTTTTTGCCTGTTTCGTATCGTTTCGCCCGAAGAAGTTTATGAAGTTTTTGTTATAATAAAAGTTTATTCTTTTCAAGCGAATTCGAAGCGATTATCAGTAAATTGATGAAAAAAAAAAAAAAAAACAACCGGCGAAAGAAACCTGTAAAATGAGGGTCGCGTGTATTTTTATAAGGAAATGTTCTTTCTGTGCCCTTAAGAGAGTTTTTCTTCTCAATTGTCATATCGCAAAAATTTCAATTGAAAAGCCGTAGGGTGGCATGTTGTCATGGCGTAAAATTCAACAGTTATATATTGAATAACGGCTCAGTTAATATTGCAATGGGTTACGGAAAATCACCATAAACACACTAATGTATATACATACATACGTGTACAAGTGTATACGTATGTATAGCGTAAGTAATAATAATTCTATAAGTCGTAATGAAACAACTGAAGTATGCGATATGATACTTATTTGACAAACATTAGAAGCCATAGCATGAGTTGTGCATATAGAAACCACTCGATAAAAAGCGCATGCCTGCTAAGTAATTATTCGTCTGTTCTTCTTCTTCCCCCCCTTTTTTTTTTTTTTTTTCTTTTTGCTTCTTCAGTTTCAAACCCCCTTTTATTTATATTGGACATTTCAAGTTGTAAGCTGAAATGCGCTTTATCAACGCAAGGCAACAAGTTTAAATTTATAATTTTTTTTTTTCATATAATTCTCGGAATTTCTCAGCTAACCATAAATATGCAAATGTAAGGGATTTCTGATCCTGTTGCCTGATAGGATGGATATGAATAAAACTAGCTAATGTGGATTGTAGTTATGATAAGTAATCTTCAAAGCTTTACGATAGTCTCTCCAACTGTAAGTTTGAAAAACGAATGAATCAACAAAAGTGAAAATGGTACAATTGCCCCTTAAGAAAAAAAAAAAAAAACACATCTAGCTTTCCTGCTTTTAACTTTCGATCGGTTATGAAATCGCTTCAACAAATAAAGATACTTTGTATTAAGTAAATATCTCGCGAGAGCAAGGAACGCGGAAACTTGGTCTTACAAAAAGCACATAGCATTTCATTAATGCGGCAGCACTTAATATCTGTGGGTTTAATTGTTTCAAGCTCTCTTTTTTTTTTTACTTTTGTTTTATGCAAGCCGTGATTCATTTAACTGGAATTCGATGTATTTAATAATTTGATTCAAAACGCTTGAAATATTCATTATTGCAATTGAACGTAAACTACTGTAGCACTGAGGGAGTTTTTTACTCACATAAATAATTTTAGTAATTTTAATTAGCAATAGTAGTGGGTTTTGTAAGACCTTTCTCTTTAAAATCTTAATTAATTCGTTTATTTATTCATTTTGCTTCTTACTAAATATTTAATTTATTTTTATTATTTATATATATATATCTTTATCTATTTATTCACCTTTGTATTTTTTTTTTTTTTCTTTTTTTTACATATATATTAGATTTAATAATTATTTATTTAATTCATCTTTTTCTATTTCACAAAATATTTTGTTGTTGTATTTGTCATTTATCATTATTGTTAGATTCTGATATCATTTCGACCCCAAACATATAACTTTAACAATAACAATATGCGTGTTTACGCCATATCAACACAACGAAATGAAAACCGCTACTAATAATAACTTTTTCAACCAAAACTTACTGAACTAAGTTAGTACATATTAACAATTGTTACGAATACAGTGAAAACCGAGTATACAAACCCAATTCGTTCTTTTGCTCCGTTCACGACGCATTATTATACGCATAAGAAAAAGGAAAAGAAATAAATTTTAAAACTAAAGCAACACAAGTGCTAGCAACTAAGACCATCGGCCCGATTTCTTGAAAAAGTTAAACTAGATGATCATATTAGGTGTTTGCCTAAATCAAGATCACTTGCTCAATTGAGACACGCGAGTTTCTTCGCAACGAAGTTTGCACAATATATATTAATCAGAATATTTTCTACAATTTCCTACAACGTTTTATCATGTCAAAGTAGGTTATATTGATTTGGCAGTGATCCACATACCGACTCATTTTCGCAATTCTTGAACTATGAGGACCCGCGCGCCAGCGAAACCATTCTGCCCCGATCTGAAAAAGTGATAATCAGGCGCGGCCATGTCTGGTGAGTAAGATGGGTGTGGCAGAACTTCCCATTCGAGCTGCAACAGTGTATCCTGGACAACTCTTGCAACGAGTGACCAAAAAAGGGCATTTTCAGTCAACGCGAGGCACCGTTGAACCCAAAACCGACAATTGAGATATGATGGAGCCGCATCACAAAAAAAGCCTCTGAACGAGTTTGGTGGGCTTCGACAGCAGATTTCTTCAAATAAACAACAAATGCAAGAAATTTGGAAAAAGAAGAATTTTGCCCACTCCTAACCTAGCGTCGGCGTACGCTCTATAAATCAATAATATTAAACCAAAGACTATTATTTTATGTCGACGAAAGTCAAAACCATCAATCCTTATGTATTCTGGTATTTCCCACTTCTTTAACATATTTAACTGTAAAAATCGGTGATCATAATTTTTGCAAACACCTAATATGTTCCACATGTACCCTCAAGACATCCACAATGTTGGACGATCCGAATACATATTTTTTGTAAAATTTTAGTATTAACAGAGTGTATTGTTAATTTGGAAGATTTTGTCCACATTTTCAGACTAGATAGATAGACTTGTTAAAGATCCACAGTTTAGATAAAATAATGGGGCGAAGATGTGTGTTCTTTGATCTTCATTTTCTCGACCTTGATTAGATACATTGATGGAATAAGATTACGATTAGCTTGAAAATATTATGGACTTAAAAAGTAATCCGCGATTTTTCTCACTACATTTCCTTTCTTTTTAAATACCTTTTCTAATATATATTTATAGTCTAATCTTTTCTACTAAGTCGTCCGTAATAAAATGTCTGCTATGTAGAAAAATTGTTGCCCATTAAAGCCAAATTAAAAGAAAAATATTACAACAATAAAACAAACAATTCTTTTTCTTCCCAATAGAATTTCATAATAAAATATGCACTGAAGCCTCGAGGCGTCGCGAAATGTTTCATATCGCGCATATAATATATTTATGCAAATTAAGCTATTTTGAGGACATACTTGATGCACTTCACACAAAAGCAATAAAGTTGCCTATAGTAATTATTGGTCCAGAAAAGTACCAAAGAGAAGAGTTACAGAAAGTAAATCTTTTGCGTAATAACTTTTGACAACTTTTTAGGCTCTGCGAGTATCTTTCATCATTTCTAACTATCGAAAAACATCGATGCCTTTCTTTATTGAGTAAGTGCCAGAAAATTAAGCAACACTTTATCCTTGAAAAGCTTCACTGCTTTATTTAATATATCTTTGCTGCGGTAACGTTTTCCAAGGAAATCTGGATTTTCGTAAATTTTTAAAAATTTTTTTGATAAACTTCGGATATCTTTCTGTCCCATGTATCCCTCCCGCAGAACTTTCGTCTATTTTGTATGGAAGGGGAGATTATTCGTTCAGTCTATTTATTGTTGTATCATACACCAATTCATTCATAGGACAAGGTTTCACTGTATTTGTCGTGTATACGGCGTATATATGTAATTGGTTGTTGGCGTGTATTTTTTAAGTGCTAAGGTTAAAATTTCCTTAAGCAAAACCCCTACTTTACAAAACAATTTCAATGTAATTTCAAAACAAAGCGGAGAGTAAAAGCTCTCGCTATTAAACTTTAACAATAATTTTTTTGTTACCTTTTTTTTTTTTTTCTTTTTTTTTGTAAATGTTTTGTCAATTTAAGCGAACAAAGTACGAGTTTATATAAATCTTTGAAAACCTCATTGCGGGTACTTCCACTTGATCCATTTCTTATTACGAAATTTGGTTTATCGAAAAAAAGGGGAAAAGTTTCCATACTCTATGACACTAGATGGGCGTGGGCTTTATTGCAATTTTTGTGTAATGAGGAAAACAAGCAGAAAACAAATGTGTTTTCAGCTTACGACTTTCAATACTTACGGCCAAGAGCTTCCAATATTTCCGCCAAATTTGAAGCTAATGAATTCATCTTCGCGGCTACGAGAATGTTTACAACAGACAGGCAGACTTGCTTGAACAAATTCAGAATATATATATGCTTTGTTAGATCTCTGAAGCTTACTGTTGGGTTTTGCAAACGTTTTCATAAGATCCCTTCGATTGTAGGTAAAAAATACTATTTGGGAAAAACTTGTATTCCAACAACACATAAAAGCTCTTCACCCCCATACGCAATAAGACTGGAATACTTTTTTTAAATATGGAAATTAAATTCAAATACATTGAAAGAAATTTATCAAAAATTCCAAAGCTAAAACAATTTCGAAAACACAGGATAAAAGGAAAGTGTTATTAAGAAAAGGGATTTTTAAGTAAAATTCGTAAAAATTTCGGTTTTATTTTTATACTGTACAAGAGCGAAGTATGCACATTTTGACAAACCAATCTTTTGCCATTTTCCTGCAATTTCAAGTGATATTTAAAGGCAACTTTTTATACTGGTAAGTGAGTTATACAGAGAACGAGACAAATTGCGATTGAATTGAGACGAGGTAAGAGGCAGAAGGTGGAAAAAGTTTTTCAATTTTTGGCGAGTCATGGTCCGGCATTGCTTTGGGCAAAGGCGGTGGCTTTCCTTCGTGAATTTTGAATGCCCTACGAAAGTAGTAAAAAAATCATACTTCAAACAGAAAACGTCTCTAAAATTTAAATTGCAAGGAAAAGTACTCAAGTTTAATTCCAGCCCTACGTTCATGTCTTAGAAAAAAAGAGCAGTTTCCATATAGGTTTCTTCTCTGCCAATGAAATTTGACTTTGCAATTACTACAACCGAAATCCGTGGCTAATAAATCAAAGATTCATTTGTTTTCATATCTCGAGTGCTTTATATAATAAAAAAGAAGTAAGAAAAGTATACTCAACTGCGACCGCGTCTTCTTTACATCTTAAAAACAATTCGAATAAAATGAAGTTTCGATACTTAATAATATGGGGTGGGCGTGGTTCATTGTTTGCCATAAAATGCACAATTTTTTATTGTTGTAATTGTTGAGTAATAAGCAAGAAATCAGTTTTTTCTGCTTTAGGAAAAAAGAGATGTTCCCAGTTTACATTGTTCGGTAGAGATGTTCTTTGATCAATTCGACCCATTTTCAATATCGACCTGCGCGCAAGAAATTGAATGTTTTTGCCCAATTTGAAGGCGATATCTTATATATTACCATTAAGAGGACATACCTAATTCGGCCGAGAATTCCTTATGGATCAAGAATATGTGTTTACCTTATATAGTCTCTGAAGCAACCTCCTAAACGTTTGCGAACGGCTTGGCAAAATTAACATCATTCGGCGCCGGTTTTATAAATTCTCGTAGAGCGTAGAACTGTACTCTATGCAGCCTATAAATGCTTTACGCTAAATTCGAATGAAGTTCCTATAAGAGGAATACAGTAACGTTTATAGACATAAACAAGAAGTGATAACCATTGGGTTGGATTAATTAACATAATTTCACAATTCATTACAGTGTATATATAGTTAAAGCGTGATCAAGAGCGATCCACGATCTCGTCTGTTTAGACGACAAAACAGTTTTTAGATTGCATTCACTTTAGCCAATGATGTGTAAAGTCATGAAAACGTGTGGCGTTAACAAGTCTAGCAAGATGCATATGTTAAATGAAAACATAAAAACTCATACAAGAAGTAGACAAATCATGAAGTCATGTAGGAGTTGGAAATGAAGCAAGAAATAAAAATGTGCACACCATCAAATTCATTCATGTTTTAAATTTTTATTTAAGAAAATGCATTTACTCCACAAAAAGAAAAAAAGAAACAAAATTTCATAACAAAGACAAATAGAGAATAAACATATGTGCGGCTTAGTTTGGTAAAGTTAGTTGTAAACAGGTTTTCATATATCACTAAAAAGAGGTGGACTCTTTCATAAAAATTTTGTCATGCATACAAACCAATGCGTAAAAATGAGATGTTGTACGACAACGAGCGAGCATATTATTATTATATTATGCATTATCCAGTTTTAATGTTCGTCAAGCGGTGGCGTGTAATACATACTATTCAAATAACAACGCGTTACTTCACCTACCACTGATCGATCGGATATAGCCTGAGCCATCCCGTATATAGCCATTTTACCAGTCACCGGCTGTTGAGGATCTTTCATAAGCTCAGCTACAGATGCTCGTACATCGACTAGAAATTTATCTGCAATTCCTGACGCAGTATGCATATCGGTGACACATATATGTATACTTTAAGCGAAGAAATACAAAACATTAGTAAATAGAGGCGAAAAAATGTAAAGTTGCGTTACTCACCCGGATGGAAATTGTAAAGCATTCAAATTCCAACCTAGTTTACATAAGGCATCTGATAAACGCAACACGTCAAATACATGAGATCCAATTGCGATCACTGAGGTAGCCGGTTGACCAAATACAAAAATTCCGTCAATTTTACGCAATCTGAAAATGTTGGAAAATATTTTTGTTTAACAAAAAGCAACAAAGTTTTTTTATGTTACCTACCCTCGTTCTATATAGCGCGCTGTGTCTAGTATACGCTTTGTAGCCTCCAAATACCCGTTGTGACCATAACTCATCATGGTGGCCCAGCACGCCGCTATAATACCTCCGGCTCTCGAACCATTTACGGTTGGGGAACCGTAAACACCACCCGGCCAATCAGTAGTAACGGTAAATTGATAATTACGAAACTTTTTATCTGAATACAATATAACTGAAGATCCCTTAGGGGCGAAACCATACTAAAAGCATTGGAACTTTATAAAACTTTACAATTAAATTGTAGAATTACAGAATTTCTTACTTTATGTGTATCTGCCGATATACTAGTTACTCCAGGAATTGAAAAATCAAAACGCCTCAATTTGTAACCTGCTTCTCGAGCGAATACTATTACGAAGCTACCTAGGCACGCGTCCACGTGCACTGGTATGTCATATTTTAAACCCAAAGCGGCAATTGCTTCTATATCATCGAGAGTTCCGTAGGGAAAATTTGGTGCAGACCCTACCAACTTAAAATAGAAAAACTGCTTTACATTTCCGTTCAACGTGAACAAAATTAAAATTATGAAAGGTAGCAAGTTTTACTGGGAATTTAATAGGAAAGTCAACGATGCAGTTAAGTGTAGTAAAGTATAAGATTTTATAGACATAAGACTTTGATGATTTAAGAGCATCGAATTTAGAATTCTTTATTCATTCTTATTCACTAATGCTTAAGAGGGAAGTATAACTTTTTTTTCAACTCTTAGACATATGATCAATCCCATCGCTTATGTGATGTTGATAGGCAAATTTTTTTTCTTTTAATAAGTTGTTTGTGAATAAATTAAAAATCTTATGCAGGTGTTTATTCCTTTGTTACCATAACTTTATAATCTTACCCAAACTTGCTTACTTACCAGAATTGTATTACCATTTATGGCCTTTTTAAAAGCCTTTAGATTCACTTCATACGATTCCGAGTCTACATCGACATAACGGGCATGTATATTAAAATATTGTGCAGCCTTATCAAAAGCAGCATGCGCTGTTCTTGGTACAACCATATTTGGTTTAGTTATGCCTTTTTGCTCACGAGCATAGTCGCGATAAGCTTTGCAGGCTAATACAATAGATTCAGTACCACCACTTGTCATCTAAAAAAAAAAAAAAAAAAAACGGTTATGAATAGTTTTTTACCGCTACTCTCTTTCAAACTAACCGTCCCGCAGGTGTTGGGGCCGCCCTGAAACAATTTGCAGGCCATGCTTATAACCTCTGCTTCCATTTTACAAACACCCGGAAATATGTCTGGGTGCAAAGGATTTGTATACGAGGCTTTACCATAAGCTTTAGTCACCAAATCGATAAGCTCTTCATCAAAACCGTAGACAGCACCTGACACCCTACCATCGCGCCAATCGTAATTGCCTGAAGAAAACGAAATATATATTTGAAATAGTTTTTTTTTAAGAAATAATACTAACAATAATAATAGAATTGTATGAATACCTATACGCAAGTGTTGATCTATCAATTTCAGTATTTTTTCACTACTTAAGCCATTTTCTGGTAATTCAAGATTGTAATAAAGTTTTGCACAACTTTTTGAAATTTCATTTTCAAAATTTTGATTTGTTTTCGACAATTCCTCATCGATTTTATGACGTACAGAAGGAAGTTTTTTTACATAGTGGAAAAATTTCTTTTTGCTTCGTAACCAAATGCCTGCAAAAAGCACATAAATTAGCATATAGAATAAGACACGTTACGTTACAATTAATAAATTACTTTCTTCCTGATTGGCGAAATTCCAGAGCCAAGCAACACTTAAAACTACAGTGGCTGTTACGGTGGCCACTTGCCATGGTTCCCGATTGACAAATAAGCGATTAATATTGCCGGTAATAAAAATACCTAAATTTTGAGCGACAACAGGTGTTCTCATACTTTGGACTTATTCTGAAAATAATAATGCAACACGAAAAGTTTTAACGCACATTTACGATTACCTACAATGCTAATCTTTTAATGGTAATAAAAATGGTTAAATCCAATGACAAGATAAGACGAAACTTTGCAAGCAAACCGATAATATATACGTGTGCAGAACATTATATTAAAATTAGCATTCCATGCTGACGATTATTGTATGAACTTCTGATTATGTTTTACAATTGAATCCTCATTTTGATTTGACTGACTTTTTTTTTATTTTCCTGAGATAGGGAGTTTAAATGGAGTAAATGTGCTGTATATATGTGAGCAAAGCAAAACACAATTTTATGAATGTAAAAACTTGTATGAACAAAAACAATATTTACAGCTGTTTATCAACTTTAACCTCTTAAATGCGAGAGTCATCACTACAAACAACAACAATTGCAAACTATTTCATTAAATTCACGATCGTTCACTGAGTTTTATTTTTCTTTTTTTGGATTGTTAAGTGGGGATGGACTAACACTAAATTTTATAACATGAAATTTTTCTTAGGATTTAATTTTGTTTGTTTCTTTTTTCTTCTAATGATGCATTTCAATGTTATTGAAGGTAATAAAATATTTCTTTTATTCCCCATATTCTTAGATTAGTGCCCGTTATTTGAGATTTAACGTTAAATTGGCAGCTCTGTTTTTCGTCAACAATAGTAAATAATCAAATGTCAAAGAGAATAATCAAAACACCTGTGGCTCAAGGTACGCAACTAAAATGCTATGTCACTTTAAAAATCTACTGCAGCATAAAGTAAGTACGCAGTTAATGTTTAAATTTTATTTTAAAAAATAAATACATTTTCATATTTTAGCTTAGCTTTAGACAGATGTCTCGTGCCGCATTCCATTTAGCATCTAATCAATTTACGAAATCTGAACAGTATGAACAGTATACGAAACTCTTTGAATGTGATGGTGTACGCGAGATAAATCTAAGAGAGCCAAAGAAGCGCAATCCTCTTTCTTTAAGCATGATGGAGGAGATAATGCAGCATTTGTGCGCCGAATGGCATAATAAAAATCTTCGCTGTATTATAATTTCATCCACTGGCCCTGTATGGTCGGCTGGTCATGATTTAAAGGAAATTTCGCCCGAATGTGGCGCTGAGCAGCAAACATTAGTTTTTGAAAAACTTGCGAAACTCATTGAGAATATACGTAAGGCTCCAGTGCCAGTTATAGCAAAAGTTAACGGAATTGTTGCAGCTGGAGGTGTTCAGTTGGTGGCTTCGTGTGACATGGTGGTATGTACGGAGAAAAGTCATTTTATAACCCCCAGGTTGGTATAGCATTACCCGTTCATATGTAAAATTTGTTGGCCTTCAGCAAGAGCTCTTTAAAGCTAGATATATGCCAAGATTTAGGTTAAAACTCATTATCTACGAAGCGAAGAGTTTGTTCTAAAATAAACTCTGATTATATATATATATATATGTAAGTTTTCGCGATCTTGCTATGGTAATCAGTAGGACAAGATCTAACGTTCAAATAAACAAACTGAAGTTACGTACATAGCAGGAAAAGAGTATGTAGGACTTTCATTGATTGGTTGAAACACCAAATGTCTCGACTTTTAAAAGCAGAAACTAAAGAAATAATTTTTTAGTGCAAATATTGGAGTTTTCGCATCAACGCCAGCTGTTATAATGTCTCGTTTAATGCCCCATAACAAATGCTTGGATATGTTACTCACTGGCCATCCTATAACTGCACAAGACGCTCTAAAATATGGCATGTATATAGAGAACGTAAATTAAAATAATATACAACATAATTATATTATATATTCCATACAAGGTCTAGTTAGCCGTGTCGTTCCTGAAGCTAATCTTGATAAGGAGATGGAGAAAATTATTGCATCAATAAATAGTAAAAGTCGCGCTGTTTTAGCTCTGGGCAAAGAATTCTTTTACAAACAATTAGAATTACCACTGGAGCAAGCGAATCGGCAGGCAATTAAGGTTAATAACATATATTTATATATATATTCTTTTAACTCTATGTATATTCTTTTAAATTCAAACATTCCACTCATTTGACAGAAAATGATTGAAAACTTAAATTTAACCGACTCGGACGAGGGGATACGCAGTTTTATGGAGAAACGTAAACCTAATTGGTCGCATATGTAGACTGAAACTAAAGATTTACTGGAAAAAAATAATCTCAATTTATTGTTATATTTTTATGGTTGAAGGAAGTACTTTTTTTTTTTATTATGTTTATCTTGGTTTTAAAATGGTTGGAATTTATATTTTATTGTGTAACAAAATTTTCATCTAATAAACTTTGTAATTAAATAATAAGCCGGACAATAATTTTGCTTACTTCTATTCTCTTGAAAATCAACGCCAACAGATTAAAAGAACGTAAAGGACTCATTTGCGAGTTAAGAACGCGTAAATAACACTAGCAATAAAATGTGTTTTCGTTTTCTTAACACAAAATTTATTTATTGCTGTTGTTTTCATTGCAAAAAAGTTTGTTTGCTAAAATTTCTAGTAGATAAGATAAATGGTGCAGTACAAAATGAGAAAAATCAGATTTGCATGTTATCAATAAGCTAGACAAGGTCATAGGGATAGACTCTCTCATAAACTCTATCAGAAAAATATAAAGAGGAAGTCAAGTTTGCAAAAAATGAATCAAGTGAATACAGCTACTATTTGACAAGTGAGAAAATTATATTCGATTGTAACGAATTTCTTACACCATTAACGTTGTTCTGCTTACATAAGATAGTTTATTGAAAACTTATGTCCTGTATCTGTTGTAGGTTTTGAGCAGCGGGGAAGAGAGGAGAGAGAGAAAAAGCAAAAGTGTTCACTGTTTTTATTCTATAAGCGTGTGGCGTTGTAGGCGTGGTATTTGAAAAGTTTGGGGTATTTTCAAATTCTTTTGCAAGTTTGTAGGCAAGTATGCTTCCCACTGATATTACGCAGTTGCGTAGGCGGACAGAAGGGCAGATGAACAGAGGGACTTGCTGAATTTCAAACTGGCCAAGAATTTTTACACTTTATAGGGTTGCTGCGCTTTGTAAAGATATTGAAAAAAAAAAATTAAAGTTTGATACACTATAATATTGGGTAGGCGTGGTCAATTTTTAACATTATTATACAGGTACTACAGCGTCGCCCTCAGAATGTACGTTTAAATTAGTGTAGATTTATTCCTTGCTGTTTATGAGTAATGTGCAAAAGCCATTTTTGAAGAACAGAGGTGTTCTCAGTTGGCGTGGTACGGTAGACGTACTCTTCGACTGATTTGGCCCATTTTCAATATTAATCTGCGTGCAAAAACATTCAATGGTTTTTGCCAAATTTTAAGTCGGTCGCATTAATTTTGCGCCACGGAAAATGTTTATAATACACGGACAGACAGCCAGACCGACAGACGGACATGCTTAAATCGTTTCACAATTTGGTGATTTGAGAAAATATATATATATTTTGCGGGGTCTCTGAAGCTTCCTTCTGAGTGTCCTTCGGTGATGAGTGTAATTATGGAAGAAATAGGGCATGGGATGTTAAAAAGCTTAGTTCGTCTATTGAGCCCTCATTTCCACCCAATGAATGTGTGTCGTGCACTCTTCTCCACAACGATTCTTTATATATTGCTATAGTAGTGTTGTAAAGCATTATTAATATGTTTATGTAATTTATTTATAAACACCTGTTTCTCTTTTGTTTTATTAAATAGTTGTTTGTGCGTCTTGTTTTTCCAATCTCTCCCACAAATTGTGAATTTCAATAAGTAATGTTTAGAACAATCAAAACATTGAAAGTAAGCTAAAGTTTTTGTGCCGTAAATGTTAACATCACTTTTTTGTGGATGTGTATTATTTGCAGACATTTCTACCCAAATATTACGCTAGTTGCCTTGTACGTCTTACACACACTGCCGCTGGCCCGGCTTTGCAAAAGTTCGTTGAAGTTGCGGAAATCAATGGAGTCCGCGAAATTACATTTAACGATCCAAAAACGCGCAACTCACTATCTATGGCCATGATGGATGCCATATTAGAGGCAGTTTGCCTGGATTGGTCTAATAAAGAGTTAAGATGCATTATTTTAAATGCCCATGGTAATGTATGGTCAGCAGGTCATAACTTACGGGAACTAGGCCCATGTAAGCCTTCAAAGAAACAAACTGAAATCTTTGAAAAACTTACCAAGATTATCTTAAGTATATATGAAGCTCCTGTTCCAGTTATAGCCGAAGTTAACGGTTTAGCGGCAGCAGCTGGCTGTCAATTGGTCGCTTCTTGCGATTTTGTAATAGCAACCGATAAAAGTAGTTTCATGACGCCGGGGTAAATCCGATCTTGCATTTGCTTACTTTCATTAAATTTTAAAAATTTTAGAGCTAATTTTGGTATATTCTGTTCAACGCCCGGTATAGCCGTTTCTAGAGTAATGTCACGATCTAAAGCTGCTTATATGTTAATGACGGGTTTACCTATTGATGCCCAGCAAGCATATCAAGCTGGTCTGTTGCTTTTATGTTTAAAGTTATATTGCGAGAGTCAACTAATTTTTTTTTATTTTTCTTTAGGTCTTGTTACGCGCGTAGTTTCTGAGGATAATTTGAAGAAAGAAATGTGTGAAATCACGTCAGCTATTAAGGCCAAAAGTCATGCAGTCATCGCATTGGGTAAAAAATTCTATTATGAGCAGTTGAAATTGCCAATTGAGGAAGCTTATCGCTTAGGAGCGGAGGTACGCCGAAAGCTTATCAGAAATATTTTTAATTTACTTTAATTGAATTAATTCCTTCCCATATTCTTTCGCCACGTAGAAAATGACCGAAAATCTCGCACTACCGGATACTCAAGAGGGCATTAAAGCATTCAAAGAAAAGCGTAAACCAGTGTGGCAGCATGAATGATTGCGATTATAAACTTGAAATTTCAAATTAATCTTGCATTTACAATCACTTACCTTATAAGAAAGTCGTGTCGTCTTTTTAATTTGCTCGTTCAATATTGCGTCAATAAAACGAAGAATGTGTATATGTTATATTTAAAAAACTTAAGCGAAACAAACTCTACCTCTTCATAACCTTAAAAAAGAGAAATATTGAACTTTATCTAAGCTATTACAAGTTAGGCCCGCTTATTATATTAAAACTGGCTAAAAGGTCATTAATTTAAGATCATAGAGATCCGCCTGAGTAGCCGAAGACGAGGAATCTCGACTATCAATGGTCGTGGGTTCGAATCTCAAGTGCGGTAGAATTTTTAATAAAAGCTGATAGCCTTAGATGCAAGTGCTTTTAAGAGTTTAGTGTTAGAATTTATTTCTCTGGCCAAATTAATAATAATAATAATAATAATAATAATTAAAATCACGGACGTTATCTTCTCGGATGTTTTCCAAAAAAAAAGGCAGCCTTGCAAAGGCATTTGCAGCACTGGAACTGAGAGGTGACCTATTCTCTCAAACTCGTTGAATATGGATAGGTTTGCAAAAGAAAAAATGGGAGAATGCAATCAAAAGGGAAGACACCTTTCTAACAGAAACTATATAAGCATACTTTCATATAGGAGATTCAAGAGAGTCCTCGAAAAACAGCGTGCTACTATAATTTGCAGCTGTGAGCCATTTTTATACTCATCATCAAAGATTGCGGGTCATTTTCTCTCAGCAGGAAACTGCAGAGATTCCTAACGTATTTATATTCTTGATCAGCATCAAAATCTGAGTCGATTTAAGCGGGTCCGTCTGCCAATCTGGCTGTCTGTCCGTCTGTGTCTGTTATAAGCATTTTCCTGGCCGCAAAAATCAAGCTATCGACTTTAAATTTGGTAGAAACATTGGTTGATCTTGCATGCAGATTGATATTGAAAATGCGCCAAATCGGTTGAAGGGCATGCCTGTAGTAGCACGTAAGCTGAAAAAACTTTTGTCTTTTAAAAGATGGTTTTTGGCTCATTACTGATCAACTACAGCTGATAAATCTATAAATGTGTGATTCTATAGCATCCTTACGCAAATTGGAAAAGTTGACTTCGCCTATCCAATATTTAATTTTTGTATCAAAATTTAACTTTTTTTTTTCAATACCTTTACAAGGCGCAGACACTAGCTTCAAAAACCCCATAAAGTATATAAGCTCTTCACAAGTTTCAAATTCGGAGTTCACAGAGACATGTCCGGCCATTGCTCCGTTTACCAAACTTTGTAGTATCTTTGGTATACATTCTCCCATTCGCAGAAAAGAAGAAGATATCGCTTACAAATATTTAAAGGAGTTTGAAAATGATGCATTGAGGTCCAAGAACGCTCGTTGCTCGTAAACTGTAACGGATGTGCGATAACAGTTTTCTTAAGTTGAGAACCCAATCTCTCAAAATGTAAGATCTGATTAAAATTCATTTAATTAGACAAAGGTATAATGTTTCGACATTTTACAGCTAACATTAACTGATACTCACATAAAATTCAAATAGGAAGACCACTGAGTTTACAATATACTTTCTGGTCGTACAATAAACTTTTTGGTCGCATAATAAATTTTTTGGTCGTACAATAAACTTTTTGGTCGCATAATAAATTTTTTGGTCGTATAATACATTTTTTGGTCGTACAATAAATTTTTTGGTCGTATAATAAATTTTTTGGTCGTACAATAAATTTTTTGGTCGTATAATAAATTTTTTGATCGTACAATAAACTTTTTGTTGTTGTTAGTCGAGATCCTTTGCCTACTCGCCGTTCTGTCCGATTAGAAGAATATAAAAATAATTAAGCCACTGAACTGGGATAAAGAATCGGACAAAAACAATGTGCAACTCATACCACCGAATCTCCCATTACCGTTATCGTAAAAAAGAAAAAAAGGAGAGAGAAGGAAAACACTGAACTTTCTTACTAATAACTGCTTAGGCCCGATGATGATGTTTTCGATTTTTCTAGAATAAAAGTGGAAACTTAAGTCGTGTTGTATCTATTGTTTATTAGTTTATGGGCTAAAATCCGTCTTCTATCTTCTTCTCTTCTTTTATTTGATATTCATATCGAAGGAACTGTGAAGAAAACTACGGTCTACGAAATCTACAAAATAGCTGTCAGTTTTATTATCATGTCTGACATCTCTTAGGAGATCATTTTTTTAAACAAATGTTCCGTAAAGCCAGCTTCATCATTCCTTTAGGCATATTTTTAAAGACCAAATAAGGTTTAAATTGAGAATCGTCGTCTAAATTGCCACCAGTTACTGAAATGTATTGATTAAATTCCGCGTTCTTGAAATTCTTCACCATTACATCGGCCTTACTAAATATATCGAAGTCAATACTTTCCGGTATTTAATATTATATTAGCTACGCTATCCTTTCTACTATTTATTTATGCTTATCACCTGAGCATATTTGTTAAATGGGAAGAAGTGGTGGGAAAAAATCGTAGCAGCTGGATATAGGGTTCTACTACAATTGCTGTGCATTGTAAGGTTTACGATGATACGAAAATACGGAGGTAGGGTGCGCAAAAACAAAAAAAAAAAACAAAAAAAAAAGATATTCCAATGAATGATGACAATTTGCTTCCGTCTTCAAGTTCATCGCCCAAAATAAGCTCATAATCAAAATCACGCAGTTTTAAACCATGTTTTGTTCGCATTAATCCTTGAGGAAGAGATCGACGTACACCTCAGCCACTCAGGCGCTCGTTTTAAGATATCTAACTTTAAAAATTTATCAATAAAGGCTTCAAAAAATTGCTTTCCTGTAAAGCTCGTTAGTGCTTTTGCCGGAACCGATTGGGAAACTAAAACCATTTTCCGATTTCAAATAAATTTAATAAATGTTCCCCTACTCCTTCCATCTCATTATTAAGTACATAGACACATCTTGTGTTGCGATTAAAAAACAGCCAAGTAACGGATAAATTGACTTCAAGGGCAATGTTTAACGTTTATCCTTAACCCTCATCATTCATGCTGTTTAAAAGAATTCACTCTTTGGATAAACATATAGCCGGTGTTGTAAGGCATTTTCCATTTAACCTTAAAATATCTGTTTCGTTTTTTTTTTTGAAGGCTTTCAAGTAAGTTGCAAGCAATTATGTTTAGAGCAATTAAAACATTAAAAGTAACTTTATATTTATAAAGTAAAAGATAATATCGCTAATATTTAATATTAAATGTTGTTTGTAGGCACTTTTACCGAAATGTTGTATTACTTCCTCTGTATACACTATCGGTGGTCGTTTTAGCGACAATAATATTACATGCGAAGATACGAAGATACGTACGCGTTCACCAAAGCGATGGAGTACGTGAACTTATTATCGATGATCCAATTTTTAACAGTTCCCTAACTATGATTATGATGGGCACTCTTTTAGAGGAAATCCGTTCAGCTTGGTCTGATAAAGACGTAAGATGCATTGTCTTAAGATCCGTTACTGGTAAGATTTGTTCCATGGGTTACAATTTGTCGGAGTTAGGGCCTTGTAAGCGAAAGGGACAAATTGAGGTCTTTCACTCATATAACATTAAAGTATGGATGAATCGCCCATACCGATTATAGCCAAAGTTAATGGTTTGGTAGCAAGGGCTGGTTGTCAATTGGTTACTTCTTACGATATTGTAGTAGCTACCGACAAAACCATCTTCATAACAATGGGGTAAAACTGCCTATCCCCCTCCTTAATCTTAATACAATTTTATCGACTTTACAGGCGACATTTGTTTATTTTGCTCAACATCCGGTGTAGCCATATCCCGGCGAAAAGCTGCTTCTGTTTGAATGGCGGATTCACCTATCAGTGCTCAAGGAAGCTTACGAAGCCGGTCTTTTGCAATTTAAAAAGAATAAAACACTAAAAGACTTCAGCTTATACACCGAGGTACTAAGCACTACTACTGTGGCTATTAAACCCAAAAGTCGTGCTATAATTGCTTTCGTCGAAAAATTCTGCTACGAGCAACTATAATTACCCTTTGAAGAAGCTTATCCCTTCTCTCTCTCTCTCTCTTGCGGGTTGAAATCGTTTCAACAGAAACGTACAAAATTAAATATATCATGCGACAATTATAGTTCAGTCATGCTTTTCTATCCCCATCTTTGCTAAGAAATTGCTTGAAATCCAAACTGCAAGTGTTTTTATTCTTTTTTTTTTCTTCGTTTATTTTAGTTTTATAAACTTACATTAATTAAAACCCTTGATATATTATATGTAAAAAAATTGGGATACCTTATTTAAAAAGAAATTTCTAGAAAAACCAAAGTGCGATTAAAATTTTCACCCTGAAAGATAAATTTCACCAAAAAGGTATTTAATAGTCACTTAAATTATAAGCAAAAAATTTATTTTTCCCCTTTTTTTCAATGTGACATTTCAAAGGCAATCCGAGGCAAGTCGAGGAATTGTACAAAAAGAGGGAAAATGTCATAAATTTTATGAAAATCTGCTTAATGGGCGGGCTGGGCAAGAACCTATTGCGGCGCAATGCATTGCAATTGCTTGGAGGATATATTTCACAAGAAACTTTTCTTACAAAAACTCTGGAAAAACATCGTTTCCTACGTTGTTTTGAAATAGTCTTCAGATTTACAAGCGGAAGACTTCTTCAAAGTTATTAAAAATCGAAAAGAAGGCTTCCTCAGCATATCAAATCCAAATTTAGATGATTAATAAATTCCACTTGATTGGCAAAAGGAAATCAGTTTTGAAATTGTGAGCATTTTTCAACTAATCTTTAATTAGTCGCAACGTCATTCAAAACTGTTGATATGTGACGATAGTCTTTTAGTTGTTAGCGCTTATCGTACATTTTCTTTGTCTTAGAATATATTTCTTGCGCTTCATATTAATTATATTTTGAAATATTCCTCATTTCAAGCAAGCTTTACAACACATACAAGGGATGCTTTGCTTAAATCGTATGATGTACATTTGTAATCATGAAATTGTGACTTGTAATGAAACATATTACGGATGAATTTGTTATGAAACAACATTTGTTTGACTTTTTTTTCCCCAAGAGAGGTTTTAAGTTCTACACATCTTCAATGCACAAAATCAGAGACTGAATACATACTTTTCAAAATTGATTTAAGTTAAGACATGTGAGGAAGGAATCAACAACATATTGTTTTAGACATCTTAAAACTATTATGAAACGCCACTTGTATACTCTAGACTTACTTTTTGAATGCAAAAGTCGGAAACTGAATATATACATTTTAAAATTGATTAAAGTTAAAACAACATATTGTTTGACACATCTTAAATCAGTTATGAAAAGACCACTTTCTCGAGTCGACAACTGAATATATACTTTTTAAAATTGATTAAAGTTAATGTCTTCCATTTAGACATGTGTGGAATCATTAACATACTATTTTACACATCTTGGTTAAAAATTAAATGTAAAAGATACAAGCAAGTGTTTATTTAGTTTAGTTATCGTGTCTTGAAGACACTGAAGCATATGATAGGCAGAGCAATTTATCAGTCTTAGTAAAAAATAATAGGCTTTACTTCGATCGAAACTCGTACTCATCAATTGTATAACGCTGGATACTAAACGGGAGAGAATGTATGCTTTAATCTAGGCATCTCTAAAGTTCTGTCCTCGCTGTAAAAGAAAAGGATCGGCTACTAAACGAAAATCTTTGCAAATGAAAGTTTACATCAGAAACGGAAAAACTTTATTTTCCTATACATGCATCTACGTTTAACCACATACTACACTACACGATTTGGGCAGAGAAATGAAATATTTCACGATTTACTATCATTATCATAGATTTTTTTCACTTGAAATATTCCCAAAGTCCACATTCATCAACTGTATTACACTGGCAACTACATAGAATAATATATGTCCGTCACTACAAAAAAAAAGAAGAAAACTAAGTCAAACAAAAAAATTATTTATTGAATCCCGCTTAAGATTTAGATTAAAACATATTCTAAACGTTATTTTCACGACACGTTCATCTAAGCAATTTGGGAAAGCAATTAAACTATTTCACGTTTGCATCGATTTTCGTTCACCATCTCAAAGGTTTAAATATTCCCAACACAGGAATATGAAACTTACTTTACTTACTTTACTTATAATTCCTTTCTAACGAAAAGGAATTATGAATGAATACTATTTCTAGTTAAAAAAAAAAAAACAAAAAAAAAATTCTATCTAGAATATAAATCGTTGCAATTTTTCAATACATCAACAATACTCTTTCTAACGAAAGAGTAACATGGTAAAATTGCAAAGCATAAATAGTCGAAACCATTTACATCGCGACAGCTATTTACGGACTTTTACTTTCACTGTTCGTAAAAGCCCCTTCGAAATAGTTTGCATGCGCGACGACACCGAACGAATGTAAAAGCAATTCATTATCAGAAATTATGCAAAAATCTCGTAATGATCAAATTGAATGCAATTGCTTATTGCAAAAGCTTATTAAACTCATTTTAAGTTTACTCCTAAGAAAAGCTAACTACAATACCTTCTTCTCTATCGGTAGAGTATGAGCTGAAATACGCTAACAACTGCTGTAATCCGCCCATAATAGGGTACTCGATAGGGTACGCGATTTCAGACACCGATCGTACAACCACGCGTTTCCCCCCCACCGTGTAGCGCGAGCATTTCCCACTTTATATTTCTGTACAGTGAAAATTCTTCATGATTCTTAGAAAGCGAAGAATCATTTCGACAGGAAAATTTTAGTTAATAGAGACGAGCTCTGAATTAAAGAAAATAACAAAAAGATAACGCGTTACACAGGGTCATACGACTGTGTTGTACAAGCATACGCTTTTCCCTAATCTACCCTGCTATAGGGAAGATTACTGTAAATATTTAAGGATCATTAAAAATACGTTCTTACTGAACAGTGCTGCGGACTACATAGTCCAAAAGCAGAAATATTAATAAAAACATTTTTAAATTTTATTTCCCATAGTAGGAACTAAATATGACCGTCAGTGGGTGTTTACAACGAATGCGCAAAAAAGTTTATAAATTTAAAAAAAAAATTCTATTTCGCTTAAAATATAATTATTTCGTCATTTTCATTGCTCCTCAAGCGCTATAGCGATATGTTATGTTTATGAAAACAAAAAAAAAAGGTTGAAAAAATATCTTATCTATAGATAATATTTGAAATATTCATCGATAATTGCTTTTAAGCAACAAAAATTTATAAAAACGAACGATTCTGATATGATGAAAATATTAATTTTTTTTTTCTTTTTTTTTTGGTTTGCTAAACAGTTTAACGACCTTGTGTTCACTTAAATGTTTATAAGATATCACAAGGTAAAGTGATAATGACGCCTTGTCTTAAGAGATTACTTGCAAATATATTTGCAATTAAATCATTGAACTCTTTTTCCTACTCTTCACTTTCCTTTTGTTGTACAAGGTTGTATTCGGACGGACGTGATATATATATATATATATATATATATATTAATTTTTGGTCGCTTTAAAAAAATCTGAAAAATAAAAATGATTGAATAATGTATAAGTTTTAAGAAATCTGACATCCTGAGTCCTTTTTAGTTGTCGTTCTACCCTGATTAGAACTTCTTAAATTGTTTTCTGATCGAGTAACTGTGTGGGGACGTTGAGGAGAATAAGCCTGATTTATAGATGCTCTATTAGAATTTAATTCCGCTGATGTGTAAGCATTCGCATAATGCGCTCTATGATTATTGACTTCATTGGGTATCGTGAAGCAAGCTGCTGGGGAATATTGAGAATAGGCCTCCCTTATAAATGTTCTATTAGAAGTTAGTTCCGCTGATGTGTGAGCATAAGTCGTTCTATCGTTAGTGGCTTCACTGCCTATCGTAATACGTGCTACTGGGGCACTTTGTCTTTCAGATGCTAGTTGCGACGAGCCAGTAGCAGCAGAAGTTAAAACTCCAGAATTGATCGTTGTAGGTTTGGATATTAAAGAATTAACTGAATAATTTGATTTACTGCTCGCACTACCACTTCTTGTTGTACTATTAGAAGTAGTTGTGTTACCGTCTAAAGGACGATTCGAGCTAGCAACAGAAGTAGAACAAGAAGTGTTGTTAATTAGATTAGATTGCTGAATGGAAAGATTTGTCGAAATATCGGTTTTAACTGGCGGAGAAGCAAGGTCGTTCGAAGAAGATTTAGGAACAGTAGATATATTTGGTTTATCTTGTTGACTACTTGGCGTAGTACTTATCATCGTTTGTCGTACAGCACTTACGGTTGTTGCGGTTTCAGCAACTGTTGTTCCGCAACTGGAAGTTGCTGTTTCATTATTTTTAACTTTGTCCGATATCGGAGAAGATTGCTTTATAGATTGCTTTGTAGAAGTTTTTACTATAGGATTAGGTGTACTAGTAGAAGAGTCAGTGTTTAAAGAAGATTGTGTACGCTTGTAATTTTTTTTATGTTGTTGACTATCTGTGAGAGAATTTGATGTTTGGCGTTTATCAGCTTTGCCGGCGGCAGTAGGTGTAGTCATTTCTTTTCTGATATCTAACAGTGCCATTTTATCATATTTAATTTTATCTGACATGCATTGAATTGACGAACCATGAAGATTCGAATTATTAACCGTTGAAGAATGAGTGAATCCCGGCATTTGCGACGGCCCATTGAACATAGGCCGCGTTTGTGGAGGGCCATCGCCCTTGAGTTGCATTTGTGAAGGCTCGTTACCCACAGGTGGCATTTGGGAAGACCCATTGAACGTAGGCCGCGTTTGGGAAGGCTGATTGCCCATAGATTGCGTTTGGGAAAGCCCATTGCATATAGGCTCCGTTTGTGAAGGCACATTGCATTTAGGCCGCATTTGTTGAGGCCCATTGCCCGTGGGTTGCGTTTGCGAAAACACATTCAATTTAGGCCGCATTTGTGCAGGCTTATTGATTGTGGATTGAGTTTGCGGAGGCCTATTGAGCACAGGCCGCGTTTGGAAAGCCTGATTGCCCGTATGTTGCATTTGGGAAGGCCTATTGCCCGTAGGCCGCGTTTGTGAAGGCACATTGCCCGTGAATTGTATTTGCGGAGGCCCATTGTGCACAGGCCGCATTTGGGAAGGTTGATTGCCCGTGGATTGCATTTGCGGAGGCCCATTGAGCACAGGCCGCATTTGGGGAGGCTGATTTACCGTGGATTGTATTTTCGGAGGCCCATTGTGCACAGGCCGCATTTGGGAAGGCTGATTACCCG
>NW_023998423.1:8007762-8082237 GCF_014805625.2 Glossina fuscipes
CTTTGACTCATTATTCGCAGCAGTTTTAACCAGTTGTGGTACCTTTGGCAACTCATTAAATATACTCTCTATATTTGTAACGTTTAGTTTGCCTTCTGAAAACAAATAAAGTGCAAAGTTTGTTAGAAGAAGGGAATTAAAACAAAAAAGGAAAGAAATTAAGCTATGGTGTTACTTTTTTGAATCCACAACCAATGTTACAATAATTAGTATACAATTTATGAATCCGAAAATAAAATGCACTTTATTTCTAAAGTTTCAAGTATAATGAGGGAAAAAATTGACACAAACTTGACTGAATACAGTCAACACTTTCTCTTATTGTTCAAAAAAAATTTTATAATTTTTTTTTTTTTTTTTTTATATGAGTTTGCTGATAGGTGTACGCGTGCTTGTGTGTGTTCAACAACGAGACACATTTAATTAGAAAAAAAAAAAGCTGCACAAAACATGAAATATTACAAACAAAACTAATGATCTATTTTTTTAGTTACGCAATTTAACTTTAAAGTCTTACGTTTCTCCACAGACTTAGCATCATCCGTACTAACGTTGGCACTCTTCACGTTTCGTTGCCGCCTTTCGTAGCCACTTCGTCTTGACCGTCTTTTGGCATTAATGTCACTATTATTATTCTTGGCTTGCTCTATGACGTCACCCCCTTCTTTTCCTGCCAATGCGTTATATTTTTGAAATCCTCTTTTTTTAACGAAAGCGTAATGTCTATTCTTCGTTACTCTTTTTACGTTAAATTGTTGCTGCTCTTGAAGTGTTAAGTCTTCCATAGATTTAAGAAACGATTTGTTTGGATTTTTTTTAAATTCCTCACCACGAAAAGATCCATGCCGACGACACATGTCTATGATGTGCGCAAAATCCTCGTTCATGCTCAATGTTTCCGCATTTCCAATTAGTATGAGTAGTGATTTCGCGCGAGATATGGTTACATTTAAACGCTTTAAAAATTAATATCAATACATACACAGTTTGATGTTATTTTGATAACAGTTTTGCTTACTCTTGGATTTTTAAGGAAGCCCAAAGTTTCCATTCTTGATCGTACAAAAGAAACAATTATTATCGGTTTCTCGCGACCCTGAAAACTTTCCACTGCCCCTGTTTCGATTTTAAACCATTTCCGTAAATTCAATTGTTCCTGTATACATTGATATTGTTTCTTATAAGGCGAAATTATACCAATATCGGACTCGTTAACTGGCTCACCGTTGATACCATAGTATAAGAAGTCTTTAACATAATCCATAACTACATTCAATTCTACCAAGTTAAATAAACTGAAAAAAACCAATCATAGTAATGTAGGATGACATTATGTTTACATATACCCATATATATATATATACATATATATATATATATCTATACGCGTATGTACATATATGTACAAACCTTACTGATTGGCGATCCCGTTCACAATAACCTTTAACAGAGTGAAATATTATGGGATATTCATGATTGGGCGTTTGATGCCACTTTTTGGCTAAGTCAACATCACCTGATAATAAAAAACATAAATCATAACAAAAATTTGCTGGAGAAGAATATGCAACTTACTTATATTAGACTTTGCTTCTAATGTATGATTGTAATATAAGCCGCTAAATAGATTCACAATCTCTGGATGTGAACGGAAATTCAAACGCAAGCGTGTTTGTATTGAACGATTATATTCCCTGGTATCATCATTAGAACGATAGCATTCACGTTCCATAAGCCGGTCCATCAAAGAGACCCCTAAACCTAGATTCTCGGCTCGCGTCGATTGCAGAATTGGCCCTAATTGCTTGTGATCGCCGGATATTATTAAGCTGGTTGCATTGTTAGCAATATTTACTATAGCGAGAAGTGCTTCGGTTTCCGTACAAGCAGCTACCTCGTCGATAAAGATATGAGTGAATCCTTCACCGAAACCGCCCATAGCTAATTTAGCGACTATTGACAGTGTACAAACAACAATACGGTACATATGTAGTACCTCAACGCTTGGAAAAAAATGAGAATCGTACATATTTGACTTATCTAATAGCAAATCATCGATAAAATCGACGCGTTTCTCATAAGAGCGTGCGTAAATGCGCACAATAGCTCGTCTCAGATTTAATGGCTCCATCGCGTGACATAAGCGTAAAGCTACCTCATCACACGCAGCATTTGATGATGCTGCTACCAAAATTTTTGTATTTGACTTTTTCAATAGCTGTAAAATCGCCTCCACAACTGTAGTGGTTTTACCTGTGCCAGGAGGACCAAAAATTATGTACGTAGCATCACGACGTGGTCCCTGAACAATATTACAAACGGCTTCGAATTGTTCAGGATTGTGTTCTATATGTTTGTTATATAATTCCAAACTAAGCGTTTAAAGAAGACGATTAAAAGCTGATATGAATTTGAAGCATAAACTATTTATTATTTACCTTAAACGAGCTGCTGGAAGTGGATTTACATCGCTAGGAAATAGAAATCTTTGAAATTTCTCCATGTTAGAATTTAATGTGCTTAAAGCATCATACTGATGGCGTATTGAAAATCGAGAGGGACGAAATACGACTGTATATTTGGCGTGTATTGGTATAATTTCGCCATCACGACGAAAACTAACACGATTCACGTTTACAGCCGTAATGATACCGTAATAGGTTTTTCTCGCTCCTTTTAGTATAACATTATCAACAGGTGTCAAAATATTTTCAATAAATACTTTGTTGCCTTTTAACTAAAAAATTTGTCAATTTTTTTTTTTTTTTTTTTTTTTTAATTACTTGTAATATTAAATCTTCGTTCTTCTTACGTACTTTTAATGAATAATCGTCACCACAAGAGTTCACTACGACATTCTGTTGTGTTAATTTATCGTATTCCTTAGTAGTGTCAACATCTTCGATTTGCAATAAAATTTGTAACGATGAAGCGTACGTAGATATTTGCAAGATTTTATCATTTTTGATATATTCTCGAAATTCCTTTGAATTTTTCATTAAGGCTTCGCAAAAGAAATCGTCGCTTAATGCGTCCTCAACCTTTTTCGGCGGAAGGTAAAATGGCAGTTCAAACTTTGATTTAAAGGGTCTGAGAGAAAGAAAACAAAATAACACGAAATCTTATAAAATACGTTTTTTCTTTAAATATAAAATTAAAATTTTTCAACTCACGTCGATTTCGGTATATGATTTGGATTATAGCCAAATTTTATGGAAGGAAGCTCATGGGAAATCTGCAAGAATGTCGCAATGAAAAGTTCATAAGAATTTTTTAAATTACGCATTAGTGCAACTCTACCGTAAGATGATGCTCCTCAACGATACGAACTTCTTTGCTTTCCTTTAGATGGCACACTAACACAATCGGGTATTCCACGTGCAAAGTAAACAATTGTGAGTCCACGTAAAAGTTGTCGTATCCCTCGACGGGCATCTCATAGGGAACTTTTAGATTGTGCGCATAGATTACAGAACGAGTTTGCACTAGAATGATCCTTTCAATAACTAAATTATCCTCAGTGGTTCTTACGAAAGTAATGCACAACTTATGCGAATCTTTACAGAATTTGTAGTGCATTGAAAATGTCGGCGATTCACTAAGAAATAACATTTGATCAGAATATTGGCCATAAATAGGATATCTTGTTGTACTCACAATTTTTTTAAGGAATTTAGGAATTCAAAGTCGCTATCGTCGCTATGCTTCTGTATGTGCTCTTCATACGCGCACATGGTTTCAAAATTTTCTTGACATATACCGCATCCGGTGTTGGTTAAATAGAAATCGTTTTTTCTTTCCTGCAGTGTTGTGCCTTGATATTGTAACTGATGCACTTGTGAACTTTCATCGATTTCATCTTTTATTAATTTTTAATATTAAAACAATTAAAAAAAAAATTAATTAAACACATACTTTGTCATACTTACCGTTCGGTCCTGCATTGTTTTCGTTATCAATAGATTTACTTGGCTGCCCATTGCTAATGTCCAAATTAATTCTCAATTTGTCCAATCTTTCAAGTTTATTCTTACGATAACGGATCAAAGTTGAACTCTTCAGTTTATAAAAAGGACTTTTGTCAGAAGATTCCACTAAAAATCCAGCATTTTGTAATAATTCGCCAAACTACATCAATTGGATAGAAAAAATTTTTTCTAAGATGAATAATGACTCGAATTTATTTTCAATTTTGCTTAAGGAGTTGCTTGGAAATGTCTTACTATTATTTTGTATAGTACTAACACTTTTCTACACGTTTTTCAAATAAGTTTGACTCGCGATTGAAGGAAGCTTTTCTTTTTCTGCTTATTTTGCCGAAAATGATATATGTTTGCATGCATCCCTGCCAAAAACACAGATCTCTATTTGAAAAATAGAAAATATTTAGCTTTCAAAGTTTGAACGCAGCTATTACGCACGCACGCACACATGCATATATCTATATACACATATACAATTATGCTTACCGCTGTGGTCTTGTCCGGACTTAACAGCTGAACTTTGAAAGTTTTATATACGAATTTTTTAAAATATTATTTAAGCGTTGCTCTGTCATAAAGGCTTAAAGTTTGAATTAAATAATGTTTCTGTCAAAGCTCGTGTAACCCATTAGACTTAAACTTCTTACGTGTAAAACGGTTGAATTATAAGAAAGCTTTAGACTATCTATTTGTCAGTCTTTCGAAGACCTTCAAGCCGAACCCTGTTGTTTTCGATTGAGATATCTCTTTTTCGAACCATGGCTCTTCGAATCGTGGCTCTTGATTTAGCTACCTAACAGATGTAACTTATTTCTGGGTATCTACTCAGAAAAACAGTAATTGTAAATCTGATTAAACTAATCCCGAAATTCATCATAAATAAATAATTTTCCACAATTCCAAAGTGCATCAAAAAAATATTTTGGTCGCACATCAAGTTTATGTGACCGAACATGCATTTTGATAAAGAATATATATAACCCCGGACAACGTAAACGAAATCTGCGGGCCGTGACAGTCGTCTCTATTTCTTTTATACGGAAGGCTTTCGTGGTAATGTGACACTCGTTCATAAATTGAATTTGTAGAAAAAAAATGTTCAAAATTTTGGGAATAAACAAATCAAATCAATGTAGTTTTTCGATTGTCCCGATCAAATTGTCCACATCTCGTTGAAAATCCAAATTTGGAATTGGTAGTTTTAAGCGAATTTAGAATATCAATTTAAATAAATATTTGTTTGCAACCGGCAAAGTTTAAGTTTATTCTTCGCCTTTCATCAAAGATGTTGAATAAAATTATGGAAGAAGTGGTAACTTTTTCATGGCAAACCGGAACATTTAAATGACACAACCCATCAAAGTATTCTATGAGGTCATCTTCAACATCTAACGATGTTGGAAGAAGTAATTTTGCATTTCATTGTGATCCCATACATCGAGAAAACTTACATACGTGCTATTGCCTCGAGTCGAAATTATTTTGAAAAGGATCCTGCAAGACCCTCATGGCCATATAACGATAATTTAAAAATTTTACCATATAACAATTCGCGTCAGAATGTACATATACATATTTTTATATATATTAAAGTGTTCATTTCGGATTTATAATAAACTCACTTCACAAAATAAAATGATTTATAGATGGAAATTATGTTTACTTTGTATTTATCCCATTATTTCAAAACCAAACAATAAAACCAATCGAGATATCGATTTTTTTTTGTTTTTGTTTTAAATGTGGACTTATCATAGAAATATGAAACTGTTGACGGGTAATTATTACTTTGTATATATACATACACATGTACACACACACACATATATATATATATATATGTAAAAAGAATTTATTTTTAACTTTAATTACTTGTTGCTTCCTCACGTTTTATCCCGTTTCTAGCAATAACTGTACTTACATTATCGATATCGCTCAATTTCTCAAATTTTTTTCCTACTTTAGCAGTTTTTGAAAATGTTAAAAACTCTTTCAATGTTTCCTCTTTTCTTAGGACGCTGAACTCATGTTTGTTTTTTGTGAGCACTTGACGATGATAAAGGTTAAGTAGAAAGTCGCCAATCAATTCATATTCTAGAATGGGTAAAGGATAATGTTAACTATGTGCTGTGTTAACAATTTTGTTACGGTTTACCCACCCTCTTGATTCCATTTACGTCTCTTTGGTTTCGCCGATTTATTAGAAACTAATGAAATGTTTGTTGCGGTTGACTCATCGCTGTTAGACATTTTTGTTAAATAACTCGAAACCGTGTTGCTCAGTAACGCGATAAATGTAATTATAATAACAACACAAATAATAATAAATAAGTAAAAAAAAAAATAGTTGATACGGCAAAACGCAATAGCGATGTTTGCCCGCTTTCGTCCAGCAATGTTCTGTTCTGTTTGTAAAAAGGCAAAAACAGTTATATATAGATGTATTAAATAGACTTTCATACGCTGCAATCTCTACATATATTTGGAAACTGTGTGAGACTCGATAATAACGGCAAATAAAAAAAGGGAAATACCCTGAAATAGGAACAATAACAAAAACGAAGTATTTGTATTCATCAATTATAAGAAATGCTGATCATACAAATACCCTACTAACGTCATAAACTCTTCATTATTGATATTGTACTTCTATATAGTGCATAATTAAATGCTTTTGGTCGAGCTTGCTACACCTACTTTTTATTTTATTCAAGAGGTAGAGATTGAAATATAACCCAAAAAGAGAATAAAAACGAAATAATCACGAGTTAGTGTAAAATCTTTTTTTTTTAATACAATTTTAGATGAAATTTGACTAAATGTTTAAATATTTGCGATTATTTCGCGGTTCTTCTGTCTGAAACAAATTGATGGGACTGTGAAAATAAATACAAATGGAAACGAATGAAGCTGCATTTGCATATAAAGTCCGCAATAATCGTCCATTGTGAACATCTCTATACATATGATTTATTTTATTAAATGGTAAATTCATATCGTCAGTATATCGTATAGTAGATGAGTTCATCAAGACAGCGTAACATGCCATCAAATAAAAATTGATTAAAAACATCTTTATATAAAACATGAAATTCGGAACTTATGTTACCAATTCTGAAATATTCTATATTTCGATTAATTAATCAAATTTCCGAAAGCATCGAATTACTGACTTGCTTAACAGAGACCTCGAAAGGAAAACCTGCTTTGATTTTAAAAAGGTATCTATTCATAAATATCGAAAAATTGGAATAATTTGTTTTACATCAAAAAAATAAAATAATAAAATTGTTCTAACCTCGGAACAAACTGCAACGATACATCGGTGCACAAATCAAACTTTATTTTTGGTCGAGTTAATCTAAAACTTATTAATCGGTATTTGATTAAATTTATGTTTCCTTTATAAACAAAATAATTATTCAAATTATTGATGGTATAGAAATCGGACCACTTTGCAATTAAAAAAATCATATCAATATTATCATTATTATATGAAATTTTAGTTTGAAGTGAAACGTACACTGCGAACATAATTATATCTCTAAAGCAAAATAGTAGGTCATTTACTTTGTCTTTATCGTAGGTCGAATTTTGTCGTAATTTTTTAGGTTTTTCCTATTTTGTATATAGCGTAGGTACGCACTTTTTAATTTTTATCTTAACCTGTCTCTATCTCTATCTCGACTTAGCTTTTACTTTCGATTGCATTACAACTTATTCACTCTCTCTTAGCTATTGTTCTTCCGTCTCAATACTCATATATATACATTTTTAAATGCATACTATTGCTTGCCTGCTTGTAAAATGCATTGATATCCTATCATGAACCATCATATTTATTTCATAATTCAAAATTAAAAGAATGAAGGGACAACATTGAAAAAGAAGATTGTCCTGAGATTGGCTGCACATGTGCGTCTCAAGGCCAATTTGATCGATCTTTGATCTTAAGCAGATGACATTGACAGTGAAAACAAATGATTTTGAAGTTGATGTTTTAAAACAAAGCTATGAAAAAATTAAAAAAGTTATGCAAATAAATTTTGCCATTTACGCGGAAAAAGTTCACATGACGTTACCGGGTCATTAGTAGAGACTAACATAAAATTCGCTTTAAGCTTTGTAAACAAGCGGAAACATAGTTTCTACCTTTGCGTGCATGGATTTCTACTATCATTATAATAATTAGTTTTTTTTGACTCATTTTAACAATAATGCACATGATTTCATGTAAACCCTTGCATTGGAGGGTGTCCAAAGCGTCAGTTGAAGTGGTTCACATTTAGCAGATTTTACTTTGTTTTCGAAGATTTCATCATTTTTCTCTAATTTTCATCATAAAAGTTTAGAAGCTGGATTTTTTCACTAAAAACGGAACTTACATATAATAGCGGATGGTTTGCATTCTTGTACATAAGGCGTAGAGTGCTACGTAAAGTAAATGTAGAAAATTTCAGCCTTCCAACTTTTATAATTTCCGAGTAACGAGCAAAAGTCCAAAAATTAAAAAAAAATAAAACGAAGTTACGTTCATTTTACGCTTTACTGCGCGCTTCCGCTCCGACCGATTTGGCCCACTTTTAATACGATGGGTGTTCCCATACATTATGGAAAAAAACAGAATGGGTGTACCACCATCTCTGTTAGATATAGAAACAAGAGTACTTGGTTAGTTCTCAAGAGCACGTAGAGACATACAAGCTTAGATCGATTCAGAAAATGTTACAGCAAATGATTTTGATTCGATCGGCATAATAAGAGGCAAGTCCTCTTCGACATTTGGACGTCAAATACATCCATATATATATAATTACATGTTTCCGGCAAAATATAGGATATAAAAAGAAAAAACAATGTTTAATATGAAAATCTGTTAGCTTTTTCCCCTACTACACTGATGCTATAATTCATAGAAGTTTTTCACACAATGTTGCACTTATAATGCATCAATTGCGATATTGATGAGTTGTAAAAAGTTGCACTCTTGATAATAGTTGAATCCAGCGTTGCTAAATGTCGTATTACAATAACACACGTATTGGAATTTTTTTCCTTTAATAACGTCAGTCACATTCATTAGGCAGGAACTTTATTTTTAAAAGGAAAAGAGTTTTTCAAAACTAGCCGGTTTTTGTAGTTAATTAAATTTCTCGCATATTCTGAGAAAATATTACTAATTTAGTAAGAAAGGCAACGCAATGGAAAAAATTTACATTTCCTTGTCTGGTGGTGGTGGCGTGATGCTGCAACGCTGTTGGGCGTTTTTAGTCATTTTTCTTGTGAGCGGCTTTGCTTTTGCTTTAACACAAGCCATACCAGAAACCGGGACAGTTAGCGGTAATGGTGAAATGAGGCATAAGGAAGCGGTAATAGAATTGACCGAAGATAATTGGCGTTTAATGTTAAAAGGAGAATGGATGGTCGAGTTGTAAGTAATTGTAGACGGGACGAGATCATAGCTGAAGTACGTAAATTTTAATATAACTTCTAGTTTTGCTCCGTGGTGTCCAGCCTGTAAGAATTTGGCTCCCACTTGGGAACGATTCGCTGTAACTTCTGTGGATCTCGGTGTTAGCGTAGCCAAAATAGATGTGACCACTTCAACTTCATTAAGTGGACGTTTTTTTGTTACTGCCTTGCCAACGATTTATCAGTAAGTTTGCGAGGATTCGTTTAACGTAACATTCAACTGCAATTTCTGTTAAATTACAGTGTTAAGGATGGCGAATTTCGTCAATATCGTGGAAGTCGCGATTTTGATGCCTTAATATATTTTATCAAACAAAAACAGTGGAGCAAACTGGAGCCCATTTCGGCCTGGAAGAAACCGGACACCGTGCACATGTCTATTCTTTCATACATTTTTAAGTTATCACATACTTTAAAGGTACGCAAGTGGTTTAATATTTATCCAATTTCGTGATACGAAAAAAATTCTATAACTTTTTAAAGGAATTTAATGCTCGTTTGCAAGAAGAATATGGTTTACCCACTTGGGCTGCCTATGCTTTCTTTGCAATCGGTACGATATTTGTGGGAGCCGCTTTAGGTTTAATGTTGGTTTGTGTTATTGACTTCCTTTATCCGCCTAAAAAAACTCAACGACAGAGTTTTTCGGAAGCCAAAGAAAAACAACAAAACGGCATCGAAGATATAGCCAACGATGAAATCGAGGATGAGGAAATCAACGAAAATGAAGAAGATGAAGAGGTTACAGGCGCCGGTGAGGACGAGGAACAAAATGAGGATATTGATGATGTCTCCTCTTCTGACGGGGAAAAGCATTCACCTAGTGAGTCGGACGACGCAGACAGTGAAAAGAACAAGACTGAAGCGGCTAAAATTGAAGACGAAAAGTCGAGTGAAGAAAAATCCGCTACTACTAGTCCCAGTGAAGTTCGCAAACGTAAGCCACGCAAAGCTGATTAAGGAAAATAACTGAAATGCGTCTTTAGCATGCATAACCCTCGTCGGCGTTTTACGAACAAATTCTTAACGGTATTTAATTTTTCCTTTTTTTTTTACTTTGATGGGCGAATGAAAATTGATGGGAGAAAGAAATGATGCAGAAATCAGCAAAGTTACGACTTACTGGCGTTGTGTTTTGAATACTTATAGAGGAAACGCACAAAAAAAAAATTGTTTCCTAAAAAAAAAATTTTCAGTTGAAGTTCTTTATTCTTAAAATATGCACACGCATACAAACATATATTTGCCTTACTTTACTTCACTATTTTTCTTGAACGAAACATTCTTTTCACATGAATCATTTACCCAAATTACATTAGCAACAAATGCTTTTATTAATGCTTTTTTAGATTATTATTCATTTTTATAGTTTTTATATATTTACAGGAAACATAATAATCTTATTAAGATTTTTGTAATTTTGTGAGCGCAGGCATGGTCGACACATTTGGTTTTAATTTTTCCGCATTTTTCTTATTTAAGTTACCATAAGAGCATTTAGCATTTGATAGTCCCTATGTGTCAACGTGTGCGAATGTTTTCACAATTCATCACAGAAAGCACCATAACAAACTGAATTCTTTTATTTTCTTAGTATAAAAAGCTATTTATTTCATTTATTTGAAATTATTTCTTTCACTTATTTTGAAGAAACGCAATATATGGACTTTTAGTCCCCACATGCAGGCATACTGAATTCTTCTGTTTATTTTTTCTTATTATTTGTTTGAAATGAAAAAAAATAAAACTATTTGCAGTAATGAACCATTAGATATTATTGCTGCTTTTACTAATCCAGTTTCACATATAAGAGTATTTAATGTATTAATAAATAAAAACTTTAAAAACTGATTAATAATAAAACAATGAACGTCTAAATTCATAAAATTAACATGAAATTTACATCATCTTCATATAAAGTAAGTTTTAATAACGATAAATCGATAGAACGAAAATAAAAACCTTAATAATAAAAGGCTTAAGAAGCCAAAAAAAAAAAAAAAACAAATCGTATAATCATGTTAAACATATAAAAGCAACCTATGGATTTTATATAATTCGTTCAAACAAAGCGAAATTTCAAACTTTGTCTGAGGGACTTTAAGTTAGCTATGGTGTTGCACAACAAAATTCTTTCGAATTTTTCTGCTAAACCAGCTGCCAAGCGCTATGTATATAGAAAATAAAAACTGTATGGATTTCCTATAAATTTGAATCAGAAGCCAGAAAAGCACAAAGCGAAGCTTAGGTGCAGACATCATGTTTAAAACTGCTTGCAGTTAGGGGTTGGGTGTCAAGGATTTCCTCTAGAGTGAATACTTCATTTTTCAGATATTTTTGGATTTTATTGCCAAGTCGTTTTAAATTTTAAAGTTTTCTTCCCAGTTTTTATTGGTAATTTTCGTTATGTACATAAAAATTATAATCAATAATAGAAAAAAATTATTTGTCAAAAGAATATAAAATACTTATTATTGTTTAATGCTTATTATCCTAGGTTTTAAATGGTAACGGGCTAGTTGAGTCATCATTATGAAATCTTCTTTCTCCACCGGTTAGTGACCTGTACGGACCCCACGGGATCTAGAAATTTCCTCTTCCGTATGGTCGGAAAAATTATTATGACCCATACGATATGTTACGGTGCCAGCTTCATATTTTTTATTGTGCTCCTCAATTCGTTGATTAGCTCGAGCAAATGTTTCGCGACGCATTTTATCTTCTGCTTCGTCTTTATAGTTCTTGTTGAATTTTTCCTATTTTTTTTTTTTTTTTTTTTTTTAGATAAAACAAGTATAAATTTAAAAGGAAAATTCTTAAAATTTCTCGAAAAAAGGTAGAAAGCTTGAACTTCTTGTATAAATTGCTAAGTGAATGACAGCAACAGATTTTCTTTCAAATTTTTGCAAAAAGTATTTGGAAATTCAATGCCACGGAAAAGAGAGAGAGAGAGAGAGAGAGAGAGAAAGAGCGAAGTAATGATTATAAATATATTCTTACAATCTATTCGATATACAAAGTTTCTTTTTGAGTTTTCAACAAGTATGATCCAAATGATCACATCACGGTATAGGCAGATGAACAATTGTGTACAAGTGTTGCGGATATAATGACCTTTGCTTTTATAGTTTTATTTTAAAGCTATATCCATATATGGGATGATATCTGTGTCCTTAAAAATTAGTTTGTTTACTTTAAAAGCTGAGTGAATCACTTGCTCATCATTTCCTTAGCACTTATCTAGCAAGTTTTGATTATACTCTGCTTTTGGTTACTTGGTAAACTTTCGTTTCTATTGAATGGTTTTCTTACCTTGTAAGTTATCCATTCTTCGTCACTTACGCTGGTCATTTTTATAAAAACAAATAATGTTTCAATTCGATATTAATTGCATTTACGTGTTTTCAAGTACTGCTTTGTTCTTTGTTTTTTAGAATGAATTTACGTTAAAAATATTAAACAGGGTATCCAACCCAGGTTCAAAACCAGCGGATTTGACGAAGAATTTACATTTTATAAAAGTCACGGTCATGTGAGTGTAGGAACTGCGAGAAAATTTTTGATGTTTGAACTGTTGAAATATTGTGCAGTCTTATTTCATTTTTTAGCTATCTTCAAGAATCAGAATACTTTTTCTCTTGTAAATTAAACCAACATCTGGGATTAATGGGTATTTGCCTTTTACATCTATTTAAGCAATACATATGCATGTAATATTTTGTTGATGTAAAATATACAAAATATAGTGGCATAAGTATATGTATGCATAGGCGTATATAAATAATAGATAGTAAATTTGAGCGGGCATTAAGTACTAAACTAAAACACGTAATAAAAACTAAGCAGAAGATTATAAGGGGATGACGTGATGGGGCGTCATTGTCTTACTCTTGTTAAAACCCCCAAATGATAAGCACAATGGGCAGGAGTGCTGCCTTATTGTTTGACAGGAAAAGGTAAACAAAAACATATGGTTTTAGAACCAAAAATAAAGAAATCAGCGTAAACGTAAACAACAGAAGAATAACAATAAGAATGTTAAAGGCATTCTATTGATATCAACATTAGAAATAACATGACATTTGGCAAACGGCAGCTGAAAAAATTTTTTCGTACCTTATAGGTAGTGTTAATGGAAAAACGACAATTTAAAAAGAAAAAAAAAATTTTTGAAAAAGAAAAGAAATTTTTTAAAATTTTTTGAAAAAAATTTACATATTAAATTTTTTCTTTTTTCTTTCGGATTTTTTGTAAGTATTCCCCGGCATCACAGCTAAAACAACATCAGCCTGTCTCCCTAGCTGCGCCGCTACATGTAGCGACTGTGATGCACCTAGCAGTTCCTTTTTCAATTTAGGACGATGTTATGTTTTTCGCAATAAATGGAAATTTCATTTTTTTCGATTCAATCGTCAATCAAAATCTCTGAAAAATTGCGACCTGCAGGCCAACAGGGTGAGCAAAAGAAACAACATGGGCAGACGGACGAAGGGAAAGACGATCCCGAAAGCTTAGATTTAGAAAGCGATTTGTCGGTGGATCTGTCTCAAGTCCTTCTGGGTGTTACGTACATTCGTACCTAATAAAGTTTTGTATCACGAGTATTGCAGGTTATAACAAAGAGATATTAAACAACCAATAGCGAAATTTATTGTGAAGGAACACTTACTTTTAACTTCTAATTTCAAAAGTTATATTAGTTACGCTATTTAACACTAAATTAATTAATCATTTTGCCATTTTTATTGATCAGCGCTCGTAAAATTAGTGCTTGTCTTTTGCTTGTCCAGGTTTGAGTCACTGGGTATCAAATAACGTGCTTCAAAAGAAAAGTATAATAAAATTTTTCAATATAAGTTTTTCACTAAAACGAGCTTCTTGGTTTATGAAAATCATAAATGGACTTGTAAAAAAAACGGGCGGCGCTACAAAATGGATCTTTTCTGTTATGATTACTTAAAAATTTTTAATATTAATATTTTGAAGTGGTTAGCAGGGGCATAGCAAAATTGATTTTCATCTCTGCTCTTAATGCTAACAATTTTTTTAGTAACAATGGTTTTGGTAACAAAAATTTAAAAGCGTATATTCCGAGGTCTGTCGCGGAGAGGTTCCGAGTTATTCGCAACGTTTCCATTGTATATGGTGTAGACGAGATAATCGAAAAAGCTCTGTCAGTTCATCCTATTAAGTCTGCTGTTAGGCTTCGAAGAAGAAATCCTAACAACACGGACGAGTTTATTCCCACAACGAGTATTAAAATTGGTTTTAAAGGGAAAGCCCCCAAAGCGATCAGATTCAATTTTTCGAAACTTCCCGTGGGGTCCTGCGTACCCACCTTAAAGCAATGCGGTAAATATAGACGTGTTTCAAAGTTCTGTAAGGCCAAGCAGGAAAGGTGTCTAAACGGCGGAAACTCTCCCAAATGCGAAAACTGCGAAACGATAATGTACTTGTCCCGTGATTCAGGCGAGCGCAACGCTCTAAACCAGTGTTGTCCAAACAAGGAATGGTAATTAAATATCAACAAGATTATGGCCATTAAAAATTTTTCCTATAAAGAAGTGAAAGAGAAGCTTTCCTCAAACTACTTTGAATATCTGGATGACAACTACTACGATAACAATTTGCCTCCATTGGCGAACACTTCCGCCGTTTCGAGCAAGGATGATAGTGAAAACGCTAATAAGACTTTAGCAAAGAAAAAATTTAATGCGGTCGTTAAAAAGAAATCTGTTATTTTCATTCTTGTTCCATTTCACCACCCAAGCCTTTCCCAGCTCACCCCCTTAGCCGTCTGTAAAAATATCTCAGCGGCCAATAATTTCAAACAATAATTTGCATTCCTCGGAATTTGATAGATTAATCTCTGATGAAAGAATGTACCCGTGTCTCTCGATGAAAGAATGTACCCGTGCAATGATCCCTCTGAATCTTGTTAAGGGATTTGAAGAAAAAATCTCTCAATGTCCTAACACTCGCTACGATCAAGTGCCTAGTAAGACGAATAAATCCTCTGGAGTTCCGTTTCTTTTAGAAATGGTCTTGAAAAAAGTTGAAGTAGTTGTGGTATAGAAAGCAATAAGAGAAATTCCTAAGGGCCTTCACTTCGGAAAAGTTTTCTGGAAAAGTTAAATTAGCAGATAAATCAAGTAGAGTTTTTGAAAATTTCAAAGCCTACGTAATCCCTTGTGCCTTATTCCCATGGAAAAGAACCCCACCTTTCTTGGTATGAAGATTGTGATTGTGATATATTTTGGTAAGCAGAACTAGCGCTGTGCGACGAACCGAATGTAATGTTGTGCTGCCCAAATTTGCTCAGGCAAATTATGGTGACGATCCCAGTGCTTGCGGTGGCCAGAAAGATTGTAATACCAGATCATTATTTCGCAGAAGGGCTACAAGTACGTGATGGAGTAGTAGCAAAAATAATGAAGACCATCGAGAATCCATTCTTAAGACAGCTTATTTCTTTTTACCGAAAGGGAAGGCCAATGGTAAAGCAGATGCTGCGTGACCCGAACCGCTTACTACAATTGATTAATAAATTCACTTACGTGTTTCTAGTTTCTTATCTTCATTTTAGGTTAACATTGGTGGACTTATACTCGCCTTTAATTGCTTGTGGGTTGAGATCTCCTTTGTACTTGAAGTGAAATAATACGTTTTGTGGGTAATGAATTCGGTTTTTTCTTTTTGTTTGTTGTTTGTTTATTATTGTTTTGAAAAAGTTTTCATTTTTTGTTGTAAATTTTTTCATACGTTTGCATATTGTTTAAATTAATAATTTTTAATTTTTATTTCACATCAATTGTATTCGTTTTTAATTGCTTAAAAATTTACATGCTATGGCAGTTATAATTAATTATTCTTTTCATTCATTTTTCTTTATAATTTGAAAAAAAGGAAAATAATTTTTAATTTTCTTAAACTGAAGACTAAGGTGAAGTTGAGAAATGCAAATTTACTTTGAAAAAAGTACACAATCTATATTCGCCTTGAGGCGAATCCTGCTTACCCACCACCACCGCCTAGCTATGATTTAAAGGCAAATAAACTCAAAAGAGAACAATTTTTTGCCTGACATAGGATTTAGAGGTAAATAATGGGAAAATTAATTTCGGAGCAATGCTCCGCCCGAAAGGATGAATCGTTGGATAAGAATAAGAATATTTTGTCCCTTGTCATTACTAATTAAATTTTTCAAGTATGCCAATAGGAGTAACAGACAAACCCGAACATACTGAATTCCATGTTGATCCCCAAAAGGACAACCAAGGAAATTGAAGACTTGATACGTTACACTTCTATATGAAGAACACCACAAAACTTGTAAATTTGATTCTTCCGGTGGTGAGTGTAAAAAGCGAATAATTTCAAGACATTAACAATTATTTAATGGAAACGCATCATGCATTTTACAGACATTTTTTAAATGTGTATGTGATGACGTTTCATTATTTTTAATAAAAAGAAAGAAAATACTTAAGTTTATAATAAATGTTTTCTTCTTTTTTTTTTTTTTTTCTCTTTAACAATTAAAACAAAATACAAATAATCTTATATTTATGCAGATAAATGTATAATAATAAATTTAGTTGCCAAAATCTTTAAAATTAACAACAAAACAAATCAAATAAACAGAAAAAATATAATTAAAATTTTGTTTTTTTTCTTTCCTCGTTTTTCACTAATTAAGGTAATAAGAAATTTAAAGCAAAAATAATTAATTGATAATAAAAATTTTGCTTACACAGGACATTCGTTCGTTGATAGAGATGAGTATCGCGACTTTGTATGGTGAAGAGGTTTTAAAAACCCCGAGGAAAATTATCAATTTTAATTTTCACATGTTTTGTTTAAGAATGACGCGTGACATATAGTAAGAATAGTAAGAACTTATAACTTGTCGTTAAGTGGGAGACATTTTAGCAGGTATGTCTAACAAATACAAAATCCCATATAGTTGTTCAAGGAAGTATGGGAAACGCGATCAAGATCAAATATGTTATAAAAATTTTCATTTTGCAAATCATACAAAGGCCTTTCTGCCACGAGTGATAACTCATCAGTGCGACGAATGCCCCGGTTTTTGTTTATCTTTTCAGTGCAGTGATTCTTTATGCAGTGATCGATGATGTCTGAAATGTAATGGTGGGAGAGAGAGAGAGAGTAAGGTTTATATATTTTTATATTTGTATAAAATGGGTGCCAAGTTACATAAAATATGTTCATATCTATATGTATATATATAATAATTATGTTTCGTGTTTATTTATCTTCGGATAATACAAAAGAAAACTCGCTTCGGTTTTGGGTGATCTTTAAATACACAATTATAGAAAAATGGAAAACATATTTTTAAAGCGTTACTCTGTTATTAATAAAATTTTATTTTCTCAAGAAGAAGAAAAAAAAAATAATAATAAATTGCATCACTTTAATTACATAATGCATTGCCTGTCCGTGAGTTTTTTAATTTTCCTTTGTTTACATATTTTATAATAAGAATAATTTAATTTATTTATTTTTGACTTATATTTCAAAAATGTCTTATTAATCATATATCATATATAATCATATCATTTGTTTGTTGTATGCGAGAATATAAAAAAGATTCGTATAATATAAAATTTTTATTTATATATCAATTTAAGCTGCTCTAATATTTTTCTGCCTTTGTTATTAATTTGTATATGTTTTCTTTTTTGTTTTTTTTTCATTTTGCTTACGATTTTGTATTTAATATGCCTCTTGTGTGTATAGTTGTTTTTTTTTTTTGTCTGTCTGCTCATGTTTTGCTGAACTGATATAAAAATATTTTGTTAAATAAATTTCTTGTTTAAATTAATAATTTTTTTTTTTTTTTTTTTTTTTTTGCACATAGTTGTTGTTCTTCTTTAACATTTATATAAATAAAACGCACCCGAGTTGCGCGTGCGTTAATGATTTTGAATTCATTCATACAATTATTATACCTGGGTTTAGGTGAGAGAAGAAAGAAAGAAGCCCTTACTGAATTGAGTATAGAATAGTTTGTAATAAACAAAAGTAGAATTGTTGTTGTTGTTGTTTTTTTTTTTTTTCATTTCTTTCTTATTCTTGTTGTATTTTTGTTAATTGTAGAGAATATCATAGTTTTTCCAGTTTTCTAATAACAATTTTTATTCATGCTATTATTCGTTATTTGTATGTGTTCAGAGTTGCTGTAATGTTGTGGTCCTAATAACCTTAGGCTTCGGGCTTCTTTTTCTCCTTCTTCTTTTTAAGGAAAGATGGCGTCCGCAGACCCTTCTTCTTTTTCTTGTCTTTCTTAGGAGAACCATCCGTTGAAATATCCTGGAACCGTAATAGAAATTTGCAATCATAATATCGTTTATGGTTTGATTAGTAACACACACATAGAATATAATGAAACGAACAATTACATTTGAATTTGAATTATGAACAAAGTAATCAATACGCATTTAATTTCGTAGTGAAAAACTTGTATGTATGTAAATCACAAGTAATGACAACCGAAAATCTCCTATTCACTCTAAGGAAAAAAAGTTATGATATTTTCCCCCATAGATGGCTAATTCTATTAAGCGCCATATTAGGGAGTATGTGAACGAAGATTTCGATGTTTATGATAACTCAATCAGAAGTAATTGCCCTTTCAAAATTACCAATAATTCTGAATAAATCGTGGCATTTTATATTAGATAGAATCGTACAAGTAATTTCCTTTGTTTTTTTTTTATCAGATCTTTATTTTGCTTTCATCGAATAAGAAAAAAAACCTCTCCTTATTTCTTCAGATGGCAGTTAATAGTTGAGTGTAAGGTATTCAATCTTTTTGCTATACGTCTTGTTGATTGGTTGGAAACTTTGCTTCAATATTGTCTTTCAAAAGTAGGCGTCAAAGTCGGAATGATATCTTTTCACCATATAAAAATTCAGTTTTCATAGAAAAAATCAGATGAGAGGAAGCTCAAAAAATTATCTCAGCGGCTATCGTCGAAAATTTTTGAAAACTGGTAGCTTTTCTCCACCCAATCACTTTCGAAAATAAGACGTTATGTGGTTAAGTGATCGAAAAAGTGGGCCAATCGGAAGTATTTTCAATAGCGTTGCTCGGCCCATCACATCTTGATGGATCAAATTTCATCAAGAATACAAAACTGGCGGGACGGACAGACAAGCTCCGTACAGTGAAAGCCGCGTCTATTTCAAGTCCTTCTGGATATTGCAGGTATGGGCACAAACTGAACGTACCTAGCAATTGTTCATATAACCATTTTTAACACTAAGACGTTGTATGGAAACTGATCGCAAAACCCCGCCGATCGGAATTATTTGCAATAGCATTGCTCGGCCTATAACATCTCGATGTATTAAATTTCACCGATATATATGAACGCAAGAATACAAAATTGACTCTTTCCGAATGTTGCATGCAACCGCACAAACTGAATATGCGTTTGCATCACAAGTGATGTGGGGCGTAAATACAATTAAATATATAATTATATAAATAAAATGTAATTAATTATTAGTTATGGGTTTTTAAAATAAATGTTATATTTATATGAATATTTACCTCTTTGCTGCTATGTGAAAATGTGCTCAAATGGGCTTCCGAATGATCACCGTTTTGAACATTCTCACCTATAAAAATGAATTTAAAAGAAAATTTCAAAAATCATTAATTTCCGCTTTTTCAAGATGGCATTTAAATACACGTAACTGTCGATAGGTTTGATTGATTGATTCGAGTTAATGTAGATGATAGGAGGTTTTTTAGGAAAGACCAATAGAATCTTTGGTGATTTTTTTTTTTGATTGTACCAAATTGCTACATTCTCAAATTGATTGATTAGTGTGATATATATAACATGCTTTTATGATATGTGCGTTTGTTGATGTTTACAAGTTGTGAAGAAATTAATTAGAAGCGAAATGAAAAGTAAATAATAAAATATATGAAAGTAAATTGATTATAAAAAAATGATTAAAAAATAAATCAACTGAAAACAATTACCTGATTAGCTATTTACACCGATTTTACTTGCTTAGGCTTATGGTATGAATGAAAACTTGATATGTTAGAAATTTTGATGTGGTCATGCACAGGATTCCAATCGAGTTATTATTTATGTTTACGTTTATATATGAGTGGTTTTTTTTTTTTTTTTGTATTTTATTCATATGAAAAATATGAACTTAAAATTGTACAATATTTTTTTTTTTAAATTAACTTATTTTAATTCAAACATAAATTCCAATTAATTAAAAAAATAAAAAAATAAAAAAAAATGTATTAACAAAGTCTACGCGCGATATGTCATCAAACTTCATTTATATCTATGTAAAGATAATTAATTTTAAAGAAAATAACTTACAATTCTATGTTTTTGTTGATATTAGTTTTCAAATCAAAGAGAAGGGTGGAAAAAAAACCTAACTGTTATTCTTAGCTTTTTTAAGAAATTAATATTTAAAAAAAGTCAAACTATACTTAATTTAAAAATAAAGGAAATAAAAAAAAAAAAACAATTCATTTTTGTTTTTGAAAACCTTTCGCGAATCCCCTTAAAATCATTGAAGGGAAATGAAATTTCATTTAAAAATCTTACTTAAAAACGTCAAACGATTTTTGTTGATCATATTTCATTAGAGGTCCTACATGAAGACTGCTAGTACGAATATCTTCAGAAATTTGTGTTACTTTCTTTTTACATTCACACATATTTTGTATAATACCGTTAAGTAGCGTTTCTAACTCATGTTCTAACTCAGCTAAGGTGTGACGATAGCGTAAACTATGCAAAGAAAATAAATTTGCCTGAGAATCAAACTTCGTATTAATACATAGAGGTGAGGAGATTGAAGAATTTCCACAAATATGAGGCATATGATGATCGGTTTCAGTAGGGTTAGCCTTACGATCCGATACGCTGATCGATTCGGGCGCTGACAAACGTCGTGATGGAAAATTTAAAGTGTTTTCATATAAACGTGATTTCTCATCTTCTTCCTTATCGGCATCATTGTCAGGATCTTGATTTTCTAATTCTTGTACAATTAAATGAATTTCATCATCAATCACTTTTTCCAATTTTGCTTTAAATTCTCGCTCATGAATTCGTAGACTTTTCACGCACTCACTATTACGTACGGTAACATTTATGTGAATTTCTATTGCCGCCGAAGATGACGAATCATTTGAGGATACACAAGAGGTGTAAGCTTCGGCATTCCTCTGCGGTGTTTTTTTATTTAGTTCTAAACATGGTTTGTTCTTATTATTTAAAGCAATTGCTCGCCGTTTCAACGTATTCAGTGTGAGTGTGATATGCTTATTATTAGTTAATTCGCTGTTGTCGTTATCCTCTTTATAATGGCAATGTAAATTTTTAACCCGTTGCTCAGCTTCGGGTTTATGAGGATCATGATACTCGTCTTCTAACATTTCTGGCTCGGCCTCAGCTTCGGGTTTGCGAACATGATTATGGTATCCGTCCCCTAATATCTCTGACTCTGATCCTTTCCTCCCTTTAAGATTTTTCACGGGTTTTCTGCTCGTAGTATTTCTCGATTGCTTAGTCAAATAATGCTTGCAAAGAAGATTTTCATTTGAATAATGCTCAGTAGAAATGCAGTTTTCCGTTTCATCTTGATCGATTTCAATAATAGAATGCGTTTGAGAATTTGTTCGATAAGTACCACTTATGGAAAGTAAAGAAGAACAATGTTCCGAATTCAATTCTGATCCTTTGTGTGATCCTTGAAAGTGAGAGGATCGTTTTAAATTTTCATTTTCTTCGGCTGATTTGTTAAATAACTGTACTTCTTTAATAGACACGAACGAGCCAGTCTTTCGTAAAGTTTCTAAATCAAACGATTCATTTATTGGTTTACATTTACCGATTATCTTCTCTCCCGTCTTTTTATGATCCAACACTACAGCCTGATTGTCTACGAAATTTAAACGCTTGATGAATGCTATAATTTTTTGTCTTTGCAATTCGATCGGTGTTAATAAGCAGACAGGTTGTAATGTAAGTGACGGCCTATATGTAATCGGATAATTGAAGCCATAATGCGATAGAGTACGATAGGGAGGCGACGAACATAAATCTGCATTCGAACTATGTGCGCAACAATTTTCGGCATTTGTCATGTCGAAGGTCTCTTTTGACTCGTCGCACATTATCTTCTTCGTAATAATGGGATATGTGTAGTGAGGATAGATTTCAATTTTATATATCATAAATAAATGAATAGATTTTTGCATTAAATGCATAGATGATGACCATTGAGTTTTATAAAGAAATGAATATTTTTGAGTTAATTTCGTGAGGCTATTCGAAAGATAATTGTTAGCAGATGTGTGGAAAATGTCAAGAGTGTGTTGAAAATGATGCATTGTTTCGATTTTGATTTCTAAAGCGAAAAAATGAATACAATATGAATGAATTGAATGAAAATTGATGTGTGCGTGCGTGCGTGCGTGCGTGCGTGATGGCCATATGCCAAAAAAAGAACTTCACTTCAAATCAAATACATTTAGACATAACCATAACAACAATTTAGTATAAATAGTGCAATTAACAATATTTTGAATATTACAAAATACAAATATACCGTAACAGTATAAAGTTATTTACTCATACAACAATTCAAGTTAGGTTTTAGTGTAAATAAAAATAAAATTATAATATATAAATTAGAATATGAAACCATAACCACATGTATGCACACATATATTACATGAGTATTAGTAAAAAAAAATTTTAATAGCATCTTTCAATTTACAGATATATTTAAAAAAAAACATTATTTCAGAGTTCAGCAGTTTTTATATCGAATTCAAAACAAATCTTTTGGTTTAAAAAAAAAAAAAAATACAAAAAAATTTAGAATAAATTGTTATCATAAAGAAATGTATGTAGATTTTAAAATAAAAAAGTTACAAAACGTTAAGTAAGTTGCCAATGTACAAAATGCCGGTAATAGCGTATATTTGATCAAAAGTCCAAAAAAATTCGAAAAAAAATCAAACACTTATAGATTGTTGTTTTTCCTCTTTTATCACTTTACACTTCTTCTTATTCCTTTCCGTTCGTATTCGAATCAATCTTCAACTTCAGATAAGGGCTAACAACACGACAAGCAACATCTTCGACAGATTGCTGCCTAACAATCCGCTCCCTAAACTCCTTTTGTTCGTTAATTAAATCCTGTTGAGTAGCCGCACATTCATCCATATTACGTGCGCATCGAGCTACCCGATCGCCAAAATCGGCTAATTTGCTTTGATATGTATCCAAACGCGGTTGTATCTTTTGTATTTCCTCACCTAAAGCACTTATCGCCGCATCCACCCGGGTGACTTCAGTTTCTGAGGCGATCACGAAACTGTGCACACTAATGCTCGCGTTACAATTGCTTCCTAACAGAGTTTCTGTCGCTTTCGAATCTCTCGCCGCAATAGATTTTTTATTGAAAGCATCTAGAGAGTTCTCTTTGTTGTCAATATTTTGTTGTAATTCCATATTCTTGTTCTTTTTCAAAGAACGTTTACGAATTTTACCGCTGCCGGAAGCAATCGCCATGTTTTTCTTAGTTCGAAGAGGACTTTCTGATAAGCTTACCCAAAATCTCGGAGAACCTCTTACTAATTTCGACTGGAAACTATATACATTGGGAACGGACGCTGACAAAATTGTACTATTGGACGCAGTTAATAAATTAATATCACTTGCAACTTCTGTTACTGCTAATCGTCGCGCGGTCGATACTCGATGCAATGAATTGTTTGACAAGGTTGTTCTTGGACTCAATGGCACCTTATTAAATAATACCGTTTGTGAGGTGTTTCGCAAGCGTCTTCGATTGACTTGATATCGAGGTTTTGCCGCATTGCGTATATTTTCCATAATAAAATTACGGCGTCCCGTATGAGCGGAATTTACGGTAGTCTTCGAAGCAGAGCCACCAGATCGTATTTCAGGATTTAAACGTGCCGAGCTAGGTTGCGATAGCACGATGTCATGACTGAACTTATTCGCTGGAGAATTATATTTGTCGAAAGGAGAAGAAGAAGATCTGCGACAAAAAACTTGTTGTACATCCTCACCTGAAACCGGCTCGTTTCGTGTTGGTGCCATCATATTCTGTTCAGTGCTGTTGGCTTGCTTTTCATGCTCTTCAAATTTGGTGGGCGTGGATGTAAGAAAATTATTATTCACTTGTGGAGTACTGCTATTCTCTACAACCGATTTGCCCAATGAATTCTGCTTTACCAGTAATTCCAATTTGAAAGGCGTCAACTTATTACGTATACTGCTTTCAATTTTATTAAAGATCTCCGCGGATTTATTTAATTGATTTATTTCAATTTTTTTTAAAATTTCACGTTCCATCATCGAAAATTGCGGCAAATTGTTATCGTTCTCTCGGACATTTTCTTCTTCTTCCACTAGTGTGAGATCGTTCGATTCGAGAGTGGCCTCTTTTCGATTCTTCGTGAATACCTCATCGATTTCCTCAACTTGCAAATTTTCCACATTCTGTAAAATATCTTCCGAATTGTCGCTAACATTTGATTGAACATCCCATTCGCGTTGAATTACTATATCGTGATCGTCATCACTGTCATCATTCACTACAATACGGTCATCGACGCTTTTTAATTCATAAATATATTTATCTTCTTCGTCTACATTGTGGCCTTCACCAGATAATACGTCAGTAACTTCAAAAATTTCTACTTCATTCGAACGGCTCTCCCCTTCTGCTTTGTCATATTCTTGTTCATCGCCTGTGTTCGCTTCACTAGACTGTTTTTCTTCGATTTGGAAACCTCCATAGCTGCGTTTCAAGTCCAGTGTAGAAGAAGCTGCTTCAGGAAGATTGTCTAAATCTTCAAATTTTGAACTGTTTATGCGTTTGTTCCCTATGAAAGTTTCAACAATTCGTTCACAAGATCTCCGTTCGATTCTACGATAGGCAAAGTCAGCGGCAAGGTTTGTACATCCATAAGAGCGGATCAATAAATTTTCATTTGAAGAACTTGGCTCAGAGAGAGAGAAAGTACGCTGCGATAAGGAAAGACAGTCATCGTTAGATGACTGCTGTGATAAATGTAGTTCCTTGTTCGCCGCTTGCTCGTTCGGATCAGAATAATCAGTTTTTTGTCGGGGCCGAACCAATGATGACCGAATGATCACACTATGACCATGGAAAACTTCAGTTCCAAGATTTTGCGATATAGGGGAAATAAAAGATTCTCTGTCTTGATCAAAATTCTGTTGCTGCTGTCCCTCCTCTATGGCAGACTCATCATCACTAAAAGTACTGGAGTAGCCTTGTTCAAGATTTTCGCAATTCGTAATGTCATCTTCCACCCATAGCTCTTGAAACTCTACATTTCGTCCCTCTTGATCAGTACGATTCTTAAGGCTACGAGAAGAAGAGTAACCTGGTTTTTCGTTGCTATCGAAATTTTCAAGTTGCTGTTCTTCTTCCGGCACAGTAGAAGAGCTAAGTGAAACCGTTTCAGCTCTGTTAAACGTTACAATTTCATCCGTTTGCGTTTTAGTGGAAGTAATTCCTTGCGCGTCTTTCTCATCTATATCTTCCAAGAATAAATCAGATTTGTCATTTTGTAAATGTCTTTCACATGATGTACACTCTTCATTTTGAGTACACTTTTCATTTTGTACATGTTCTTCTTTGGAATCCATCCAATCACCGAATTCCCATATTTCTGTTATCGATACAAAACGTGCACGGTTATGATTGGTTGGCTCCTCTTTGTCCTCCTTTCCTACATTTTCTTCTCGCTGATGGTCAAGCATTTTATCACTTGAGGCAAACGCTTCATTTTCAAATGTTCCATCAGCTGACTCCTTTAACCTTTCGTTTGAAGACGCTTCTTCAGCATTAACATTAGTATTTAACATTGACAAGCTAGTTTTCGAGGTAGGCGGTGCACTCAGATAATTAGCATCTGGCGCTTCAGAGAAACTCATGGAAGAAATTTTCTCCATAAATGAATTTATTGCAGAAATTCCTGCGTTAACTATAGCAGATGTGGTTCTATCCTCGGAGCTTTCACGTTCTTCCACTTCAAGGAGTGGTTCCAAACCAGATGAGAAAGCTGCAATAGGTTCGGAGATTTCAGAGACAACAGTTTCCAAATCGTAAGTGTTCGTTAGAGTTTCCAAATTTGCGCCAGTCCCAGCTTCCACCATTTTCGCGTTATTTGCGTTGCTGATTGTTGGACTATTGGACGCTATCGGACATTCAGCTAAATTACGCAATTTAGCCCGATAGCTGATTAACTCCGGTTTAAGACGTACTATCTGTTCAAAACAATGCTCGCAAAGATCTAAATAACGCGGTGATGAGAAAATCTCTTCGTAAGAAATGGAACGACGTAGTGGCACATATTTCTTTGGCTCGCTAGGTACGGGCACATGTTTGTGTTCTGGCTTTGAAAATTTTTGTGGCGACTTGAAACCAAAATGTGATACAGTACGATATGGGCTCTGACGCTTATGGACCTTGTTACGCAACTTACAACTTTTTTGCGGCGTATCAACTCTGGCCCGACGCAACGCATAATTTATTTCTGGCATAGAAGCCGGTGATGTGCTAAATGGATGGCTAAACGGTATATTCCAAATAAGATCCTGCTGAACGAATTCCCGTCGAGGTTTCTGCATAGAACGGAATATAATTCCACATATATTGGGAGTGGAGCACTGTGCTGATTTCTTATAAGAGTTTTCTGCATTCACATCATAAGAAGCGACTGTTGCATTAATTAAGTTATCGTTGGTCTCGTCATATAACAGCGATTGATCATAGTCGTCGTCATGCAGGAAGTCACGGTTATTAGTAGCACCGTAATACGAAAAAGTTTCATATAGATGAGGAGAATAACAATCAGTGTTCGACTTGGACTTTTGATTACTACTATAGGGTTGAGAGTAAATTAAATTATTTGCATAGCTATTACCGTTATTTATGCAATCGGTACTACATGGGCAAGACGGAGGATGTACATGTTTCTCTTTTTGCCGTTGAAACAATGAATCAGATTTCAATTCTTTTATTAATTCTTGATTACGTTTGATTTGGAACTTGTCCTTTGATAGACCCTGAAAAGGGATACGGTTACTTGAATTTGATTTTGATTGTTCGCCGTCCGCTTGTTGCTGTTGATAATATCGAGCTTGATTTGAATTTGAGTCTTGATATAATTGAAATCTTTGTAAAATTTGTTCATCTAGGTATAAATACAAATAATTATAATCGGATTAAAAATTTTGTTTAGACAATGGAAGAGAAACAGAGAAATAACAGAGAAATAAAGGAAGAAAGGAAAAACCGAATGAAAAGCTTGGGAAGAAGAAGAAAAAGAAGAAGAAGCTGTTTATTGATTATTTGCACACCACAAAACAAATAAGAAAAATTAATGGTCGTATCGTTCGAAATCTCGTACCATCCATATAGACTCGATAACAGTGATGCCAAATAAACGCAAGATAGGAGACCTACTAAGTGATGTGTTATAAAATCTCTCTACGATCTATTGATGACATCGATCTAAAATCGGGAAATCAAAGATATGGTAATGGTTTGACTCTACGCGCCCATTAGCTATTGTTCACAGTTTATGCGTAAAAAGTGATTTTTATTAATTTATTTAGAGTGACGAGCAGCTTTACTTACGTACGGGCTTAACGGACGTATCAAATAAGTAAAAAAATTATATACGATCGTAACCGAATCTTTTATACCAATCATCACGATACTAAAAGAAACTAAAAGATCTAAATTTTCATATTCTATAATGCTGATTGGCCACCTCTGATTCTTTCTACGTTCAGCATAAAGGTGGAAATTTATTGGTGTATGTGTTCGGCTTTATGAGTAGCAAGTGACAAGCAAAAAACACGGACAGCAGAGGTGTTCACAGTTCTTATTACATAGGACGTGTGGGCGTTGTAGGCGTGCTCTTTGAAAAGTCCGGGTCATTTTCAAACTCTTTTGCACTTTTGGTAACAAGAGAATGCTTACCACAGGTGCAACACATTTGGCCAGACGGACATGCTTAAGTGTATTTCAAATTTGAAAGTGGCCGTGTGTATGTTGAGTTTCGGAAGCTTGCTTTTACGCATTATAAAGGCATCGAAAAAAGTAAATTTTGCTTTTATTGGGAAGGCGTGGTCAATTTTTTCCATTTTTCTACGGGTACTACAGCATCGCCCCATGAGAATGTGAACAGACTTTACATTAAAGCAGGGATGGATGGATGGACGGACATGATTAAATCGATGCAGAATTCGACGCTGATCAAGAGTATTGGGTCTCTGAAGCTTCTCCTTCTAGGCGTTTTGACTAAATGAATATATCGTTCGGTGATGGATATAATAAATATTTAACGAAACCTTAAAATAAATATAGCGTATAAATTGTGCTTTTGAAATTCAAGAGATGCCATGCCCATCTTTCATATTAATTAAATGGAATAGTTTTTTTACATCCGTTTCTCATTTAAGCACCTATTTTCGTTTCGATATTTTTTATTCGTGAACAACCGAATTATGCCAAATAATGGAGGACACAAATATCATAATTAATTATTAATCAAGTAGTGTTATGGGAATAAACAATAATGCGTAACTTTTGTCGATTACAACAAAAAGCGTTAATTAAATAATTTATATAATAAGTAGTTCTTGCTGTTTGCTATCAAAAACACATTATGAAGGAATTTTTTTTGTGTGTAACGGTTTCTAGATTTTGAAACATATATATATATACATATATATACAAAATAAGGTTACAATCTGAAGTAGGAGCAGAGAGCTGGGAATTATAAACGCAGTGAGCAAAATGTTACAATGCTTATATATATGCTTAATTGATGTTTATCTTGACGATGGAGGTAGTTATTATTATTGTGAGGTGGTGGTATAGGAATGAATATACACTCAGAAAAAAAAAACACTTTACCTCGACCTATTAACGGCTTACGATTTGCAGCCATATGGGAACGTTCACCGTTTATAAAATTTTGATTTGCTAAAAAACGTCGTTTATAAAAAAGAGATTGAAAATCATAAAAAAAAAAAATAAATCATTAATTTAAATAAAAAAATTAATTCAAAAATATTATAATGAAAAAGGAAAAAAAAAAATGTTAGTTGAATGAAATCAAATCAAGTATGTTTGCATGGATGAGTTTTCATAATAATTGTGACGTTTATATTTAGGAAATTTTGTGAACATATGTTTACATCAGCGATTATTGTGTAATTTATTTTGTGGAATTTGTTTATATGGACACGCAAAGTAAAATAAAGCAGCTGCAGTAAAATTAAATTAAAGCACACATAATATATAGATAGAGGGCTCTTCGAGGATTCTGGGATAACTTTGCATTTTAATTGAGTTTGCATTTTTTTAAAACGGTTCACAGTAAACAAATTTTATAGCAAGCTTTTTTTCAATTGAGGATGTGCATATCCTGGGGAAAGAATTATCGAAAAGAAAAAAAAAAGAAAATTCTGTAACTAAATCAATTTCAAATTTCGAATAATTGAACATGTTGCGATATCTATCAAGCTTGAGACACTGCTATATAATTATCGTATACTTAGATACGCTAGATAAGTTATTGCTCTACTTATACTCTTTTGCAAATCTCGTTAAAGGGAGAAAAGTTGTGCGATTCTATGAAAAAATTTCAATTCAACGGAATTTCATGTCAACGGAAAACAAGAAGACAAGATACGCTTTGAATATGCTGCTTGTAGTGACAAATGTGTAGTAAGTAAAGCGAACAAGTGTGAATCTTGAATGTCGTTAAGGGCAAGTAGTTAGTTACGAACAAAAAGAGAACAAGATCAGAAAAAGTTTGTGGCCAACGTTTCTCTGCAGATTCAAAGCAATTCCCTCGATTGGCCTCCACCTATAAATTCTCTTTCCAATTTCACCTAAGCTATTCCTAAGAGGTGATGACAATAAGTGATTCGCGGTAACGTATGCTTTGAATGAAAGACTCATTAACGAAACAGACGTAGGCCTGATCTAGGTCTAGGTAAGTTTTCAAAGGAAGCCATTAATTTTTCAAGGAAAAACCTGCAATACATGCATACAATTGTTGTTGGAAAATTGTACGCATGTACTCAAGGTTCTCCCTTGAAATATAAATTTCATCCTCACTAAACAACAACTCACTAAAACTACTCAAAGCAAGTTTTTTTTTTTTTGCTCTATTTGAAGAATTCAAAAGAGTTTGTTTAACAAGGACCAGAGAAATTAATAAGCTTGACTAGGGATACACTTACGATCGTAAACTTTCCGAATACTCTCATTATAAGAGATAAGGCACAAGGGTATATACAAATTAGGGAAACACTGAATTGAGGAACGAACGGCCCACCTATGTAATATGTAGCATAGAAATCTGATATATAGGACATTTTGTTATGCAAAAGCATGTAAGTGATAAGGGATGGAAAAAAAATTCCTGTATAGCACTGTTCTGTCAAATGTTGTGCTAGATGAAGAGCATTCGAGAATAGCAAATTTTTTTTCTTTATTATAGAACGATCCTAACCGTAATAGATCATGGATAGATTCAAGCGCACCACCCGCATTGATCGCAAGCCTGAATCATTTTAAAAGCAAGATTATATTTTTTGTTTGATGTGATGAAGAAGAATGTGCTTCATTACGAGCTATTAAAGCCTCGTCCAACGTGAAATCAAATCAAATCTTACTAACCATTTGCTACACAGAAATCGCATAAAAGCATTAAAGAATGCAAAGCATATCAATCAATTCAGATATATAGGGCAAAACTAGTTTGTTGTATGTCGGACTGGGAAATGCTGGCGCATACGGCTTTAGTGACAACAGTCGATTAGCACTTTCTTACATGGATGACGCAAGCACTCGCTTAGCAGCGTTTTGGCTTGCGTCTGGTTCACAGCAAAGGCGAAGAGTTTCACTGAAAGGAAAATATGCAACTAGCGATGGAGTGCACATTGATTAAATCTCTTTCTATCATTCTTTGCAATTGAACGCTGCTTTGATATCCATATTAAGTTATTGCGGACGTATGTAACACGTAGAAGAGCTTAAGATAGATCCAGCTTTTGTTATACCGATCGATTCAGAATCATAATCTGCATTGAACTAAGCCTGTCTGTCCGTCTTGCCGTTTGAGATCGCATGTCGAATCTATTAAAAATGAAAATAAAGGCGAAAATAAAAATTTTGAAGTGAATTCGCCAATTCAAAGTGATCCGTAAACCTTATGACATCGTTGACTTTAAACTCCGAGTTGTCAAAATATCATTAAAAAATTTTGCTTTTGATGTGAAACTAAGTAAAACTTTGTGATAGATTGAGATTAAATGATGTCGAAACAGAAATTGCTAGTAACTGAGAAACAAAAGTTTGTGAAATTATATCACAAATGAAATAAAACAATGAGAACTAGAAAAAATAAATAAAAAAAAAAAAAAAAAAAAAATAAAAATGACGCAAAAACTTATTAATAAAAGTATGTCTTCTACGCACTAAATTGATTGATTTTTTGCTTTTGAACTCACCTCACTTGTGTGTATGTTTGTTTGTTTTTTTTTTTTTTTTCTTTGGCTCTTAGTAAAGCTTTTCTTTTTGCTTTAGTTGTCTGATGGAAACTCATTTCTACTTGTTTATTTAGGGGGCATGAGAAATTGAAGTACAGATCTGACGATTACGATTGAAGCTTTACCGTATCTCATGTGTAGGCACCTATATATTTTGTTTTTTTTGGTTAGCATCACTAGAGAGATTTTTTTTAATCCTTCCTTTTCCTTTTCCTTTCGTTTTTTTTTTTTTTTTTTTTTTTTTTGTTTGCTTGTGTTATGAAAAATTTGTAACTTACATACATTCTAAAAAAAAAATTTATGCTAATGACGACATTTGCGAATGAAAAAATTTTGATATTGTATACAATTCTATAGAAAATATATTTAAATGCACATATATTTTTACGCATGTTTGTTTTTGTTTTTCATTAATTAATTACCAATTCAGTTAATTGTTGTGAGAGAGCGTGCTGTATATCACTGATATTATAATAAAAATAAAAAGAATGCAGGGGGGCAAGTAAAAGAAAGACGGAAACATAAACATCGAGTATTAGAGTAATTGGAGGAATTTTCAAATCATGAAAAACAAAAATAAATTAACAAAAATTAAATGAACATAATTATTCAGCTGAAAGAAACTACAAATAAATAAAATACGCAAAAGCTTTGGAGCAACAACTAATGAATACTTTTCAAGTACGAATATTGTTTTTTTTTTTTTTTTTGTTTTAAAAATACCTCTAACATAATAGGGTGGGGGGTTCAGGTTTGTGCACAAATTTTATCTACTCAGGTGAAATGTCAAGTTTCGCATGACATAATATAAGTGTATAGCAGGAGAACCAAAATGAACTGACAATGATGTCCGATCATAGTAAGGCGACTCTGACCAAATCTCTCACTTAGTGTAAAAAAAAAAAACTGCAAAATCCTTCTATTAATCTATTCTCTTAGCAAGGTCATAAGGACGAATTGGACTTGGTTGGGCTTTTCTTGGTTAAATGGATGAGCAGCTTAAGGGTAAAATTTATAACAAACTGCCCCACGAATTCAAATAAAAAATGCTCAGATCATTATTATCATTGGGACAATGTTTGAGCATCATTTAGACGGATAGATTTTGTTAAAATAAATTACTTGTGTTTGAGTGTAGGTATAATAAACTAAAGTGGTTTGTGTGAACAACAGTAAGAGTCATGTGCTGAAAAACGGGACATTTGACTCAACTTCTATATTTCCAACAGATTTTTATTTGTTGAATTCTTGAAACGGACAGGACTGCTTGTCATTAGGAAAAAAAACTTAATTTTCTTCATCATCCTGATCAAAAATTGGACAATGCAACGAGCGAATTTTTTTTAAAATTCATATAAACATTTTAGTAGTAGTAGTAGTAGAAAAAAATGTTAATTTTTTTCATTTTTCTGGTCCCAAATCGGAGAAAGCATCACATTCATCGGAACTGTTCGCAGGTGAATTTTTTTTTTTTTTTAAATCAAATTATCATTTTAATGAAAATGATGAGTATATGTGTCCCAAAAAATGCATTAGGATGCTTTCAGAAAAGTGATTAGCTATTGTGTTTCAGTAATTAAGAACTCGAGTCCTTTTAACTGTTGGATAAAAATATACTGCAAGAAACTGCTAGAAAATGAAATAAAAATAATTTTAATCTTAATTAAAGAGTTGTGAAAATATTCAGCTCATTTTGGCGCACCTTAGGTGTTTTCCTTTTTTTTCTTTTCTTTTCTTTTTTTTTACTCTTCTTTAATTCTAAATTTCCATGCTTGACCAAAAATTACTTAACGGAAATAAAAAACTAACTAAAACTGCAGCTGTTTTTTGCTTTTTTTAATTCTTTAAAAAATATTTGTTTTTGTTTAGTGTACATGGAGATAACAGCGGGAACGAGAATAAATACAATGACAATTCTTGATGGTAAATGTAAAGAGTGATATAGTACAGAATAGTAGGAAAAGAAAGAAGAGTACTAAAGAAGTTGGCTGCAGTAGTAGTAGTAGTAGTAGTAGTAGTAGTAGAGTATTTAGTGAACGCTGTTTGTAGAGTAGAAAGTAGAAGTAACGTTGCAATTTTCATTTTCTTAATCATTTAATGCAGGCCATACAACACGTAGGGTCTAAAGAAATAATAGCAATTTTTGCTCTTAGTTTTTATATTATCGACATAAAAGAAAAAAAAAAAAATTAAGAAATAAAAACTGTGAAAAATGTCAATTTATAATAATTGTATGGAAACTGTATCGAATAGAAATAATAAATGGGAAATTCTAAGACCTAAGATGATATCTAAATTATACGATGGATGAAATTATTATTATTATTAATTTTTTTTTTTTTTTTTCGTATTTAGTGATTGATAAAAAGATTCGTTTGAAAAGAAAAATAATATGAAAAAAGAGAAAACAATAAATAAAAAATAAAAATAAAAACAATATTCAACTAATATAAACTATATTATAATATTATATATTAATATGACCATAAACAAAAAGATAAAATCATCCAATTCAAAAATTTTGTCGAAAATAACATGAAACTAAATAATAAAAACCAATATGTGCTTGTTTTTATTCAAATAGGACGAATAAAATAAAGTCTAAAGATATCTTAAATATATTAAAGAAATGACTTACCATCACTCAAAACTACCTCAGGTTGACTTGGTATAGGAGCTTGTTGGGTTTCTATCCTCATGACATGATGTTCTAAAATTAATTAAAAAAAAACAAAAAACCGGTGAAACTATTATAGCCGAGCAAGGTCGGTTATTGCATACCCTACACCTAACACAATTCTTCATTTATTCGCATTGTAAAATACCAAAAATTATATGTTTTTTGCCATATAAAGTCTTACTTTCCTGCCCCTAGTGGTGTCCACAAAAAAGAATTAACGTTAATCTCTTGCGTCAAGCTATAATTGGAGATCAACATTTATCATAATTTATTAACAATTAGACCCATTTACTATATAAAGCTTGTCTTTCCTTCACAGGAGCGATTATATAAGAAACTAAACGAACACTACAAAGTTGAACAGGCGGACATATGGACAGCAGACCGGGCGGATATGCTTAAGGGTATTCCGAATTTGGCACTGGTCAAGGATGTTTGTATACTTTATGAAGTTTTGTAGCTTACTTCGGAGCGTTATAGAGGGCTTGTGGCGAAAGAAAAATGAAATTTTGATACCCTACAATATTCGATAGGTGTGGCCGAGTTTTCCATTTTCTACAGATGCCACAGCACATCCAAATTGTTATAGTCTTGCCTGTTGTAACTTGTGAGCAATGAGTGAAAAACCAATTTTTGTGCCCTTTAGAAAACGGAGGTGTTTTTAATTCTCTCTGTCTCTGCATGCCTTTCTAGCAATTTGGCCCGTTTTCAACACCAACTTGCGTGTAAGAATTTCCAATGTTTCTGCAACACGCTTCAATCGATTCACAATTTGATGCCCATCAAAGATATATATTTTTATCGAGCTTTTGCAGCTTTTTTCTGCATGTTGCGTTTTAACAAAATGCACCAACGATTATGTTTCGAGATGAAACAATATGTCAAAGTACGACAAAATACCTGAGGGTACCACATTTTATCAAAGTATCTTCAAAATCGCAAACCATAAGCTAGCACAGATAGGCATAAAAGATATCTAAAAGCCAATCAGACGGACGGATATACAAAAACGATTCAAAACATAATTTTGAATTGATCAATATAAATAGGAGTTGGGTTTGTCTTAAGTCCCTCTGGGCCTTGCATATATTCCCACAAACTTAACATATCCTTGCCATACGGCAAGCAATGTATAAGAAGGAGTGTCTTTAAAAGGATAAGACCGGACGTATATACTCCTGCAGCGGTTGACCTTAAATAAATTTCTGTGATCATTAGAAGCTTTTTCCAAATCCCGTTCTAAGTTTTTCTATCTTATCCATGTTCTTGTTTTATTCGTTTTTGGATAGCTGGCAATATAGTTGTCACCAACATTATTTTTTGAGTAGGACAACAAATGCTGAAACACTATTTCCTGACATTGTGTGGATCCCTCAGAACATTACATTATAATATCACCCTTTAGCACTTAGTTAGTCCTGTTAACATGGCCAGTAAATAGAGAGCTTGATTTTTAATATACCTGAAACATCTTCTGGCTCTGATTGACTAACAGCGGCAGTTGTTGTTGTTGTGGTGGTGGTAGTTTCTTTAATATGTTGTTGTGCGCCTGAAGTTTGCTGTGAACTTAGAGCCTCAGATTCTGAAAAATCTGTATCAGTATCTAAAATGTTGCATATATTTTCGTATTAATTATTGATTGTTCATTGAAATGCCTACAAATTTCAACTCACATTCACCATGAATACTTTTCTTTTTACGTTCAACAGTCCGTTTATATTCGTTCAATTCATCGTCTGTTACATTATCAAAAGGATTCTTGGCGTATGGTGCCTTATAAACGGTAGCGTTATGCTGATAGCCGCGTTGTATTATACCCTTAGAAGCAGCACCTACCAACACTACATGATCACCGGCCGAACTAACGGTAGCATCCTTAATACGATTGGCCTCATCCCAAGTAACGCCCTCCAGTATATGTGATTGAGGACCAGCCGATATTTTATCAGCACGTCGATTCTCTTTGATCTGCAAAACAAATGACAAACAACATTCAAAAGTTAATGGACGACATACAACTATATATATTATTGAATACCTGTTGTTGAACTCTCTTAAATTCCTTGGGATTTGTGTTAGGAGGCACAAATTGCAAAGGATCCTCAATACGTACGGGTGTTGAATGTGTGGGAGAACCTTCTGCTACCCACTAATATATGTTCACATGAATCATATATAGGTATATATATATATATATATATATATTTATTTTTTTTTGGTTTTTAGTTTCACAATTACCAACACACATATTATATTTGTAGATATTGATAATGAATTAAATAGAAAGAGAAAGAAAATTTATGAATTTTATTAGAGAAATTTTCAATAAAAAAAAAAAAAATTGATTGATAGATTGATTACTTAATAAAATTTTTCCCTGAGAGCTCATCTGGTGTCATATATATATATATATATATATGTATATATATGATTTGCCTTGATCTAGCGATATTTCCCAATTTTCACATAGAACGCACAGCTAGAATAGCTAGATAAGTAAACCTAAATCGAAATGAATTTTGGAATGTCTTCGTAAAGAGCAACAAAAAAATGTTTTTGTATGCTATTGTCAAGTGAGAAAAAACAGCACCCTTGTGTTCTAGGTTTAAGTGCAAATTTACCGGATACCGGCCATCACCCATTTAGAGACAACAAAAAATACCAATTTATTCCTGTTATTCGGGTATTATTTAATTGATGGATTTTTGCAATAATTTTTAGATCGCCATAGTATTTTTAGTAAAATTCAAGTCATTTTTTAATGTCACTTTCGATTTGACAGCAGAGCGTTTTTCAAAATAGATGTCCTAAGGTAAAGTGATGGTAATGGATTCTACTATTTAGCTCAATTGTTAGGTCTAGCAGGGCCACCAGCCAGCTGCCACAGTTAAACAAACAGGTTATTAACAATCGCGTAGGACTCCTACGATCCTTTTTTTTTCTAGAAAACTGTTTCTAAAATCTATTTGAAATTCTAAAAAGAGCAAGAACAAAAGAAGAAAGAAAAATTTGTTAAAAATTGAAATAAGAAAACTTCCAGCAAGAGCAAGAACAAAAGTTTGAAAAATCTAGAAAGAAATTTGTTAAAAATTTGAAATAAACCGAAAAAGTTCTATTGAAATCAAAAAAAAAAATTGAAATCTCTTGTATTTTTATAAGAAACTTTCGTAAGTTTTTTGGTATTATAAGCGGGGGAACTTTTCAAATTCTTTTACTTTACTTTTTTTCATGAAGATGTACCTCTCTATCTGGACCCCTTTTACATTAGAGGAATTGGGAAAGGATCAATTTACTGCAAAATAATGATTTCCCAAAAATGTTTTATCGTTGTATGAAATGGTTTCTAATAATCTAAAAAATTACTTCTCGATAAGTCTATAAATTATTTTAGTTAGTGTTTATAGTGTTTTAAAGTAATTAAAGAGCGACAATATTAGTAAAAATTATGTTTCATTGTTATCTTGTTATTATTTGTTTGTTTGTTTTTTTTTTATGTATATTATTCATGGTAAAAGTGAAATAAAATCAAAATCGAAGAATAAAAATAATAAAAGGAAACGACCATAACTTTGTGCCTATACAAAAATGAATATTTCAACGTACAATTTATGGTTTACATTTGAATAAAAAAATAAAAAAAATAAAAAAAAAATTCAATTGACAAATAAATTTCTATATATTTCAATTGAAGTAAAATTTAATTAAATATGCATTTTACGGGTATAAAAATTTCTTTCCAAGCGGAAAGATGCAAATGAATTGTTAAAATGAAAAACAAAAAACAAAAAAAAAAAAAAAAATACAAAAAAAGTAACTAAATATTGTCGCTTTGATTCTCAAAGAAAAATTTTTTTTTTAACATAAATTTTCTTTCTCATTGTTTTTTAATGATTCAATCTTTCATGCTTTCCTCATTCCTATTACTTTTCTCTTCCCAACAGGCACAAAATTATTTTGAAGTTTTCATTTTATATATAACATGAAGCTTAAGTAAAGTATAAAATAAAATTTTGGTTTTAATTTGATTTTGTTTCACTTTATTTTTCAGGGTTAATTATATTAATATCAGCTGAGAAATAGTAGTAATATGTATTTATATATTTAATTATGTGTAGGGGGGATGATACACAAAATGCGGCTTGTTTTGTTTACTTTCTTCTTTTTATAATTATTTGAATTGAAATCCAATAAATTTTTTGTTTATATAAGCAAGTGTTAACTATATATATATATATGTATATATATATGTATATATATATATATGATATATCCTATATATGGATGAGCGGAATGTTTTTGCTTTTGTTATTATTATTATTACTATTATTATAAAAGTTTAATAAACAACTATAGTAATGTCTTTGTGTGCGCTAAATGGCAAAAAAAAAAAAACTTCCAAGCATACAAAATTCATGTTTTACTAACTAAACTGTTTTAATATAAAAAAGACGGTAGACAAACCCCGTTATGTGGCTAAAAATTGTTAACTTCAGCTTGAAAAATGGCATCATGTTTAACTAACGCTTTAGTGTCCATCTCAAAAAAAAAAAAAAATAAAAAAAATATTTACGTTCTGTGTATTACTGGTGGTTGGGTGCTTTTTAACAGAGCAAAGGACTAGTAAGGAAATTTACTAAACTTGTGCGTTATGTCTCCTAACTCCGTTTGTTTCTGTTTCTGCTTAGTTTTAAAATATATATATATATATTATTTATGCTTTAAGCTTCAATTTGATTATCGCTTTTTTGCTGTTGTTCTGGTTTATCTTCAAATGTTATAATCTCTACCTTAGTAATCTTCTTGGGGTCGGGAGTGCCTGTCTCCAAGACCTCCACTTTTTGATAGACATTCGGCGAATTTAGCCAACGACTGCGATCGCCGCCTTTACGTAAATCACCCTTCTTCCAAATGCTGGAACATAAATATATTTTCATTAAATTAAAGAGATTCTGCTATTGTTGCTAGTGTTAGTAAAGTTTACCCTTGTCGAAAAAGTTCCTCTTCCTCTAACAGATAACCTAAGGATGATACCGCCGGTGGTAATTCAACATCACTTTTGGGCTTAGGCGGTTCACTTTTGACCAATGGATGGCGATATATGTAACCAGTGCGAAAACCAGCATTGTCTAGCATACGCATTAAAGCCTCAAATTCGGCACCACCCACACGCCATTTCGGAGACACTGAGGTTTTAGTAATCGTGACAATATTGCCTCCACCTTCCTTCTCCGCTGTTTCATCGTCAACGGTTTTAGTTGTTTCACTAACTGTGGCAGTGGCAGCAAATTTCTTTTCTAAATCCTCGGGCGGACGACGAGAGTGTTCATAAATAACTTTACGTGATTCTTCGGGAATCAAGACTAAATTATCTAAACCAATAGGCAGCAGTTTTAATTGAGTTTCACAAGCCTGGACTATATGACAGGCAGCGAAGAATGCTTCTTCAATGGTTTCACCACAACATAAGGCACCATAATTGGTCAACAGCATGACCTTTGAGTTGGGACCCAAATTGCGGACCAATCTATTGCGTTCTTCCTCATCGTAAAGAGAACCGGTATAAGAAAACGTTGTTACTTCACCTAATACGCAAGCGTCCTTAGTTAAAGGCAGTAGACCAGCTTTAATGGATGAGATAGCTACAACAGGACTGCAGCCAATATAAATAGCACAACGTATGTCCGGTCGGGCAGCATGCACCACTGAGTGGAGGACGAATTCTTTTATAGAGAATAATATGAATAATCAATATATGAGTGATGGATAATATATCGGCATAATTTTAGAATAAGAAATGGAAAACTTACGACTTTTATTGACACCAAAATTGGTAGTGCCTTGTTCCACAATATGACCTTGCATATCAACTTTATTCAAGGCCGAGGCAGTTATCTCATGATAGAGCAAGCCATAAGGATTGACCAGAAAATATTCCTGATCGACTTTAAGGCGTGCTGTGATCTGAGCACCTAAACCCTGCGTCCATCCGTATAAATCCAAAAGGCGAAAAGTCGCAGCCAATTTGCAACGCAATATCTTTTCTCCTTTAGCATAGCCCATAGATTCAACGCCCCGTATATCGTTTATGGGCATCATGCAGCTGGATGCTTTAAACATGCTGCCCACACGCGATACCGGTACGCCTACAATATCGGATAGTTGCTGCAATATGCCCGTGGCTCCATCACGTGCCGAATCCACAATACGTTCCAACTCTTCCCGAAAGAGTTTCGAACTCATTATAGCTTCAACACGTTTACGTCTTTCCATCTCGCGCATATCCTATAGGTATTGCAGTAGTTAATAGAAAATGACTTGAAATGTTAACTTCGCAGATATAAAATCAATAATCATACCTGTTCGATATCTGCTGGACGAGCTTTACTGCTATCATCATCCTCGGCCGCTGACAAATCAATGCCGTTCTGTGGTGGTTGCTCGACTTCAGTCATACTTTTCTTAAGTATTTTTTTTCTTTTTTTTTTGTTTTGGTTTTTTTTTTTTTGTTTTTTCTTTTTCCTTTTAATTTTTGTCAATATATTAGAGCTCCTTCGTTTTTTGTCGTTTGTGTTACTTTTGCTTTTCAATTAATTAAAATGAATTATGCGGGGAAATTTAGAGATTACTTTGTTGACAAAAATTTTTCTAAAAAAGAAAAAAAAAAAGAGGAAAAAAAATAATGCTGATATATATAAAATTTTGACTTTGTTGTGTTTTACATTTTTTTGTTTTGTTTTTAAATAGTTTCATAAAAATGCATTTATTCTTATTTATGCAAATTTGCATTTGCATACATACAAAATGTTTGCATTAAAAATGGGATAAATTTTCATATCTATCGTTTACACACCCTGTTATCCTAAACCGAAAGTTAGCTGGCGTCTATTTGAAAAGCAATGTCGTCATAATTGTTGCGATAACTCTTCTTGACTCTCATGCATTTATTGCGCGTATATAAAGCAAGGCGCAAGTCTTTGCATAAACAAACATAACGAGAACGAACAGGAGAAACCGAAGCATATCGTAGAAGAGAGCGAGAGAGAAAATTGAAATCATCTGATAGCAGAATATAGAAATTGTCGATGAAGGGAGGGTCACATATATTGGGCAACTGTTACTTATGTAGCCAACATAAAAAAATGATGACCTCAACATGTTTTACTTTTGAATTGACAGAAAATTAAATGGCATAATAGAGAGGAGGAAAGGGTGAGAGGCAAAAAAAAGAAGAAAGGAACATTCAAATTAAATTAAGATTTTCGCAAGTAAGTATTGGTTTACAAATTTTTTATTCCATTTTTGCAAAGACATCTGATAAATGGATAGACATTGATAACAAGTAAACAAACTGTGGATTATTTATTAACAACATATAAATGATTTATAAGAAATATGGTAATAAGTGACCTGGTATTTCAATATTGCTAGTTGTGGTTACCCCTTTACTACAGAATATTGAAAGCATTTTCATCTCAGATGGCCTTAGTAAACGTTCGGTATAACCTACGGACTGGTATCCATTAATAAAGGTTCGTCATGGATGGATGGACAGACAACATGAAAAACTTTCGTAGGATAGATAAGTTTTTCTCTTTCGAGATATCTTTTCCACTCCCTATGGATGACTTTTTAGTGACTCAGCCCATTGTTATAAACGTTTTTTGCATATCTTATGGGATCCCTGATGTTGGCGATGAGCCGAATTAAATAATAGGTGTCGTGTCGTTTGGAAACCCTATTGGGAGCTACCACTAATATTTTTATGCTGGTCGTCTATTTTGGAGAAAAAACTCCACGATATCGGCTTAAAAAGGTGACATAAAACGCTACAAAGAAGTTCCTCGAAGTCTCAATATGAGATATATATATGTTATATATATTATATATATATAACACGTACATATATACACGCTTAGCCTCAAATTTTCCATATCAATTTTTCTTCACGAGTAATAAAACCATTTTAGTAGACGGCTGGACCGACATTGCATTTTTACACGACTTTTGATAGTTTTAAAGCAGATACCTTAGATGTCTTCCTCTTCTTATTTGTGACCCGAACCTCTTAGCTCTTTAAAGAAACCAATGAATATTTTTAGTTCATTTTAGTTTATAACGTGAAGCGACTAGACACTTAAGAAGCAAGAGAAAGGCAACAGTGTTGTATTGCCGCACATGTATAAATGTGTGCAATTAAATTTTTTTCGAGAAGATTGCAATGCAAAAACAAAAAGTACAAACATTTTGGTGTGTCATTAAAATGGCAACAACCGCACATTCATGTTTAAATTTTCAAAGTCAAAATGTTTGTTAAACTTAGAGAAGAAAAAAAGTGTTTTTGACACAAATATTTTTTTGAAATTTTCAAAGTCGAAACATTTGGGCGGGAGAAAGATGCTTACTCTCAAAATAAATCAAATTAAATTGCGATGCGAAGAGAGTTTGTGAAAATCGAATTTTACAAAATATGTCTCTCTTATTAATTAATTAATAATGAATTAGTCGTTAGAAATAAAATTTTATATTAAATTAACGGAAGCATTTTTGGCATTGTATCCTATATGAGTTAGGATATTTAAGTGGGCAAATATCACACGTGGTAGCGGTAGATTGTTAAGAAAACAAGAAGAACAACAACAACAATTTTCAAATATCTTTTCGATTATTTTATTGAAATGTGTGGATAATATGAAATTTAGAGGAACTTAAAAGCTTAACTCTGCTTAATTCGCCTTACAATATAAAAAATGTGAAGAAGGATTGGTGTGTTGAGCAAGACAGACACACCGCGATAGTAGCTGAAAATCAGAGCCACATTGGCTCGTTTCAAATGCCACAATTTTAATTGTAGTAAATCGGGCCTCAATAGACCCCCCCAGACTATTTGCCTTTCAATAGGCGAAATTTATTTATCACTGATAGATAGATAAATGCGTAGCTTAGCAACGACAATGTTTTCGGAAAAGTTATGTATACGCTTCAAGCGAAGTAGAAACGAATGATTAAAGGAAATATGCGACTTATATATAGACGTAAAGTACTTCGCGAAGGAATATGTCATGGTGATGTTGAGACTAAAGGATTTAATATTGAGTCTGGAAAATTACAAAACACGCTGGCGCAAGTTGGCAGTGTATGATACCACTTCCTGGTTCGCCAAGAAAAATAAAGACTACATAATATATAAAGAATAGATATATATCTACCTGATTTGATTCAAAAGCAACGGCGATCGAGTTTTGAATTTATTACCTGGGTGCTGTGTTCCCTTCTCTTATAAAAAATATCGCATAAGGAGATTTCTTGAAACGCCACTAATATAGTCACAATTTCACTAGAGAAAATTCTATTTTTTTATCCACCACTGAAGAAAGGGGTATATACTTATTTTGTCATAATGTTTACACTATATACGTTTCGTGATCACCGTGAAATTCTGAGTTGATTAATCGAGACGGTCTCTCTGCTGGTCTCAGAATTGAAAACATACACTTAAAATTTCATAGAAATATTGCAAGTACTTGCACGCAGGTTGGTATTGAAAATGGCTCAAATTGGTCAGAGCACAAGCCCACAGTGGTACGAAAACTGAAGGCAACTCAGTATTTCTAAACAAAAATATGTCGTTTTTTTGCTCACTTATTCACAAATTATGGAAAAAAAAAGTTCCGCATTTACTTGGCGGGAACTCTGCAAAAATGAAAAAATCGGTCACGCCCACATAAAGTTATAATAAAATTAAATTTTCTTTTTTTCCCCCTTTTAAGGTTTTATATTTCATTAGTAAAAATAATAATTGGTAATCGGTTTGTATCCTACTCAAAATGGATATATCATCTGCCCATAGATGCGTTAATTCTAAAATAAATACGGTGGACACCACGACCGGATGAATTAATTTTTTCCTAACAATACCAGCGATGTGGGTATCAAATTAATGGACTCGGAGAGTAGAAGGCGGCAAAGTAAATTTGTTAATTCTAAATTAATTAGGACATATATCACGATATGGTGGATAAGTTTTTTTTTTTAAATACCGTCCACATAAATATCAATTAAAAGGACTTGGAGAATCGAATGCGAAAAGATATCCCATTTACTTGTTGTTAACAATAACTAAAAGCACGAGGTGCCATTTATTATAATGGTGCTGGATATGAGATGTTCGGTCCTCCCCCGAATATAACTTTCTTACTTGTACCTAATATATATATATAAATAAATATGTAAATATAAATATTTTCATATCTTACACCACATTTGGCACATTAAGCATATAATTAGTATATTAAGCTTGTGCTCATGTATGCAATATTCAGAAAAATTTGAGATATATTGAAATTTCCTTAAACCGATCTAAGCCTGTCTTGTCTGTTCGTCTTTTTTTCTTGCGCTCAATCTATAAGTCGCAAATTTTCGAGACAGTATGATCAAATTTGGTACATTGGCGTGTCTTGGACCAAAGACGATCGCTATAGCAATTTTTTCGATCGCTTTTCATATAAAACCTTATATTGAAAAGTCGTTACATGAATAACCGTAGGATAGGATAGGGTATCTAATTGTGGGCCGTGCCTCGATATAGTGTTTTATACTTATGCAAACTGTGAACTGAACAATCTGAAGAAGCGGAGGGAGGACCTATAATAGAATAAATTGAACGTTAGATAAACAATTTTGAGAAAAAGTCACGTATATCTAAAGCTCTTTAATAATTTTACGATTACAACGACTATACCATTGTTATAGGAGTGAACTTTTAATGATAATTCAGAAAAAGAAAAAAAAAAAAAAATTCTATTGAAAAGTCATTGATAAGATAATGACACTCAGAGTAGTTCTTAACTATCTTAATATTATGTTTGTTCATAGAGCATATAGAGCTGTTTTTATTTGTTTGGTAATTTTTCTAATTTGTATTAAGAAAACTGGAGATTGAGATCAGGGACATTTTCATTTGCATTGATATATTTGTGTTTAGTAAAGGCAAACATTACATTACGTAGACACACCACTTATTACGCGAATCAATGCGTATAATAAATGGCAAACAGAAAATGCAAATGTAATTGATATATTCGGCGGCGGTATTAGACTACTCAGAGAGAAAGAAAAGCGCTTTTTGGTTATTGAAAAAAAAAAAAAATAAAAATAAATAAATAAATAAATTAAAAAAAAAATAAAAAAATGATTTACATAAAAAAAACGAATGAAGATGACAGTAATATATAAATGAAAATTTGTGTATCAATTGTCTGCGCATTAGAATGCCTATTAAGAAAATAGAAAAAAGGAAAGAAATAAAAAAAAAGACCCGCCTATGGAGATAACAAAAAATGCTGAAAAGCTGAAAATTGAATGAAAGCAAGAAATTCATTTTAATCTGTTTTATCTGCGACTAATTGGATTTTCTTTCTATTCGTTGGTTGTCTTTCAGGGTTTATTGACCTATGAATATGTGTTGGTAGTTCGTGTATTAAATAAAAAAAAAAAACAAAACAAAACAAAAAAATAAAATAAAATAACACTACAATTACGCACCATAGGCACAGAAAATATTAACTATTTTACAATACCGTCATCATTAGCTTTTTCCATGCTTTCCTCGCTTTTCGACTTGAGTCGAGCATTTTACTAAACTATTTCGCATTTGATAATTTGATAAGAATTTCATTATAATTTAGAAAAGAATGCAATGAAAATTTAAATAACAATATATATTTTATTTATTGTAGTCGTAGCACACCCTCCCATTTCCCCCTACCCTTCGCACAATTCGGTTTATAAGGCAATAAAAAATCTATTGTAGATTTCTTGATTAGCGTGATTATGCCCGGAATCGATCGAGATACAGAGACTTATCTTCATGTTCATCTGCTATGAATTCTAAACATCATTTAAAACAGTGGTCGGCAATGTTTTCTGGACGCGGGTCAAAATCAATCAAACTGCAAGTATTAAAAGCGACTTTTAGGTCCGAGACATTTTCGGATTAAGACCATCTTTTAGTAAATGATAATGATATTGAACTAATGACATCAATTTAGTCAAGTCTGGTCTATAGTTAGTCGATATAGGACGAACGTGAGCATCTTCGGTTTTTATCTTTTACAATTTATTTTCACATACTATACTCCATTTTCGGTACCCTAATGGGTCACTTGAAATTATCAAATGAGTCGCGGATCCTAGATTGCCGACCCCTGATTTAGAAGAAAAAATTTGTTTCGTTTATATCTATATTTTTTGTAAATTAAATCTTTCAAATTTCAAAGATTTGGTCGAGACATTTAAGTTTGGTATGAAAATGTTCTTCAATAAAATGTTTGCGCCAAATTGGAATGTTAATCTTAATCGAACTAAGCAGTCTCTCATTTAAATGCTGCCTGCCTATAACGGAGGAAGAGCATGCAGGAATGAATATTATAAAACTGCTCTCATTATATGAGACATTTACATATGTACACATATGTATAAAGAGGTGCACATCGCGTATTGAGAAAGTTAGTCTTCTTTTCTTCATTCTTACAATTGCACAGAAGGCAGATACCTGGTATTAATATATTGGCTGAATAAAAGTTTTTTCTTTATTATCAACACATGCCCTGCCAACCGGTAAATGAATTCCGCATTATTTAGGTCTATATTTTCAGAAAATGATACACTCTCGACACACTCTTCAAACAGTGTTCTGGCAGTACAGTCATTACATAGCGTAAAATAATGGTAACAACGCAAACAATTAATTATTCGATTCTAATATCGTAATTTTAAAGCTTGTACTCCAAGTACGAATAAATTTTAGCGTGTACTGGAAACGGTACACGCGACAGTAAAGAGATTAATAATATTTATTATTCAATTTTCACAATGGCGTTGGAAAATGTCAGAATAAAAACCTTTTAAACTTCTTTAGTCTACAAATTCAGTTCAATTTCAAAAATTTAAAGTCACCTAGAAAAGTAGAATTGATTTTTAATGAAATAATCTCGCATAGCTATTAAACTTTTGTCCAATGATGAATATATCCTAGTCTCGCGGTATGGTTGCATTAAAGTTTTGGTACATAGATCATTCCCGACTTTGAAATGGGGCCATATGTACCTATGGCATATCAAAAGTCGAATTGACAAAACACTTTTTAAGAATTATTTGGGATGAATTGAAACTATAAACTCCTCGTAGAAGGTGATGAAATACTATAAGTCAACCTATTTAGCACAAATTTTACTCAAAAAAAAAAAAAATCCAAGTTTTCTAATTTTTGAACTACACTACACCATTTGATTTTAAAGCAATCGTTTTTGCGAATGCTTCTGCTTCTTATTACTCTTACAACCAGTCGCTACAGTGCTACGACGGTTGACTACACTTCAAATTGACGTCTACTATGACTTCCAAATCGTATCCAAACCAAGTTTTTCAAAATGGGTCAATTTCACTTGCAAGTACCCTCGCTTGGTGTCACCTGGATTCTAGTACTTTCGATGCGATGATTTTGAAAAGAAACTCAAGTCGAACGCAAAATTGTTGTTTGATATTTAGGTTAAACGTAACAACTAGACAAACTAGTGCGACTTTAACCATTTAAGCAAAGTGGGCGAGTGGGATGCCATACGAATTGAAGTGATTGTTCTGCCTGACAACATGCTGACGCTCGAAATATGACATTAATAATCGAATAAACGCCAAAAAAAAAAAAAACTGAGTGGGGGTTTTTTTTTAAAAAAATGCCGGTTTTTTTTTTTTTTTTTTTTTTTTTTTTTTCATAACGCGGTCTTGTCGTGCATTCCCAATTAAAATGTGTACAGTGCAAGGTGTTATGTTTATCTTCAAATTATTCTTTAATTGTCGTCTTACCTTTTCAACACAAAATTGGTCATTTTTTCACTACAAAGTGTAACATTTTGAATTTCAAAATCGCATTATATATTATTTTTAATTTAAAATATCTATGAATGTTAGCAAAAAAAAAAAAAAAAAAAAAAAAAGGAAAAAAACGAAAAGCTTAAAAAAAACTATATCATAATAATTACATTGAAAACCTGCCAGAAGAAAAAAGAAACTTATATACATGATGAATCAAAATAGTCAAGTAAGTATGTTTGTTGTACTTTTAATTTTAGTATTTTTTTTTTTTCTTTTACGTCTGCGACGAAAATAAAAATGATTTCGCTTTTTATTGAATTTAAAACATTGACCATCGAATCTACATTAAACAAAAAAAAAAATAAAAAAAAAAATAAAAAACATGAAAATAAGAAAAACAAAAAACACTAAAGCAGTGAACTTAATTGGATGGATATTGGGATCTACTGATATGTGCACATGACTAACGCGGTCGACGTTTGATAGTAAAAGTCGTTATATGAAGGGTTTGAAAAAATTTTGATCAGCGATTTCTAGAGGTAAAAATGATCGAAAAGCGGGAAATACCAGTGTATATAAAGGTTCAATTCGATGCTTTTGATCTTCCTCTGCATGAGGTAACAATTTTCCATTCAATACTACTAACGGCGACGCTAATCATCGTGCGTTTAAAAATTCTTCTTCTACCAAATTCATTACTTTGGTTGTTTATTTGAAAAACTCTGCTGTCCAAGCCCATCAAACACATTCAGAGGCTTATGGTGATGCGGTTCAATTGCCTGGAAATGCCATTTTTGGCCACTTGTTGCAAGAGTTGTTTAGGATACACTATTGCAGCTCGAATGGGAAGTTCTGCCACACCCAGCTTAGTCATTAGACATGGCGCCACCTGACTGTCACCTGTTTATATCATGGTGCAGCGTGGCTTGGCTGAAATGGGTCGCTGGGTGGATCGCTGCCAACCCATCAAAAGGTCTTTCGCCATGTTTCCAAAAACAATGTAAAACATTGTAGAAAGTGATGGAAACTATTTCGATTAACATACATTCTACCAATTTGCCACAATGAAGGGCCTTTTCGGTTAACAAAGTGATCAAAACTTTTGCAAACGCATGATATTAGAATTTAACGACACTAAGCAGCGAACTTGATTGGATGGATATTTGGGTCTACGGATATATTAGTTTGGGGAAAAAGAAATCCATTATTTTTTCGGTAGATGGCTGCACTGATAGATTTCTATGAATATTTCTATGATAGAATATGTACATGACTTACTAGGCCGACGTTTGATGTCTTATGATGAAGTGAGGTTCATTTTGATTCGAAAATAGTGAGCGAGAATTTTTGGCTTTATTCCCTGACCTACTTCGTCCAATTTTTTTTTTAATATTTTAATTTATCAAAGAGTGCAAAAGAAGTCTGTTGTTACAATGTTGCAAGGAACAAAAAAATCAAACTCGTATTTATTAATTATGCGTCACTTTTATGGCGGGCAAGAAACGAATGTCACTTTAGTTAAGAATTTCTTTTTCCTAAGTTATTAAGTAAATGAAACGTAATAAAAATAAGAAAAAAAAAACAGTAAATTTAGCAATTTTTATAAAATATGAACTAAGTAACAAAGCGACTGGTGTGGGTGAGGAGAAATTTTGCAAAAAAAAAAAAAAAAAAAAAAAAAATCTAATGAAACGCACGACGAAAAGGTCATCTTTTTAACTTAACGTCATCCTACACTTGCTTCTTCTTACTCGAGGAAGAAAACAAAGAAAAGCAAACACACACACAGGCAACATATGATGTGAGTAAAAATGAAAATTTTGTTTTTAAAGCGAGTAAAATTAATTTATGGCACTGCATACAGAATAAAGAAATGCACAGAGATAGAGAAGAGTAAATAATGTTCAAAATTTGTAGTCTCGTCATTGTCTACATATTCATTCATTTTATTATTTGCTTTTCTTACATTTTTTGATCTACATTATATTCGGCAAAAAACGAAAAAAAAAAAAACGAAAACAAAAACGCAAACTACAAAAAATATAAGAAGAAGCATATAAAATATATGTTAAACATGAACTTTGTTTACTTGTTTGTTTGTTTGTTTGTTTTTGTTTCCTGCTAGATACTGACCCCCAATTGAGTTGAGCTCTTAATTTTCGTCAATTAAGAGGAAATAGCTCTTAAAAAAAAAACGCTCTACACATATAAACCTAACAATACACACGTATTGCACCGGATCACGAATAATTGCTTGGTTACATTTAAAATGTTTTTTTCTTTTTTTTTTTGCAATAAAAGTCGTACTTTAATTCAAAAATTAATTCAAAAAAAAAAAAAAAAACTTGTATATAGTGTTAGTCGAATTTTCACATATCCAAATCATGGTTATGAATGAAATGATCTTTTGGTCTTAAAGTGAAATTTGAGATGTGCTTATAAAATGGAAAAGCTTTAATGGACGGACGGATATAATGAGATTATAGAAATAATTCATTCGCTATTCGATGAATATTTTTATATCTTTGCAAATATGTTAACAGATAGCTGAGCTTGCTTATGAGGGAAGGAAACGCCTAACCAAACAATTACGTAATTTTTCCAATTGCTACAATTACCATAGGATAGCAGCGAAGGGTGGAAAAAAACAATAAGACATGCAACTACCCAAAACGATTCTACTCCACGCAAATATTTATATATACGTTAACAGGAGCCGTAAAGTTCATTGACACTTACACGAGCATTTATGACGAAAGCCATAAACATGCGAACAAAAAATAATATAAATAAAAAAGTTCTACTTCAATTTGAACAAGCTGAAAATCAGCTTAGGCCGAATATTTTCATGCCCCACCACAAAAACGTTTTTGTTATCCTCGCATAAGTAATCATGTTCGGCTCTCATCTGTAATTACGTTAGTAAGGGCAACATGTCATGTAAGCGAAATCGTCCAATGCTAAGGTGAACGATTGCAGTATCCCAGTATAGGTGCATTCATCTCAATTTATTTATGGCGTAACATGCCATGTAAGCGAATATGTCTTCTGCTAGTAGAAGGTATTTGAAGCAAGTTCCCACATAATCCCGTTACGTAAGTGAACATGTCCCAATGCCATGAGGGACGGTAAAAGGGCTCTTACACAAACATTATCCAATTAAAGCTAGCTATGGCTATAATCTAGCCGCGATAACGCAATATATACCAAAAATGATTTATTGATTTTTGGCCAAAGACCAAAACAGTTAATCAGTTCGCGAAGCGAACGGAATACTCACGGCAACCGAAATGTTTTTATAAGCACAACACTCTAAAAGATAAAATATTTCTAATGTGTGGACACATGTCGGCATAATCCCATAATTTTCCCCAAGAGCATAATAAAATTTGTTAAATTTCAATCCCATCTCAAGCTCACGTGTTTAATGTACCCCACTATAAATTGTTTTCCATACAACATAGCATATAACGTTTAAAAAAAAAAAAAAAAACAAATAAAACACAACCTATGATATTTTATAATGAACATAAATGAAAGATTACATGATATTAAGCAAAGTGTTGTAGGGTATTCAATAATAGGGCTCCGGCCCGACTATAATATTTTTCTCTTGGTTTTTAAATTGAAATACGTGCAGTAAAAGGAGCGAAATAAGGGCAGAAAATGTTGTAAGGTTCAGTCCTTAGGCGGCCAGACAAATTACACAACATACCTACCAATGGCGTCATTTTGATGAATTTAGAAAAAATGATTGGTTTGGTGCGTCAATACATAAAAATTGAATATACTTCCTTGTTTTTATGTTTTTCATGCTCAGCAACCAACATGTTCAGTGAACTCTGCAAAACACAAGTCGACGACAACACAAGGATAAGGACGACAATAAAAAGGAAAAGGAAAATGAAAAAAACAAAAAAACAAAAAAAAAACAACGATATTTTTATGTTCTTAGCATTTGAAAGGATGAAGTCATACGTACATAAAATACATTGAAAGGTTTCTTCCCTTTTTATTGTCATGCCTTTCTTTTTTTTCTTTTTTTTTTTTTGGTTTTCTAGTTAGGTCATTTGATTTTCACTGCCTAAGCAATAAGCTTATCTACGAGTGAGTAAAGGTATACAAGGCGGATTTTTGCTCCCATTTAGCAGCCATAAGCAATAAGCGCGTCTAAGAACAAAAGTGTATAAGAGGTGGATTATTTAATAGCCATCTGATGCCATATTTTCACATAAGCATGACTATTGTTATGCGATCTATAATTTACGCATCATATGAAGAAGATTGAGAAATTTGCAGAAAATTTTCTTACTTTTTCACGTGTTGGGCTTTTCGTAAAAATTATACAATACCTATTATTTGCGTGAATGTCATTCTGGTACAGCTGACAAGAAAACCGTCTTCATGTTTTCCTCTGGTTCTGGTGGAAGACACTTTGACAGTTTGTTCCATAAATTCAAATCCATTCATCTTTTACTCATAAGATAGCTATTTTCGGCAATCAGCCGATCCAATTTGCGATTTGATAGAGACGCTGGGCGCACTGCAGGCTCGATATTGCATAAATAAATAAGAGCGAATCTTCCAACGTTTCTATCAAATTTAAAGTCGATATCTTCAGTTTTGGGCCTTTGAACAGAGTGGCTGGCAACAATATACATTTCACATAGACAGACAGAGGGACAGACATGGCGAACTAAACTCAGAATTTCGCACTGATCAAGAATAATTATACTCTCTCAAGATTCTTTTTTTTTTCTTTCCTATTCCTGTCTTTATTTCGCTTAAATGCAACTATTGGGGAAAAAAAGCCACACCTTATAAACATTTTACTATTGGTTTCAATATAAACAAAAAAAAAAAAAAGAAAAAAGGTGCAATAATCTCGAAGACCCTTTGGCTATTTAAATAATACTTGTTTCGAGTTCAAATTTTTAATTTGTAAACTTTTCATTATTGGTACCTGATTGTTACGAATCGCGTTACCATCCATTCGCAGATATCGGAGAAAAAAGAAATATATAAACTGTACCGTTCATTTTTTTTGTATAATACGTAATAAATAAAAATAGTTGAACTTGAAGATTAAAATAGCAATTGTTTGGAATTTTTAAGTTAAAGTTCAAGTTAAAAAAAAAAAAAAAAAATTTTAAATTACAAAATATTTAATTGAATTAAAAATGAAACTAGTGAAGTGTAAGTAAGAATTTGTGCGAGAATAATTGAAAATGATGTGATAATCAAACAATGTGATATAAGCATTTTAAACCGATAACACATTTTTTTTTTTTATTTTTTATTTATTTTTTTTTTTTAAAGAGCACTCGAAACACAGATTGCCTCTCCTGAAGTAATAATTTTTGCTCAGAATCAAGTTAAAATTAGTTAACTTTGTTCGTTTCTAGCTTTCATTTCAAGTGCTTCTATTCTACTGTGAACTAATGTGTGCGTAGCCAATGTGGTTCATTTATGTTTTGAAGAATATTTCCCATATGTTTTTTTTAGCAAAAAAAAAAGTCTATTAGAAATTTTTAAAAATGCATTTAGTTACTGCCTTTAGTTGTCGTATTGTATTCATTTTCTCTTTAACTCTCTCTCTCTCTCTATGTGGATTCTTGGAAGAATGGATTCCAGTAAGAATCCATTTAACAATGCAGAAGAATCGGTAACCCTTGATGTTCTGGACATGAGAATACAAAACGATGTTCTTTGCAGAGAACATGATTTCGACCATGTGCCAAAAGACGCAGTCGCAGATGCTTGGGTATTTTAAAGTGAAGAAGCAAAAAATACAACACTGCAGGTCTTATCCGTACCACTGCGACTGTATTAGACCGAAATTAAAGTATAACTTGCATGTATAGGCGCGAGCCTCCCAACTTTGCTTGGATGCCCTCGACCGCATGAAGTGAAATGCTGAGATGATGGCCCTTAACGGAAAGGTGCTCAGAACTTTCGATACCGTTGAGCATCGGGGTGTGTGTGCAATTGTTCTACGGTTAAAGATGTATGTCCCGCAATTAGAACCTGCACGTCCTTCTCAGCGTTCTCACTCACTCGTCCTGGAGGTATTGAAACAACTTTGAAACAACCTACGAACAGCGGTCTTTCCTGCCGTACCTGCGCTGTCTCCATTTTCAAGTCGAACGTTAACCTCCAATGCTACTCCCTTTCTTCATCCCACTTTTCCTATAAACCTTCCCGATCGCCACCCTGTTCGCACGCACAGTAAACATCCCATCCCCTGAGCGGCTAGGCATAGAAAAAAAAAATTTGTTTCTGGAGCCAGTTATAATAAGAAGCGGAATGTCAACATAAGGTTGCCATATCGAAAATAATTGCATTTCATAATAGCATGAAAGTTTGACAAAACAGCTTTGGGATCTACAAAATCTATCGAAATTTCCGTGCAAAGGCCCAGTGTACAATGGTGATTCGTTTCTAAAATAATCAATCAACGGAAAAAAGTAATTCGATTAATTCATGCTATAGGGCGTGTGAAAGGTGAGAGGCTGTAGATAAATAAGGAAGAAGAAAGGGAAAGAATGGATGTTTATTAAAGTAAAGTGAGGCAAAGATGTGTTGTCATCAAAGCCAACAGCAAGCAAATTTATTCTTGCGATTAATTCCAGTCTCTATTGTCACACACCGCACTACAACAAATAAGATCAAAAAGTACAATTAAAGTAGAGGGTCTGAAATTAAGCAACAGGTGAACGGGCTTCGCTTCCCCCGTCGCGATATTATTATCAGAGCACACATATCTTCAATAACTAATTAATTGCAAAAGGATTATTTGGAAAGCCTTCACTCATCCGACCATATATCCTGTTTTCATTTCCTCGCCATCTGCCAAATTCTCTCAAAGACAGTTGAGCTCAAGTTTCGCTTTTAAAAATCCTAGATGTTCTACCTTGATGGATGAGGATTTTATCAAGGTTATCAATCAAAATATCACATATGTTTATTTTATATTAAGCTTTAAAGCTCATTCCCACCCAAATGTAAGAAATATATTATAGAATTTCAATTTAAAATATGCCACGAACTTTTTCCTTGAGTCAACATTTTTTGTCTTTATCGAAGAGTCATGACAAATTCATTTTTCTGGTTAAGTTGCCGGAGTTTTTTGAGTTCTTTTTCAAAAGCTTTTCGATCATTATCAATACGATAATTTAAACAAATACATATATGCAAGTACTTGAACAGTGAGAAAATATATGTCAACGTTTGCTTTTTTAAATCAAACAATATATGAAAGGAATATAATCGCGGAATATTTCGCAAATCGAAAGTTTTACCAAAAATGTTATATAATTCAGAAATTCGTTCTACCATCGAATATGCAAAACTTTGAGGACGTAGAGAGTGCTCTAAGATAACAGCTCCAAAGTAGGCGTATACTGATGAGAACGCGTTCACAGACCCCAAACGATCAAAAACCTTAAGCAGTATCGAACTCATACAATAAATAATGTATCCAGATAAGGATAATTCTTATCTAAAGTGTATGACTGACTTTAATCTTAAATGAACGAAAACATTATTGAGCAAAACAAATACAAAACGGTAGGTAAGTAAGTGTTTGTGAGACTTATTCAACACTGACGACATCTATTTAGAAAGTATAAAAATAATGAATAAGTGAGAGAAACTGTACGTTTTATATATATATATGTGTACATGAGATTACTGTACGGTTTAGATTGAAACGTGTTCCTAATTTTTTTTTGACAGTCATTGTATCGCGTACACAAACGGATGCACATAAATATTCATTTTCATATCCATCACTAACGGATAGTCTAGACTTAATTTGAAAAACGTGTCAGAGCATCGCATGAGGTATACGGGCACAGAGTGGAATTCCATTCCAAACCGATTTCTGCCATTGTCTACCTTTCTGTCGCGTGACGTTAGTACGTCAGAATGTCATTTATGTTCGCAAAAATACTTTCTGTCGAATTTTTAGCAAAATTGCACTGAGCAGCATTAGATTATGAAAAAGAAACTTATCTGTCTCTGTTCACTATTTGGTCATCTTGATATGAATCGAGTCTCTGCTCAAACGCTTCTTATCTTCCCAGTGTAGCCGGACGACATCATGACTAATGTCATGATTATATATAGATGCAGTGTTCGATATTGATTCTTAATGATGGCTCGTTTGTTGGGAGCAACTCAGAACTACATAGTCATGCACAATGCACGCGTCTTTCTAAGAAAACTGCGTGTCCGTATAAGTGATAAGCCAAGATTATCGTACCCACAACGAGACATGACGGTTAGCAGATTGGAATCAATTTAAGTCAGGCTCTAAAAGCAAAAGTAATAATTGACTCACTTCGCAAATTTCTATTATGGCCCCATTTTCGCTAAGAAGTATGACATTTCTGTCATCGCTTTCGTAGGGGAAATTATATATTTAACCTAAAGGAGCTATATATAGTGAATTCCTTATAGTGTTCGTCCTTGGGCCTAATCAAGTCGACCACATTTCATTAAAATATTTCGCACTAACCGCGCAATTAAATTTTCAAGAATAAGACGTGGTTGACGGGAATGGCATCTTTGGCGGACACTCATGTCTAAAGTTTGAATATTTTTTATAGCTCGAACAAAATCTCTGCTCGATAATTACTCGTGATAGGAATATATATTGAAACTTTTTTCTCAACAATCATATCGAATGTTGTGTATTATAAAGCCAAAGTGTTGCAGTGTTTTACAGTGCTTCTATGCATTACCATGAGTTACGGTATCCAAAGCACAAATATCCACGACATAGGTTCACTATAGGCGATAGAACGTAATATCTCCAAGCAATACTTTAGTGAAATTATCACTAGTGAAGGCTAGCAACAGTAACTGACGCAATTGTGAGAACAAACAGAGGTAATAGGCCCAAAAGCTAGGATATTGTATTGGTGCAATACAATGATATTCGGTTCCCCAACTCTTCCATTATCAGCAGACATTACTCCTTCGTTCCCAATTTTCTTCATCGATCAAAAAAACCAAACCCAAATCAATAGACTTCGATCACTACTCCCATAAGGCAAATGTCGCAATATCGAAACATAACACGCCACCCCCCACATCATTTCAAATCTAGTTTAGGGTAATAAAATAATATAAAAACCTTGGGCGTAAATAATACTAATAACTACAGGGATCTTACACACTTTTTGGATCTTTGCTACTTTGAACTTCAATTTCAAATGATTTTTAAATTTGATTTGAAAAAAAAAAAAACGAATCGTTTTAGTCCTTGCTATTCAGCTTACACTAGTTCAAATAAAGAAGGGAAGAAGAGAAGGACAGGGATACAGAGAGAAAGAGAAGATGAATAAAATATTATGAAATATTATTAAGCAATGCGCATTTGAATGCGTCAATGTAAAGATATAACCCGATTGTATTGTGGGTATAGCAATCAAGCAACAAAACCGCATTCATTCTTCCTAAAACGAATCTTGACTACATATCCGTCTAGACATGAAATACATTTTGCGTTTTGTTGCATTTTAATAAATGGAGCGATAAGTAAAAAAAGTGTAAGTATCGGGCGCGGCATGGAACGACAATAATTGAAAAATAGGAAATTATTTTTTTGGCGGGTAAGGGAATTAGTGTTTGAGAAAGAATTTATTTAAGAGGATAACTCTCGCTGCTGTGCAATTTTGATAGCGACGATTTAGACGAACTCCAACAACTAATAGAAAGATCAATGCTATAGAAATGAATTTAAAACCGAAACTGCTTAATTGCAGCGTATTATCAATAGGTTATCATAATACAACAACATATATATATATATATGTATACATCTTTAATTATCGCAAAAATGCTGGAACAAAACCGCTACCAACTTGTTTTCCTTAAGTAAATAAATATCGCTTATTATATATATCAACATTTACATATATATATGTGTATGTAGGTATGCGTAGCTTTGTTTTCCAATTTTCATTTTCATTTTTCTTTTGCAAAAAAAAATAAATAAATAAATATGTAAATTCAATTGTACTATGCACTCAAAGAAACAGTAAGTAATACGTAATGTTATAATGTAACGCAAGCAAAAGTGAAGATCGTGCAGTCACATTTATGTAAGGAATAAACATTTTCAGTCACGACAAAGCGCGAGAAAATCATTCAAACACTTGAATGCTTGTTTGTTTGCCTGCTTGCTTGCTTGCTAGCTTGCTTTGCTTGCTCACTGAGGAGGGAGGCGAGGGGTTGTGTAACGGAAAGAAACAAAAAAAAAAAAAAAGAAAAGAAAGAAAGAAAAAGATGGGTGGGTGTCGTTTTGTCGAAAGATATATAAAGTGTAAAAGTGAAGACGCAAAGAAAACCGTTGTAATAATATATATATATATATATATATATATTGTGCAAATTATTATTACAACAAATGGCAAGAGAGCCCAACACGGCACGACATAGTAACATTATGTATAGAAGAATAAACACACAAAAGCATGTTCGCTAAAAAGTGCTGTATACGAAAAAGTATGACATCATTTTTGAAATGATAACAACAACAACAGCAACAAGAGTAGCAGCAGCAATGAGTTTGTTGTGCTTAATAATAATAATAATAATAAAGAAATGAGGAGGAGAAATTTTATTTTCTACAATAAATTTATATTGAAAAGTGGATGAGAAGAAGAGCTTTTAATGGATTAAACAAAAACGAAAAAAAAAAGGGAAAAGAAATTAACTAAAATAAAAGAATTATATATAAGTTAAAGGCAAATTTTGTCTTGAATGTATTCATATTCGAAGATTTAACACTAAAACTACTACCCACCTATTTCTACTTCTAAAAGCGAGTAAACTTGACATTTTTTGTCTTTTTTTCATCAAATTGCCATTGTTGGATTTATTAAGAAAGAAAGTTGAAATAGTTGAATAAGATTTACGCCGAACTTATGCACGATCCGCATCTTTTATATGTCATATCTTTTTTCGGATATATTTTTCCCTGAAGTTGTTTTGTAAAAGCTATTGATGACATTAACAAAATATTGTTGGGCATTAATTTATCGGCTTGTGTTGTATGTATAGCGCGTTTGTAGGCAGATCACGTTTATTTATTTGCCTTCCATGTCTTTCTGATTGATGGGACGTGGCACGTGCCAAATTTTAACTTCCTTTCCTAGTTTTTGTGCGTGAGTCAATTAAACTGACTTTGGCAGAAATATATGTGTAGATGTTGAACGGCATCTATAAAGGGTAAGAATCGAATGTAAGTCTTTAAAGATCTTTTCATATAAAAGAAATTTATTAAAAATTTCGAAGATCCACCTGAGTAGCCGAAGGCGAGAGAAATCCCGACTAGCAAGTCAATGGTCGTGGGTTCGAATCCAAGTGCGGTAGAGTTTTGCGGTAGAGCCGATAGCCTTAGATGCTAGTGCTTTTAAGAGTTTAGTCTTAGAATTTCGAAAACATTGTATGTCTTATCAAGAATTATTTTAAAGTTGAAAAGTTGAACGGAGTCATAGTCGCAGGTAAAGGGCATTGCAACTTGCAGTTTAGGTATTATAGAAATTAAATTCACGGCATCTCATATCAATTCTACCATACAAATAAAAAGAAAAGAATTCAAAGAGTAATCCTCGCATCTTAAAGGAGAGTCCAAGCTTACTTTCCTGCAGAAAACCTAAATATTCTAAGCGTACTTAAGTAAATCCAACAGATAGCCAACACCAATACGTGTACAATTTAGTATAGCACTAATTAAGCAAAGACCTACAAGAGTAGTCACGCAACCACTCACTCCAACCGGCTATTGCGATTTTTTTTCCTCGCCCCAGTATCCTTCTCAGACAATAAGAATTGCTCCCGAAAGCTAAAGAGCAATGCAAGGTGCTTAAAAGGTCGAAGTTGGTTTGACATTGAGGTAAACTAATGAGCTCGTAGTGTCTTGAAGTCCGTCTCGGAAGAAAGTGTGTCTACCTTGCTTAGTAGTAGTAATAAAGATAACATGTTCCCTTCAATAGGTTTCTTCAGAAACATAACACTAAGCTCCTCTTTCCTCTTCGCTAGAGATGATATATGAATTTAAGGGCAATGTATTCTTCTTTTTCTTTAATGTGAGTACCTTGTTATAAAACCCAACTTTCACGGCACCCTTTCGTAGACGGGTTAATTTTGGGTAATCGGTACTCTCCAGAGAGTTAGACAATCCTTATAGAGTAGAGGCCTCAACAGCAGCTGGAGAAACGAGATTTATTTATTGTGTATGGCCCAATGAATCAACTCTGGAGAATGTTGAGACCTATCATTAACTCTAATTATTCGCATTAAGAATGATGAAAACCACAGCCACCTGAAGGGCCGTATCCAGCAGTCAGGACTTGCTATCACAATTAAAGGGTGCAAATCCTGAGAACTTTACCTACTGCCGAGATAGATAGTAAGTGGGCTTTCTAAATGGAAGCCTTACAGACGGATCCCACCGTAGAAGAAAAAAAGTTGGTAGAGCCGAATTTTTAATACTCGCTTTCTCTAGCCAATACCTAAAAATTGCATTCCAGTTCTTTACTTTGAGATCTCAAAGAGTTCTCGTTCGGATGACTCCATTTTTGCAAAGTTTTTATAATCATAAGTGATTTTGTGATTTTTTTCACTTTCCATACGAGTCGTACTTAAAACAATATCCAGGAAATACTTGCATTAAACTGTTTTACAATTGTCTGCTCACAAAACAGTTTTGTTTTCCATTTTTTCACTTTAATTTTTTTTTTTTTTTTTTTTTTTTTTTTTTTTTTTTTTTTTTTGTCCGAAGAATAGCGTCATCTAAATGGCGACATTTAGCGGTTGCATTTTCCAGACTATACACAAACTTGCATGCACATAAAAACACATATTAATCATCGAGAAATTAATAAAAAAAAAAAAAAGAAAAGTGCAAAAAAAAAAAATTGTGGCTTTTATTTATATATGTTACTTAAAACTTTAAGCGCCGACTTGAACTGATTTTGTGGTTAATTGACTGTTGTTGCATTGTTTTGAATTCGATGTTTGTTTAGCAGAAATAGTTGAATGTTTTTTTTTTTTTTTTCTTTTTCAAATAATGGAAACATTTGATGCAAACAAGTTAAAAAGACATTGCAACAACAAAGTTAGACAATTCTTTGCGACAAGAGCGAGGTTAAAAACCAATTTATTGATGACTTTCGATGCTTGCACCTACAAATGACTCATATCTTTTTTCCTCTCTCTCTCTCTCTCTCTGAACATATCCGCACCCACGCATACAAACGTTTCGCTTCCATCGAGACGGATGCATATATTCGGCCACCTTTACATAATAAATATTAGGTTCTTGCAAAAATTTCGATCATTTTTTATATAAAAAAAAAGAGACATTTATTGTCGGAAATTGGTCCAAAATAGTTTCCATTATTTTCTACAACATTTTGACGATATCGCGTCGACAACAATCCACCCACCGACCCATTTTCTCATTTCTTCAACTTGGCGGGTACGCTTGCCAGCCAAGCCATGTTGCGTTGAGCTGAAGAAGTGGTAACCGGGAGGCGTCGTGTCTGGAGAGTACAGTGGGTGTGGCAAAACTTCCAACAAGGCATCCTGGATAACTTTTGTAATAAATGGCATTTCCAGTCAACTCATGTCGCGACTTTTACACCCTTGAACCACCTAAAACCAACGAACGGAATATAATGGAAAAAAAACATCATCACCATAAGCCCCTGAATATGTTTGTCGGGCTGCAGCGGAAAATTTCTTCAAATAAATACCAAGGGCAATGAATCTGGAAAAAGGAGAATTTTGACCGACCATAACAAACGTCAACGTAGACTGAATAAATCATTAATATTAGATGGAAAATTGATATTTTATGTAGAAGAAAATCAAAAGCATCGATCGATTCAATCGTTACGTACACTAGTGCTTCCCGTTTTTTTTTTTTTTTTGATCATTTTTACCTGTAGATGTCAACGATCAAAATTTCTGCAAGTACCTAATATTTCCTAACGACAATAAGAAAATGAATGAAAAAGTTTATAGAAAAATTTAAAAATAAATATTTTTACTTTTCGCACGGAATGACAAATTTAAATTTGGAAAACTTGTGCGCGTATGATAGAAGTTAAACAAGTCTTTCGAGTGGTCTGTAAAAAAGCGAAAAACCAAACAAAAAAAAAAAAAAAAAATTCGCACTTTTACTTTACACTAACCATTACAGATTTCCATATTAAAAACTAACTTGAATTCATATTTTTTTATTTATATTTGTTTCCAGCAACGAGAGATGGAAGCATACGAGTTTCTTCATTTCATTTGCAACTACCTGAGACAGACATCAGTGTATGGGTATATGTCGCCACACAACACACAAAAGGACTTAAATTTACAACGCATAGCGAAATTTCGAAATTTGGAAAGTAAAAAATTTTAAAATATCATTCTTGATAAACATGCAATCTACAGCATATCTTGCTCTAAAATTTGACATAAATATTTTATAGAGTTACCTAAAAGTTGAGTGCAAGACCAAACATACTTAGTCAGCTGCAACAACTTCAACTAGTGAAAACTTTTGCAATTGTTATATATCTGCGGGATGTGGGAATGATTATTTAAAATTCGTTCCAAAGGGAAATAACTTTCTTACTTGTTATACCCTGGTACAGGGTGTGTTGCGAACGCTTGTAACACGCAGAAAGGTTTAAGCTAGACCCACCATTTATTATACCGACCGGTTCAGGATCATAATCTGCATTGATCCAAGTCTGTCTGTCCATCTGTCCCTGTAAATTCAATCATAATCTGCATTGATCCAAATCTGTCTGTCCGTCTGTCCGTGTAAATTTGTATTCAAGCTGCAGATTGCAATTTTTGAGATATTTTGATGAAATTCGGTACATTGACGCTATTAAAATTGTTTCAAATCAGTCCACTTTTTCAATCACTCCCCGTATACCGCCCTATTGTGAAAAGTCCTCATGTGGGAAAAATTTGCCATTTTCAAAATTTCTCCACAAAATCGGCTAAATAGTGGTTTTTCAGCATTCAAGATTGGTATGAAAAGTTTGGAAAACTCTTGGCAATTTTTAAACCACCCCCCTCGTAGAATGAAAACTCGTGCCCAAGGTATAACTTTCAATGCTTCATAACGAAAATTATATGCTAATAGTAATTTAACATAAGTAACTGTGCCGAATTTGAACCATCTCGGCCTACTTTTTGGGCCCTGCTCTAATAAGAATTTCCGCGAAAATAGTTGGTGATGACAATTGGCCCATAATAGTAATTTGAAAGAAAAATAGGAATTGTGTGAGACAAAGTATTGTAGGGCATTTAATGGTCAGTCTTGTCCGACTATAATCTTCTTACTTGCTTTAAAAATATAACGCCACCTAAATATATATATATTGTCGGTATGAATTTCTATTTACATATATATATATATAAACCATTACAAATTTGCATGGTTTCCATTTTTCCCGAAACGGAATTTATCCCAACTAAATATTTATTTACAAAACAAACTTTATCGTTTACGTATTTAAGACGATATAATAAACAAATAATTTTTCGTTTAATATCTAAACGGTATCAGGTGTTTCTATCACAAACAATCTTGCAAGGAATTCCAATTCAAATGCGAAAACTTAATATCAATAATTTATTGATGACAATAAACAATGCGAAATGGAACGTTAGTTAAAATATATATATATATATATATATATATATATATATCATTAATGATGATCGAAAATTCATTAAAATCACCCCACAAAACCTCAATAACTATTCCACAATCTGTTATTTATATATTCTCTGAAAAGTTGCCAATCAGTGTCAAAGTGATTCTAATTGAGAACGACGCGGCCGAAGGTTAAACTGTAAACGATGATTGGTCTTAGGTTACTCATATTTACGATATCGAAAGTGAATACGAGATTAAATAGGGTTTAACCGCACTGTCATTCATGTCTAGTGTGTAACTTACGACAAATTGAAGTCTACGTTCGCGGGCTGAATTGCGATAGAATTTACTTAGATCGCATCTACAGAGTGTGGTCAGTCGGTAAAAACATACCACTTACCGATTAAGCACACACCCACCAACTATGCTGTGGGAACCTCCTGGCAATATCTTCCCTTTTGTTCACTTCTCTGTAATCATCTCCGTGTTACATAAATAGGAAACATCCCCTGAGTGATTACGATATATTTAAATCCGTAAACAAGTAAGAAAGTTATATTTGGCAGACGCCAAATCTAGTACACCCACCACTCTACTTTTCGTCTCTTCTCTCAACGTTATTTTATTTGATACTCATATCGCTAGTATTATTAGAACAAAATTAATCTACCAAATTAATCTGCGAATGTACAACTTGACACAAAAAAATTATAATATATTTACTATTACTATAAAATTTACTATTCTCACTACTGCGGCCATAATCTATTGTGAACGTGGCAACCGGAGATTACAAGTAAGTTCGTCTTCCAAAGTTTGGTTAAATGATTCAAAAATGCTTGTTTGAAAAATTAAAGATTTATCGACGGTTTGCTAATTTTGAACGGGATCATACGGGCAACGGTGATGTTGAGGGATGTGTTCGCCTTTTGAAAAATGAAGTTAGCTAGTATTCTAATAAGTTTAAAAAGGCAATGTATACACTATTTTGCCTGAAAATTGCTGCATGTTTTCCATATGGCCATAGCATTTATTGCAAGAACCAAAGTCGTACGACTTGTTTTGATCTTACACGTACTTGTAATTTATTCCTATCTATTTAACGTAGAGCAAGCACATTTCACTTTCGACTCATTTTATTTTATAGTAGGTAGTTCGTTATTCTCTTGCATCACAGGGATGCTGTATGCTATAGGGAGAAACGGAATGGAATTGGTATATCAAATTCGAAGTAAATCAGCTGACTTGCTTCGAACCGATTGGCAACAATAATTCAAATGGAGATGTAGAGAAAAGGCAAAAATTCTCTTCCTTTCGGACCGAGCCGGCGTCTGAATAACATTGCCGAGACATAAAAATAATACGTAATCATCCGCTTGAACTTGCCCATGATAGAGACCGAGTGATATCGTATTTCTAACACTTTCTAAGTTCATCGCACGTAAGGAACATCTGGAACAGCCGCTGAGGCGTACACTGTCAATAGAAATAAATAATTTTTCCGAAAAGGAAAACTCCAATTTTCACATTACTTACAGTGGAACAAAAACAAAAGTGCCAAAAGTCACTCGCACATTGCTAAAATTGCTGAATCAACTACTATATTTTACAGATTTGTCCTCCTATTATCTGTTCGCTGATTTCAAAACACCAGCATGGGGAAATACATTTAGATCGAACGATGCACTCATTGGCGAAAGTGAAACTTGGTATGAAAGGTATTGACTAGTCGTTTTGTGAAAGGAGACATCAAAGAAAGCATTAGACTAATTGTACCATCCTTCAAGAAAACCAAGATGATGAACAAGATCACATATTCGTAAAAAAAAGAAAACAGACCAAGAAAATTCGAGTTACTGGAATTATGAACCAGCGTATTTCTTTCATATTTAAATTTCATCTATAACTTCCGATTGCTCAAGCTATAGAGTCATAATTCCAAATGTCATCAGCGAAAGTTCCCACCTTTTAGTAATAAAAATACTGAAGACGAAGATCAAACAAGTGAAGTGAATGTATAAAGCTGCCTATGGTTCAATATTTGTTATGTGTTAGCCTGCTTGATGTCAGCATTATTATTCCATTCCTATTCGAAGTCCAATAGAATATAAATGCTCCTGATAAGCGTGGTGACATCGGTCCGTTCCTGCCTTTAGAAATTGCAAACTCATAAAAATTAAGATAAAAAATTGAAACTTTTTATTAATTGGATGATTGAATTCCACAGAGAAAGTTTAACGACATAAAAAACTGTATTCGACTTAAGTCGAAAGACATTAATTTCCAGTACCTGCTTATTTGTTTCTATTCATATCAGTGAAACAAAGTAAAATGTGTTTCATCAAGACAGCGTAAGCATCCCATATGACATGACATAGCGGAAAACAATCTGCCTGTCTTCTGCAGCCATTTTCCAACAAAAGGCTTTCAAAACCCAGTTTTTATGAAGAAAATTCTCTCCCGGTAAAGTAAACGGAACTTTTCGTCCATCAAGACAGGAGATGAGTTTCCTGTTTACCTCTTGTCCTTACCCACTTCTACTATTTATAGTGATATATATAATTAGAAATAACAACAAAAACATGAATTTGCAATTCAAGGTTATACGATTAATATGTAGAACTGTGTATTCTTAACAAATTCGTTTGCTGTAGCTCAACACGTAAATGTGTTTATGTGGGTTTACATGTGAATCATACAAAAAGTGGAAACAAAAACCAGACCTTTTTCATTTATTTTATTTATATTAGTATAGCTGAAGAGTTACTGCAGAAGTATTATTTGGGAAGAAGTTAAACATCCGGCAAAAGTTCAAATAATTTGTACTCAGTATAGTTTATGCAGTGCATTAATGATTTATACAAAAATGTCAGATTACATATTTATTGTTAATTATTAGAGTGCTTTAAATTTTGCTTTATTGGTACATCTTTTATTGTAAAATACTTTTCCATTATATTTACTCTGAAAATTAAAATTTTTTATAATTTTTGTTATTTCCCGTATCCAACAAGTTGACCGATTCCAATAAACTTCTTTACACATTCTTTATGGCAACAACCTTTCATCTTTTCCCAGCAATCTCAGTCGTTTAATCGCTTCAGTGTCAAGATATTTATTATCCTCATCTTTCGACATGAAGCGAAATTTACATTCTTTTAAGAGACTCTTCTGATTTGCATTGATTGCATTGATCAATGGATCGCTTAAAATGTATTTATGACCTTTGCTAACTCGGTTGCAAACCGACATGGATAATATCCTGTCAACACCTGTACATTTAACACAAACGTTCATTTGATTTCCACACTTTGAACATATTATTAACCGTTCGTACGCATTTCCTTCCGGTTAAAACAAAAAACAAATATATACCGTATTATTCTATCGTGTGGAGGTGTATACATGCTTACATCAATAACTATAGAAACAATGACGAGAAACACTTCACATAGAAATCATAAATTACATGGTCTGTGATTTAAATGCACTATCAACGGCATAGGTAAGTTTATAGTGTGGAAAAGTGAATAAAAACCATACAATTTCCACAAACAACAGACACGACAATGACAACAAAACAGATCTGCTGCTTGTTACCCTGATTGTAACAATTAATTTACAAGTGACAATAAAATAGTAAAAAAAAATAATAATAACAAGTACAACGATACCAATATATGCCTCAGCACCGTCCACATTAAACTTTGAATTCTTTTTACGTTTGAAAAATAACTATTACTGTATACTAATTTGGAAGATGTTTTAAAACGTATTAAAACCGGTTGCATGACAAATCTCATTATTTTCAATATTCAGCAACAACTTTGGCATTATCAGCCAGAACCAATTAATTTAAGACGGTAGACTTGATGTAGATTTTTCAGAAAATCGATTTTTTTTTTTTTTTTTTTACCTAAAAGATGCTTTCTTTGAACCGTCTAGAATGCTTGGAAAAAAATTTATTTCTTCCAAAAATTTTTTCTTTGAAATTTCTGTAAACAAAACGTTTTCGACAGAAGGACTGGCATTGGGATGACTAATCATTCTAAAAATCATTAAAGTTTTGCAGGTAGATATTGGTATCCAAACACAAAATTTTTTGCTCTGAAACAGACGCTAACGCGATCAAGAACGTTGAGGTGCAAAGCAGGCAGTTTGAAGAATAAAATCCTCAGGAAGAGAGAAAGAAATATTTCGACTTGGAAGGCAAGTTTATAGTTCAAGAGTCGCAGACTAATGCAAAAAATATGTGCATAACAGATGTGAAAACTTTAATAGGTTCGCGAACGTGAATGCAGTAGTGTTCAGTTTCATTAGGATCCGAAATGGAATTAATCCTATAAGATTCAAGTTTTAAAATCATTTATTTATTTTTCATTATTTTCTACATTTTACAATATTTTTGGCAGCATGATATCATGTCGAAAGAACTTTTATTGGTTTGGCAGCGATTCATGCTGCAGCAATCTGAAGAAGTGTTAATCTGGATTAGCTATATCAAGCGAACACGCTCTGAGTGTGAAAGAACTTCCCATTCGAGCTGGACAAGTCTCCCAAAAATTGGTCTAAAAATGGCATTTTGAGTCAATTTGCACATAACTGAAATTTTTACTATCCGCAAACGGGCTAAAGGTGTTGGCAAGCTGCGTAAGTCAAATAATTTTCTTTTCCTTCAGTCGAATGTTTTATGACCTTCTTTAGTAAAATACGTACGATTTTTCCATTAAGTTAATGTAAACATTTTTTATTAATAAAAGGAGTGTCTTTTTTTCGACAATTACACAAAAATCAACCTTTTCAAAAGCTCCTACATATTTCACTAGGTATAGACATTTTTTAATTCAAATCTCTACTAGTTGTGCAGCTTGTCGCAGAGTTCCTTGAACTAAAGACGTCTGCTGATAAGTATTGCAGTGTTGGCATTTTTAATTATTTTTCCAAAAATAATTTTTTTTGGTCCAATACTATCATTCCGCTACATTTTTTTCAATCAAAAAAAAAAAAAAAATCCAAAGAAACTCTTCTTTAGGCTTACAATGCTCTTATGGGACTTGATTGAAGAGTGAAAAGAGGATAGTCCGCTGAAACTAATCTTTGTTTAATTAATCCACTTTTTTTCAAAATTTTTACTGCACCCAACTCTGCCTCTCTTTTGCACGCTAGATGCTTTCAGAATTAGAACTGAAAAGAAAATGATTTTTTTGGGTTCCTACTGGAACGAAAAATTGGTGTAAAAAAGTGCATTGATGGGCCGTGTTATTTCAAAGTCGTGTAAAGAAAGACAGTGGGAAAAAGCTCCTCGTAACTGAAAGAAGGTATATGTCACAACATATAGCGAAAAATACATCAATTTTTGAAGAAAACGTATGAAAGTGTGCAATGTTCCAATTCATTTTATCAATTTATTACCAACAAGGCAGTCTAACCGCAATGAGTGAAAGTGAAGAGAGGGAGGAAGAGGGTGCGTCGAAAATGGATTTGCAATTTTGTTTGTTGATATTTCGATCTTAAGGTTTCTTCTTCGTTTATGTTAGTCAATCAAAATTAACGTCTATCAAGTGTAGACTTTATCTCTGATATTAGAAGACTACGCAATTCGGTTACAATTCCGACAAACCCTTGATCACTTGTTCTACTCCAATCTACAATGCGTCAATAGATGACGAAGAAACAATCCGAGTGACGGTTAAAACGTTTCAAAATTTCATTGTTATCAAGAATATATATATTCTGGCAACTTATTTCTGAATTTTACAAGGGGAAGATATATTTAATCTTTTCCATCTACTCTTTTTTATTAGTGATTGTTCGCTGATCAACCCAATACAAGATATTTTTTACTTCATGTCTTATCTACTTATGTCTTTTATGATTTAATCTTGATTAGTGAGAAGAGGTTAATTCTACGACCTATTTCAAAAATTACCATTGAGATATTGGAAATGAAAAATTATGTCAGACGTCTACACATAAAGTACTTGATGAATAGAAATATACTTTGAATTATGTACATGTATACAAGTAATAATACAATAACAACAATAGTAATAATTTTAACCACATCGTATTCCACATGTAAAGGCAAAAATGAATAAAAAAAAAGCAGTTTTTTTTTGTAAAAAGCTTTGCTTTCAAGCCCACTGAAAATACAAATTGAAGAATAAAAGAAAATATTTGCAAGGGAAAAAAGTTACTTTTTAGTAGGGAACAATTATTAATCGTATAACCGTATAAATAGAAGCGGTCGCAATAGAATCGCACCTACACATTTCAGTTAAGCTATTAAGAGACGAAAGTAAAGAAAGAAAACAATTGAGGATAACGACACAATGCTGGACGAATGAATGCCCATCATTATTATTCACATGCATGCATAGAATACGTTGCACGTATGTATATGTGTTACAAACATACTACTTTGTACTATTCGTAGGGCTGCAATGGGTGCCAAAGTGCCTGGGCAACCGTTTATCTTTTGGATGGAGAATAACAAAACATTGTTGACATTGAGTCTCAATCAATATGCATGACTACAATATTTTCCGTTCACTTCTTTTTATTTTTTTGCAGTGATAGCAATTGTGTGCCATAATTATTAACATCATTTACGTGCTTGCGATCGTTCGTTTACAAAAAAAATAAATAAAATAACAATAAAGAAAGAGCATATTATGTAAGAAAGCAGAAAATTTATGTAGATAAATAATTTATATGGAATCTGTACATTAGAACCTACTTACAATATCAATATTCGATATGTGTACTTGTTAAAACAACAGCCAAAGAAGATGTGCAATTAAAAATATTCAATATCTGCGCAACATTCAAATGTGATTTTATTAATAATTAAAGCGACCAAACCTGCGAGAAGGAGTCATGTACTTTTTGGCAGAAGTCACAGAAAAGCAAAATACATACTACAGGCCATATAAAGCTTATATATTCGTAGCCAGCTTAAATGCCGATAGTTTTCTTTTTTCTCGTTTATTCGTCTATTGAAATCACTAAGTAGAATAAATACATATAACACGAACTACGCAAATGTGGTTGTGATGCAATTACAAACACACAAGCTGGATTTATGTGCGAAAACAAATATCCTTTTCTTATCAAGGCTTCGTTTCCAACTCTGAAAAAATTGCTTAATTAAATTACGTCCTTCCCTAATTTTTATATCTCATTTCGTGGAAACATTGTTTGGGAGAAATGTTCTTTTACTGCTTTAAACTCATAAACTTTAAGTCAATTGTGCTAGTATGGACCATTTCTATATATGTATCGCATTCGAACATCTGGAAAAGGACTTAGAGGATTAGATTATACATAAATATACATATATATATATATGTATATACAAATAACAAAGATTCATGTCAAAACCGTAAAGGCTTTAAATGTGTTCAATGCATTTAAGTTTTGGCAGGTAAGATTTTAAGGATGAGGAACATACGGCGCTTTTTCTTGAATATGAATTATGCCCACTCACAATAAGTAAAGAAACTTGCATCTGCTAATGAAAAATGAATCCATTGTTAATCCTATGGCAGGCAATTCATAGCTTCAAGAACATGAATTCATGCTTCCAAAGATACAAACACCACACATATATATTATCAGATGTTTTTTTCGTTACTGTTCACAAAGTAAATTTCAGTACATAACGCCGTGCTGGAATTGTAGCCAAATAATCACTTTTATTTGTTCTGCTCAAACATCAAAAAACCATTTACCGCAACCTCAATGCTCGAATTTTTCTTATACTCAGATACTTGCCAGAAAACTATAATCGGTGTCAATTTTTATATATTACACATGTGACCCAAATACACCTAACGCAGCATCCTTCCCTTTGCTGATCAGCGAATTCAATACTACACGAATTTCGCCTGCTATGTATATAGTAACATTTTACTTGTTGCTTCTTACTCTTGTTATCTAATAACTTTAAAGCTTTCTTACTAGTTAGTATGGCAATTCTCGTCAGCTTGTTACATTGCTTGATTAATAATTTTGATGTTTATCACATATTTATGAAGTTAGCATTATATAAAGATCGGAAGACCCTTTCATCTACAAATAAATGTATATACGAATCAGTTCTGCACAATTTTGCACATGAAGCGATTTCTACTTAAAAATGGTAAGTAAACGTTTCGTTTTGTTAATTGGCAACTCTTCTTATTAAACGAACAAGTTTAGCTCTTGTCCGCAAAACCAAAAATGAGAACGACAGCCATAAGTACTGCGATTGATGATAAAACACATTAACGGTCAATGCATATGAACATAATATTATCATTCATATAAGCACAAAGAGAAGAGAGAGCCAACCACTCAAGCACAAATTGTGCATCAACTCATATTGGAAATTAGGGTGAAATTAAAGCATAAAGTTCAAATTAAATTTAACAAAAATGAATGATTTATAGAACTCAAAGACCATGACACCTATACAACCCAAAAACAGCAAAAAAAAAAAATTTCCCTTTATTTTTTTGATGCACCAACGAATAAAACAAGTATATATACAGCATAACTGTTGTTGCTGATAAAATAGTTGTTTAACGGTGTACAATACTTACCGTTTGCGAAATAGAGAATTGATGAAGCTGTCTCGCTTTTGCTTAATTTTATGAAAATGTATATGCAAGGCGGCTTCAGGCAGCTTGTTTAGCTTTTGCAGAGTTTTAAATTTAACATATATTTCCTTGTTGTTCGTGTTAAAAATTTAAATTTTAAAAATATTTACGAATTTCTTTATGCTCATTAAATTCTTTTCCGTTTTCATATATTGCTTAAAGCAGATTTCGAAACGCACTTCCAAGAACGCGACAATAGAAAAAAAAAGAGGGAAAAGAATTTTATGTACATACACGATAGGATTTTTTTTGTTTTTTTTCGGATAAAAATTAAAAAGCAAGAGTTGGAAAAATTCCTCGTTTATGTCGTAAATAATAATTTTTACAATTTCTATATGTTTACGTTTGTGTTGATTTTTTCCAAATTAAAAATCCTCTTCTTTTTTTCTATGCGTATGTCAATGCACACCAAAAAATCGTTTATACACAAATTTTAAATCGCACACTCAGAAAAGCACACACGAACACCAATTAAGAGGCCGCGAACTACACGAAGTGTAGTCGACAACAGTTAAAATTCAATTAAACCCAAAAGAGACGAAAAGAAAATATAAAATCCAACTGAGATTTTACGAGTGGCAAAGTTTTACACAGAGCATGCGTGCTTATAGAGAGGGGGAATAAACATAAAAAGTAAACGAAACAGTGTTACCGTATTCCCATTTTAATAATGCACGTAAATTTCTCTCGAATGTAAAAAGTGCATATAATTTAATCTTTCAAAATGCTTACTCCTTTTAGAACTTTTTAAATGTTTTACATTTTATTTCCCTTGAAAGCAATCACTAACCGTTTAAAATTAAAATTAAGCTACATGATTTTTTTAAAGCGGAATATATAATTCTCTATAATCCTATAAAGTTTTAACCACAATTTCCTTAACCCTACACAACACTTCTAAGGCTTTTTTACTACCATTTATTGAAGACTCCTTGGTAACTTTCATATAAAAGTTTTTTAACTCGTTTATTTTATCTGAAAACGAACACGCCCGATTATGTCATAACTATAACAACAATACAGAGTAAGAAGAATGCATTGAAATCATTGAATCTATAAGCGTGCTAGGTGTTTTTTTTTAGTTTGCATTGTTATTAATGTTTTCATTTTTAAGATTCCCGGCTTTTCATTTTCTTTCTGCTTCATTCGTATTTTATAAATTTTCACTTGTTAAAAAACTTACAATTTACTTTCCGCATTTATTAAATTTGTAATTTCACTCGCAAAAATCTTCTCGGTTATAATTCGACTTTATTTCTGCTTCTCATCTTTTTTTTTTGTTTTTGGTTTAACAAGAATTTCCTTAGTTTTCTTATGCTCCAAAATATTTCCCGAATCTCTCTCTCTCTAATTGGACAACATTCGAAATTCTCACGTTAAGAGTTGACAAAGTAAGAGAGTAAAAGAACATTAAAGAGCAAATATACGTGGAGATTTTTATCGTAAAGCAAAGAATAAAAATGATTACATT
>NW_023998423.1:8082247-8146823 GCF_014805625.2 Glossina fuscipes
TACGTGGAGATTTTTATCGTAAAGCAAAGAATAAAAATGATTACATTTATATTAATAAATTTCTTTTCGCCATGAAAACAGATAAATGAATTTAATTTGAAATTAATATTGACATTGTCGATCATTCATGAATCATACAAATTCGAAAAATTGTAATTTTATTTTATATAAGAATGCAGCCCTGCGTTCTTATTCCACTAATTATCTTGCTTTAGTTAAACAGCTGTTCGAATTCACCATGATTGAATGCAATGGAATGTGGGGGAAAAATGAGGAAATATTTAGTAAGCAAAGAGTCTGAATCAAAGAGAAGAAGAAGTCGGTTGAGACGCTAATTTTTTTGTTAATTTTAGTTTTTAAGTTAATTAAATTCCAGAAAAGTTTAATGCCGGTGTCAAAATTTTTACGCATGGCACAGCATTAAAACTGGGTAATTAAAATTGCAATTTCTTTAAGAAATAATAGATATTTATAAAATATCTCCAATTGCAGACGAAAAGAAGAAAAACGGGTTATAAGATTAGTGAAACGGCGGCAAATTTAGCTGAGAAAGAGATCGTTTTAAACGTAAACAAAACAATGGGACGCAGTCCTTCTCCTTCACACAGACGGCGCGAGAAAGAGCGTTCAGAGCGTAGAAAACGCCGCGAAAGGCGGTCACGTGAAAGGGAAAGAGAGAGAGAGCGCGAACGAGAACGTGAGGCGGCTAGTGGCAGTAGCGGCCGCGCATTAAGAAGAGAAAGAGATAGAGAACGTGAGAGAAGTCGCGATAGAGGAGAACGCAGTAGTCGACGCCGCTCTAGGTGAATAATAAAGTGTAGTGTATTAACAACCAAAGATGATAAGTATAAAATATTTTTTTTAACTGTACACATAGAACTGATGTTGAGTGTTGCCGGCATTTGCTTTTTTATGTTGCCTTATGGAATCTTTTTCCATTTTCACCATTAAGCGAAATTGTGTTGTCTTGCTATCTCTTTCATTGCTTCATTCCATTCTTTTGTTTGATTTACCGCATTTTTGTTCTGACAATTACCACGTGAAATGAAATAGTAAAAAATTTAAACAAATTAGTTGAAGATTAAAAAAAAAAAAACATATAGGGGAAATTGTAAATTGTTGCATTAAATAAGAAACGATGGCTTTGCGCGTGCAATTTGAAAACAGCGATGATATTGGAGTATTTAGCAAATTGACTAACTCATATTGTTTAGTAGCGATTGGTGGTTCGGAGGCATTCTACAGTGTCTTTGAATCTGAATTAGCTGAAACCATTCCTGTTGTGCATACTAGTGTGGGAGGTTGTCGCATTATCGGTCGTCTAGCAGTGGGCAATAAGAACGGTCTGCTAGTACCTAACTCGACAACTGATGTGGAGTTGCAGCATCTGCGTAATAGTTTGCCGGATGCGGTTAAAATTCAACGGATAGAAGAACGGCTATCGGCTTTGGGTAATGTCATAGCTTGCAACGATTATGTGGCCCTGGTTCATCCAGATTTGGACAAAGAAACTGAAGAAATTATAGGTGATATTCTTAACGTCGAAGTATTTCGTCAAACAATAGTCGACAACACCCTAGTGGGATCATATACAGTGTTAAGTAACCAGGGAGGCATGGTTCATCCTAAAACAAGCATACAGGATCAAGATGAGTTGTCGTCGTTGTTGCAAGTGCCATTGGTAGCTGGTACAGTAAATCGCGGTAGCGAAGTTTTGGCTGCCGGCATGGTTGTTAATGATTGGATTTCTTTTGTGGGGATGGCCACTACAGCTACGGAAATTTCAGTAATCGAAAGTGTATTTAAATTAAATCAAGCTCAACCCTCAACCGTAACAACGAAATTACGGGCAGCTTTGATTGAAGACATGTCATAAAAGTTGATTTGAGGAAATTTTGCGAAACTCCTCTACAAATTTATGTAAAACTTTTACATTGTAATGAAATTCTAGTGTAGAAATAAATTCAATTTATGAAGCAAAAAATCAATAATTCAATTTCACTGGCAATCATGTGCAAGGGAAAGGATGAATTTGAGCACTTACTTACTGTGTTATCCAAAAAAAAGCATTTTTTTAAAAATAATTAATGTTAAACAATTCTCTATAAAATAGATCCCGCTCGAATGACCATCCATCTACCTCAGCTGCAACATCAACCCGTCGACGTGGCGGCGCTGGCAGTACCCGGGGAGTCGAACGTCCCAAAATTAGCGAAGCCGATTTAGAAGGTAAATCACCCGAAGAAATAGAAATGTTAAAAACTATGGGTTTCTGTACGTTCGACACGACTAAAAATAAAAAAGTTGAAGGTAACGATGTCGGAGAAGTACATGTAATCCTTAAGCGTAAATATCGCCAGTATATGAATCGTAAGGGCGGTTTTAATCGTCCCTTGGATTTTGTCGCATAGCACCGCAGCATATTTACACTTGCTGCTTACACGGCTATGGTCGCTGTTTAGTTTTAGTCGTCGTAGTTTTTGTCACTTTTAAAGAAACAAAACCTGCAATTTTATGCAATAGACCGGTTTACAAAATTTTAAACATTTTTCAAGTCAAAATTTCCACCACCACCACCTCACCTACCTCTCAATATTTACTTTTTTTTTTTTTTTTTTTTGTTTTTTACGCAATTGTTACAGAACTATATTTACTAAATATATTCTTACTATGAAATAGTTTATATGCGATTAAGTTTAAAAAGAATGCGAAACAAGAACGAAATAGGAACATTTGAAAGTACAATTAACATGAGTAAATAGTTTATGCAAAATTTTGTTACTAATTTTATTCAATCCTTTTTTTTCGTTTTTTTTTTTTTTTAAGTTTTAAACAAGCTTCTACAAGCCCTGCTTTATGCCAGTCTTCTCTCATCTTTTTTGCTTCTTTATGCTTTCTATTCTTATTCAAATGGTAAACATGAAAAGATTTTCAAATCGAATTCAATTTTAATCAAGAAATTTGATTTGGGGGTAGAGAAGTTTTCCTGTTGAAATTAAATTACCATTGGCCGTAACTGAATTTATGTCTTGTTGTCCTTTTCAAAATTTTCTTTATAAATTTCTATATCTAATATTTTAATAAATCTCGAATATGAAACGGGCTTTTGTAACTACAGACTTATGAGTGAGATGTGCTTCAACTAGACAAATATCAATCAATTGAAGGTTACATTCAGTGAAGTTTGACTGTTGATTATTAATAACACATAAGCATTTTTTTTTTTTTTTTAATTAATGAAAAATTATTGCTTACCAAAGAAAAGTTACAAAATTGTTGAACCCTAGATAAGTGATTTCATTTTTTTTTTTTTTTTTTTTTTGCCTTTTGGTTATTAATATTAATTAGTTGTGATATTTTTTTTCTTGCTTTGAAAATTATAATCTAAAATATATTTTCATTTATCTAAAGTGGTCATATTTTTTTTTTCGAAATTCTGATGGAATTTAACTTTTGAGTTTTGATTTAAAAAACTCTTGATCCTTTGAATTTCATTATCATGTTAATTGTATTTTATTAGTTAATAAGTAAGTGTGGCTTTTGTTTAACTGTTTACAACAATAACGCACACACATACATATAATGAGAACATTTTTTAAAAAACTTGTTAGATGAATTAACTGAAATTGTATTTTAAATACAAGAAAAAAAAAAGACAAAAATAATTTAAAATATTTGAAAAATCTTCAAGAAAAGAAAAAACAAAGAAATTAAATAATCCCCCCACACTCACATACAACCACATATTCATCCTCCATACACTGCAATAGTACAATATTTTAACTAGATTTTAAATAAAAAAAAAAAAGAAATTGTGATGATTGTTTTATTATATAAAAATTTTATATATACACAATAATTGCCCATTTTCCCTCCATAAACCAAAAAAAAAAAAAAAAAAATTCCTTACATATATACATACACCTCCCCCACCAACCCCGCCCCTTTTACAATAGACCAAATAAGCAATAGCCAGGGATTTATTTATCTTTATAATTTTCTTTTATTATTTTTTTTTAATTTATTTTCTATTAAAAAAGAAAAAGTATACTCGTGTGTTAGAGTTATAACTAAAAGAAGAAAAAAAAAAAAAACTAACAGAAATAAAAAAGAAGAAAAAATAACATTCAATTATTAAATAATCACAAATTTATATAAGAATCGAACTGAGAAGAGAGTGAAATAGAAATAAAAAATGTTAACAGTTAATTCAATCACAAGTGCCGTTAAATTATTAACTTTAATTCTTGTTTTTAACAAATTTCCTTAAAAACACGAAATAATTGTTCATCTTTTCTTTTATTATTCAATATTCTTGTATCTTTCTTTTATTCATAATTATTTAACTCATAACTAATTAACTATTCCTTTTAACCATTTCACTGCAATAGTTGAATGTTTGGCTTAACTGGGTTTTAAACAAAACATAAAATATTTGGCTTTGCTCATACACACACACACATATATATCTATAGTTTATAAAACGAAATTGCAGGGATTTATTTATACTTTAACTTATATTTATAAATTAGTTTTTTTTTCTTTTTTTTTTCTTTTTATAAACATTTAATAATTAAAGAAAATATTGTATTGATACTAAAGAATAAGGAGAAATTAAATAAATATGTTTTTAAATTGAATATTCTCAAATATATTTTATGTAAGATTCTATGATTCTTGCCGTTCATGTTCACATATTAGCCGCGGACCGATGGACTTTAAAAGAAATCCATATTTACGCGGAATTCAAATTTCTATTAAGCTTCAATTTCTTACTCATGTCGTTAAAGGATCGCTTTATTTTATTATACCTGAGATCGCTAGTTTAAAAACAACACAACTGTACATTTTTCAGGAAATAAATTCCTGTTGGCTTAATAAGTCGTTTGAAACCTTTATTATACGTAAAAACAATTTGTTACATAAAAAAAAATTTTTTTCTCCGTAAAGACGGCCTATGTCAATAGTTTTATACAATTTTTATAGGCGTGGCATTCGATTTTACCCTATTTTCAAAAATGAAAATGTCAAATGAATCGCAGCTTAACGTATTTGATCCGTGTCTAATGATACCAAACTTTTTTAATATAGTAATAGATGTCTTTAAGTAGCGTTCTATATTCACTTAAATGCATTTGAAAGAGAATATGACCTTGAAAGAGATTCGAATGGTGTTAGTACTTCTGCCAAGAAATTAAATGTTTGGATCGGGGTTCTTAGTACCAATTACGAGTTCGGCTACAAATTTGTACATTTTTTGCCGTTTTCTCCGCCAATTTTACTACGCATAAAATGTAAGGCAAGTATTTCTGTCTGATAGCGCCAGATGCTAGCATAATATGGTCCCTCAAATAAGGAGAAATATATAAATACGGAAGTATGGCTTTATAATTCTGAAATTACGAATCAATCGAGAAGTTTATTGTAGCAGAAAACCCGCTTTCAGACTTTAAACGCGTCTTTCTGGATGTTCCAGCATAGCATTTTCGTCAACAATCTCCATTTCTCCCTATGAGAAATCCGAAGGAGATTTTCGCCTATCGGGATTTTCGGATTATCTCTTAACGAAAGAAAGCATTTTCTTGGGTCGAGAACTAAGCAGTTTTATCTAATACTCGTCAAACCAGAAAAAAAAGTAAAATTTTCTACACACTTCTCCATGTAGATGGTGATTTTTTTATACACACGACTGAAGGATGGGGAGGCATACTCATTTTGTTTCTTTTCACAATGTACGTAGCAGGGCAAAGGGTGCTTCAGAGACCCTAGAAAGTTTATATAATCTATAATTCAGCGTGAAGTTCTGAGTTGATTTACCCATGTCGGTCCGTCTGCGAGGTGTTTGTTGTTGACACACTCTTGGTCGGAAAAATGTCGACTTAAAATTTGGTAGAAACATTGAAAGTTTTTGCTGTTTAAGGAAGTGGAAAAAATCGACCACGCCCACATATTACTTTTTTACTTTTCCGAGGCTTTATGCTTACTTATCATAAGGCAAACAAGACAGAATGTTTAAAACTATCCTCCTCCTCCTATATTATCTGCCTAAAAATGGGTTAATTCTAAAATGAATACGGTAGACACCACGATCTGGTGGATTAGTTTTCCTTAGCAATACCAGCGATATGGGTATCAAATAAAACAAGTTGGAGAGTGGAATGCAAAAAGCATAGTGGTGGGTATACGAAAATCGGCCCGCGCCGAATATAGCTTACTTGTTAGTTATTAAGAGATCGTATCTATATTGCTATATTGTCCCCTTTAGGGATAATAACGTCTCATATATATATTTTTCATTTACACAATTTTTTTGATCTTCTTTGCAAAATTTTGATGATATCACAGGGATACCGTTACAATGACAAGCAATCGAAGGAGAAGTCTAACTCGACCAGCAATCGAGTACCATCGGTGCAAAAAGCCTTCATATCGTTTTTATGTTTCCAAAGCTAATATAGCTCCCCGATAGTTACACTCATAAATTGACGTCAGGTTTGCCATTTTTTAGTATTTCTCAAATATAATCTTTTTACTTAAATGTACGCTTTGAATACTCTTCGAATCTTATAAGCCTACCACTCTTCCGTCTATTTCAAAAAAAGTTTTCAAGAATACACTTTTTTGAGTCGTTACGATGGCGTCACCTCTTAAGGCAAAGTTTGGATAGGGCTAGTTTTGTCATCCTTTTATAGGATAGCTTGAGTCATCTACTCCCATATGCAAAACTGGCAAATCTTTGAGATTAAAATATCCTAAAGCTTATAATTTATTGACAAAGTTCTTCATTTATTGTTTCAATTCGTCAGCCATTATGATCGTCTTCGATGCTTTTGGATGACCTTTTTATATAACTTGGTGTTTCCCATAGTTGTTAAGCACATTGCTCCGATTTTAAGCACGTGCTATCAATTGTCGAATTAGCTTTAAAACTGCTCCGCCTTATTATGTATTGAGAATTTGGAAATGAGGCTAATTCACGGTCAAGAAAAAAATTACATTGCTGCTATTGATTTAACGGTAAGTATCAAGGATTCCACTCATTCTTACTTGTCCTTTTTTTTTACTATTTATTAATTATTTATTATCCTATAATTAAATTTAATTACTAATATGTTCGTATATCGCAGCGGTACGAGACGGTATATACACTTCAAAATAACTGCTACGCCCTGCGTAAGTTTCAGATTTAGTGAAATGTTTACAATTCTTATCGATGCGCTGGAAACCGCCATAAATTTTATCGTCAGTGGTTAAAGACACTTTGTAGGTACCCGGCCAATTAGTGCCTACGCAATAATTTGTAAAGCTCTTGGTAGGATGAAAATTGAAAACGAATACTAGACCAGCCCTTTCATAGGCAATCACTTTATCACTCTCATGCTTCCAGCTAACGTAGGCTGGATCGGAATGTAACCAACCGAAGCGTTCTTCTAATTCATTCATGGCCCGATCAAATTCACCTAGGAAATGATATTTCAGTAGATCGTCATCCGCTAAGTTCCATTGACGTCTAGCGTAATGATACGACTCATTATTACCCGGTCGAGGAAAATCTAACCATTCTGGATGACCGAATTCATTGCCCATAAAATTCAAGTAAGCTTCACCGCCCAAGCTATGGGTAATTAAACGGATCATTTTATGCAAAGCCAATCCTCTATCAATAATTATATTCGATTCGGATAAAACAGACATGTTGGTATACATTTCTTTATCCATTAACCAAAATGCTAAGGTTTTATCACCTACCAAGGCTTGATCGTGAGACTCAGCATAAGCTACCGTATTTTCGCGATAACGCCGATTGGTTAGGGTATGAACTAAATTACCCATATTCCATTGATCGTCACTATATTCCTTGAGCAATTGGATCCATTTGTCCGGTATCGCCATACCAAGTCGATAATCGAAACCTATACCGCCTTCGTATATGGGACGACACAGTGTAGGCATACCTGAAACGTCCTAAATCCGAAATTTAGAATAAAACATTTTTCAATCAATGTTTCATTCATTCATTTTTAATTTTCAATTCTTACTTCTGCTATGGTCACGCATTGGGGATTTTGAAGATGCAACATATAATTGGCGAGAGCCAAATAATTTAAAGCATCGGTATCGACATTCATACCGAAATATTCGTTATAATCACCACTGAAGCTTTGATCGATACCTCGAGAATGATATATCATTGAAGTTACTCCGTCAAATCTAAGAAGATTCTTAAAATATTGAATTGAATAGATATTGAAGTGTTTTTAATTTCCCACCTGTAACCATCGAAGTTATAGTTTTCACGCCACCATCTTAAATTGGATAGTAGAAATCGTAAAACCTCGTATTCAACATAGTTGAATAATCGACTGTCCCATAAGGCGTGCTCACCCCTTGGCCCGTCATGAAAATAACAATTATTGGTACCATCGAATTGATTGAGACCGTCTTGAACGTTTTTGCTGGCATGAGAATGCACCACATCCAACAAAACAAATAAACCGCTTTCATGAGCTACATCGATCATGCGTTTCAACTGCTCGGGTGTACCAAATCGACTGGACGCGGCGAAGAAACTGGTCACTTGGTATCCAAAACTAGCGTAGTATGCATGTTCCATAACGGCCATTACTTGTATAGCGTTATATCCTTGCCTTTTAATACGAGGTATTACTTCAGTCGTGAAATGATCGTAGCTTGCAATGCATGGTTCTTGCGACGCTATACCCACATGGCATTCATAGATGCGTAACGATTTAGGTCGTTTAGCACTAGGATACTTGAATGTATATATTTCCTCATCAGCCGGATGCCAAACAAGCTGTTTGAAGTTGACGCCTAAATTGGCTTCCTTAGGCGGTTGCTTGACATACACAGCCCACGGCGATAGCCGATCCAGTAATTCCCCCTTTTCATTGCGGACAATAATTTTAATTTCACTTAAATGTTTTACAGCGGGAGTGCCATCAGCGTTTGGTGGTAACTTTAATTCCCATTTACCAAATTCTAATTTTTGAAAAGGATTCGCTTCCCATTGCCAATTATCTGTAAGTTGAACAAGGGCAAAAGATGCACTGACTTTGCATTCAACAATCTCTAAGAGACCTAAAGACGCTTAGACAAAAAATAAGTACAAGTTCGATAGGAAAAATTTGACAAGGAATGTTCGAATGTCAAAAATTAAAACAAATTTCTCTTTCATAGCCGCTGAAGAAGTAAAAGGGTGCACGATGAAAACATTCGGAAGCTCGGGGAGCTATATTTCCATATCTTCCTGATGAATGTACGGTTCTCGCTAGACTTGGCTTTGTTTTTTCTTTTTTGTGGAAATTTTGATATTCGCAGGAATTAAAATACATATGCTATGTACTTTGAATATTAGGCCGAGTCATAAGTAACTTTCGATGCAGTCAGATAGAATCTGTTGTTCATATTTATCCACTATAAGTTACCGAGATACACGGGTTTTCTATTTTCACTATATAGATGAGGATTCAGTCAGTCTTCTATCAAGTGTTTTACGTGATTCAAGCTGCGTTAAACTACGTTTCTTAACCTCTAAAATGGAGGGAGTCAAAAAGTGGACATTCGACACGAAGTGCTTTAGGAATTTAAACTAGACAATAGCGCTAAGGCGACAGCTGAAGAGATATGCAGCATATACCGTGAAGGACTGATAACTGTTCGGGCAGTTAGAAATTGGTTTGTAAGATACGGGTCTGGAGATGCGGGACGTCAAGTTATTTATGATTGACTCCCTCCTAATAATTGGATACATACATAACCAAAGAGCTATAGCTAACAACCTGTATCAGATATCGAAATAATTTTTTTTTATAAATATTGTTATTAAAATTAATAGGTAATCGTTTCTAAACAATTAACAGGACATAGTAGCTTAGATAGATTAATTTACATATCGATAAAGTTTGGGCTCTATATATTTCTAAGAAAAAAAAAAAAACAATTTATGTCAACAAGATGACCACCCTCAGATAAATATCTTATGGGTTTGTCCGGTTCCAATGTTATGTAAAACTTAATGTAATTGAACGAAAAGGATAATTACGTAGGCTTACTGAAATCTCCAGTCATATAGAGTCCTTTGGCACCGGGTGCCCATTCGCGGGCCACCACTGAATTATCGTCTTTGAAATGTAAACCGTAATATTTGTAACCTTGAGAAAATTCCTCTAAGCCACCTTCCAATTTATCGATTTTATTTAACCAGTCCTGGAGAGCGCCATGTCTAAATGAAAAAAATCGTAAAATAAAATGAATAAAAAAAAGGACTTTATAAAAAATAAAATAAAAGGAGGATTCGAATCTTTTTTTTCCAATCGCTGTGATCCTAAAAAAACGGGTAAAGAACTACATTTTCATATTTTATGATAACGGTTGGGCGCGGCTGATTTTTTCTACTTTCACAATAAAATTGGGAATTTATTTGTTGTATGTGTTGCACTTTATCAGTAAGAAGCCGAAAACAACGGAAAGCAATGGAGAATATTGACAGTTCTTGCCACTGTAGTGTGTCTTTTGCCCGATTCGAGTCATTTTCAAATTCTTTTGCAAATTTGCGGTCATACTTCTATTCATACGCATTTATGATTATCAGCTTTAAAGACAACAAGTAAGAAAATTATAATTGGCCGTGACCGAATCTTTTATACCCATCGCCCATTCCTAAAAGGATTTAAAAGTTAAAGAACTAAATTTTCATGCTCTGCAATATAAAGTGGGAGCGGCTGATTTATGCTATTTTCAAAATAAAGGTTTTTGTCGTATAGGCGAGTGGGCGTTGTAGGCGTGGTCTTTGAATAGTTTAGGGCATTTCCAAATTCTACCGTAAATTTGTAGGTGATATTTCCATTTTTGCGAACGAGAGAATATTTACCGCAAACGATCAACAGTTGGGCGGACGAGCAGACGGACGTGTTTGAGTGCATTTCAAATTTGAAGCTAGTCAAGAATTTACATACTTTATGCGGTTTTTGAAGCTTATTTCTGGGCCGTATAAAAGTATTGGGAAAAAAATTAAATTTTGATACATTAATATTGGGTAGGCGTGGTCAACTTTTTCCCATTTTTATACAGGCACTGCAGCATCGCTCATAGAATATGCAATCAAATTTTTGTACAATTACAAAACAGATGTGCCCTCAATTTATCTAGTATTGCGGGCGTATTCTTTGATCGACTTCGCCCATTTTCAATGCCAAACTGCGTGCCAGTGTTTCCGACATTTTTGATAAATTTGAAATCGATAATTTCATTTTTCCGGCCCGGGGAATAGTTACAAAAGACTGTAAGGACAGACAGACGGACATGCTTAAATCGATTTAGAATTTGATGCTGATCTAGAATATATGTAGTTTGTGGGGTCTCTGATAACTTTTTCTGGGAGTTGCAAAGGTTTTGATAAAATAAATATACCCCTCATATAATAAGCAGATAGTAGAAGTATTGCCGCCCAAATGCTTACTTCCTGCTTTCGTTTTCACTATTATCGGCTAATGGTTCTGCTGCAAGGCGAACGTAAAATTTTCATAAGAGAAAAAGATTCATACGTTATCTTTTCTTTAACTAACCTTCAATTGACCTCATTTTGAATTATTAAAATTTATTTGTAAAATTATATTTTATTGATACAAAAAGTATTCTTTTCGTCTTTTGCTCATTACTTTACAAATTCTCCATTACCAGCAGCTGATCATTTTTTATATGAACTTACCTTCTGCGTATTTCACGTTCATACGGCTTTAGATAGGGATCTAATTTAAATAGATTTTCTATTTCGGCCACTTGCACTTTCATTGGATCCATTTATGTTTTTTTTTTTTGCTTTTTTTTTTTTATGAGTTAATTAGTAAAAGTAATAAGTAAGTATATAAAACACAAATGAAAAATAAAACCTGAGTTCTTCTTATAGTAGCAGCTGCTTACTAAAGAATGAAAAGGCGGATAATTACTATGAACTATATACACACACACAATAGAATCAAAATTTTTTTTTTTTTATTATTTATCTCTTATTACAATGTTTTGACTAATTTTCTCTTAAGCTGTTACTCTTTATATTTTGCCAAAGTCGCTGATACGATAACTTTTTGCAACTTTACGTTAAAATCTTATTTTATTAATGTTTTTATTGAATTGATCAGTTCGCACTTGTCTTTTCGCTCAGTACACTTCTAAAGCTTGTAGCTATGAAAGAGAGAGAGGAAGAGAGGAGGAAGAGCATTTTCGTTATTTGTCTCAATTTTCTTCGATCTTTTGTAGCATATAAGTTAAGACAATTTTATTTAATCCATGCAATCAAGGAAAGTTAAATATTGATTAGTTATGTACGTATGTATTCATGTCACCCATGGCCGACATGTGCAGTAAGAATGTAATATTTTTTACTTTTACTAATCTCCAAACTTCCTTATTCCTTAGGTACGTCTCAGACGTCAGTATTGCTTTAAAATTCGCGGAAGACACAAATTCCTTATTTAAGCCTTTGCACTCGACATTTTTTTTCATTCGTATTCGTCATATGTCACCAACAGCAAAACACCCGAATACTAATTTTTACGATTTGTGTTAAGAACTGCAAATTATTTACAATGTCTCCGCAGCGGAGCCCTCGAGTTTGAAGACCAATTTTAAATGGCTCCGCTCCGGAGCCCTCGAGTGCAAAGGGTTAACAACGAAATAGAGAACGGTATAGCTTTTCTTTACTTCCTGCTCCTTTTTATAATATTTCTTTTTAGAAGCGGAAGAAGTAAGTTGAAGAAGAAAAAGACGAAAGCAAGGAGCACGAATCTAAAAAAACTAGTAAGGGGCTGGTATTGGAGTAAATATAAAAAGTGAATTTATAAGATAAGAATTTTCCAAGCTGTTTATATCAAAAATTTCCTGCCATCAGTCCGTCAGAATAATTTTATTGGATCCCGCTGTACACTGATATACGAAAATGGAAAGTAAAGAAATTTATTATTATTATTATTATTAATATTGTTATAAATTTGGTCAGAGAATAAATTCGAAGATTAAAGTCTTAAAAGCACTAGCATCTAACGCTTTCGGCTTTATTAAAAACTCAACCGAACTTGAGACATAAACTCACGATCATTGAATTGCTGGTCGACGCTCTAGCCTATTGAATATTCCTTCACTGAAAATTAACTTAATCCTGTTAAGTACATGTTACAGATATTCAGATTTGGTTTTCTTTGGTCATAGAATCCGAAAATATGTGCGAAAATTGTTTTCCTTTTTTTCCTTTCATTTTTGTGAGATTCGCTGCAACAAGCAAAACCTATAAGAAAACTTGCAATAACATTATTTCAGGGGAATTTAAAGGAGTAGTCGGCTAACGACAAAGCTAGTCGTACGGTGTAAGCGTCGCAGATTAAAAAACACTTGAATTTGTATAAGTAGTAATCCAAATATGAACAAATCTCCTTGTTTCTATAGTTATCATGGAAAGATGGTCCTAGCTCTGTCTACTTTAGCTGACTTACAAAAATTTAAATGCAGTAAAATTAATAACAAAACGAAGAGAGATAAAAAAGGTTCGTCTATTATGAGTCAGGTCTTCGTCCGTGTACCAAGCACGTTTATTGACCGCCCACTGTAATATGATCGTCCGCTGAGTCATAGTTCGTCCTCTCCTAGCGCTTCTTCCATTAGCATGCTAAACCCTTTTCTTCGATACTCGATCATCATCCAATTTCTGCAAACGTTCGTAAAAGCCATTGACAACCCGCCAATATGGTATCCAGATATAGGAATTCAGTCTGGTTGTCTCTCCGTCTGTACAATGTCTATTGCAATCATTCCCCTGGCCGGAAAAATGAAATTATCAACTTCAAATTTGGCAGTAATACTTAAAGTCCATGCACGCAGGTTGGTCTTGAAAATGGGCCAAGTCAGTCGAAGGGCACACCGACAGTGCTAGATAAACTGGGAATGCTTTTGATTTTCAAAAGGAATTAGAAATTGGCTTTTTGCTCATTCCTCATAAATAACAACAGATAAATGTACAAAAATTTGAACGCATATTTTATGGTCCATGCGTAGTACCTGTACAAAAATGGGAAGAATTTCTCACGCCTACTCAATATGATAGTGCACTGAAAACTCGCAGAAGCAAGCTTCAAAAACGTATATATAGTATAAAGTGTACAAACTCTTGGCCAGTTTCAAATTTGGAATCCATCTAAGCATATCCGTCCGTCTGTCCATTTATGTAGTATCTGTGGTAAACATTCTTCCCGTCGCAAAAATGCAGATATCGCTTACAAGCTTGCAAAATAATTTGGATATGACGCAAACCCCTTAAACAACATTAAGAAATTGAAATTTTTGGTTGTTGATCATATGAAAGAAATTGCTTGATATGAAAAAAAAATGCATCCATTCATTTTTTTGTTTTATTTTATTAATTAAAATTTTTTTTGTTCAGTTTTTAATTTCATTTATGAAATACACGCTAATTTGTTTTTGTATTAATGAATTTTTAATTTTTAATGTTGTCATATAATGTTTTTATGAATGTCTCAGCATAAACATACATATATATATATACGTATATATGTACATATATATATATATATATTATTATTATTTGCATTATTTTATTTATTATTATTATCAATAAATTTTAAATAATAGTCTGGTTTTTGTAACATTTTTTTTTTTTTTTTTTTTTATTTTAAATTTGATAAATCAAATACTTATCAAATACTTTAATTTATGCTGTAAACACTTAGCAAATAGTAGTTTAAGATGTTTTGTAAGTATGTATATATGTAGATGCTTTCAAATACTAAAATCATAATAATAAAAATTATTTTATAATAAAAAATAAATACAAAAATGAATATCTTACAAAGGAGAAAAAAAAAAAAGAAAAATATATTATGGCATTTTTTGTTTTCTTTTTTAAAAATCTTCAAACTAAAATTTATCTGTGGTTTGTCTGTTTTGCTTAATTAAGAAAAAAATTATTTGAATGAAATAATCATATCGTCGTAAAATAATATTATAATTAATTAAACTTAAATTAAGAAAATGATACAAAAATTATTATAATTATAATTATTTATTATTTTCTTTTTATTAAATCATTAAAAATAAGAAAAGTGGTTCATTTATTTAAAAAAAAAAAAAATAAAAAAAATAAAACTGTTTAATTGAATTGTTTAAAATTTATGATTTAATATAGATTTTGTTTTTCTTCTTTATCATTATTATGAACATATCTAAATAATTTTACATGTAATGTACGACTTAATGTACGAAGTCTTAAATTTTAAATAGTTTATATAATAATTTATATATCTTCCACGATCTTGTCAATTTTCATTTCGTACCCTTGACAAAATTTCTAAATAGCGACGATTGACCCAATAATGATTTTTAAATTGCATGAAAGTTCTCCCAGAAAAAAAAAAAAAAAAACAAATACGGATTAAAAAGACGAAAAGCTACATTTGCTTCTAAGCGTTGCAACGAATCTACTTTAAGTGAATTAAGTAAAAATCGTACAATATCTTATTTACTTCGGTGAACGTCAAGTAATTTTACAGATTCAGATCAATGTTATTAGTAATGCGTGAAATCATTTTTTAATGCCTCTTCTGCTTAAGCGAATACATTTATATATTTTTCTATTGTCTTAAAGGGCGGGAGAGATTCAAAATCCAGGGGTAGACTCGAATTATATTCAATATATATATATATATATATATTCAATATATATATATATATGTATAGCAAATTCCATTGCTAATTGACTGAGTGAGTGGATTGCCTTAGCTGTGCCTCTATATTTTAGAAACTCTCAGGTTCATTTAGTTCAAATTCGAGATATTTAAAAGAAAAAATAAACCTTCTTAATAAATAACTGATTAAGGAAAAAGTTCGTAGCGCTTTTCTCCTTTGCTTTTTTTTTTTTTCCTCTAAAATTCACTGTCATTTTTGCGATATGTTAAACGAACTTGCAAGTTGGATGGGAAAACCTTTTGTCATCTTCTAATGAAATCATAATTGCCTTCATGGTAGAACTTTTGAAATCGCTGAGCGAAAAACAAAACCAAGTGATCTTCGTAGCTACCTTTACACCGTTGAGGCGTGTAAGCAATGAACAAAATATGTTTGCAGCGGTGTCGTAAGATGAAATGTGATCACGTGTCTGATCGATTTGATCAATGATTGATCGAGTGAAGAACGACGCTTCCCCAACATCTATATAGCAAGAGTAGAAACGATGATCTAATATTTACGTGAAGTTGATTTTAATAAAGATAAAAAGGTACACGCCCCAAATATCTTCGCAGTAGCAATTACCTGCAATCACTGAAAATGTCGCATATAATTTTCAATATTAAAATGATCAGCTCTCTTTTGCGAAAGAAAATCGCCTTTCGAAACAAAGAATTCCAATAAAAGTTGTGGATAGTAGATGACCGGGTCTAAGTGAAAAAACGATCAATCAATAAAGCACAAGAGTTACTCCAGTTTGGAAATTGACTCAAGAATCACCTATCAACAAAAACGGATTTCCTTTCAAATCTAGTGTAAACAAGAGAGAAGGATGCTTATGTTAAATTCGAAAACAGGAAAAGTGAAAAAGATATCTCCAAACATGCATACATATCTGTATACGTTGACCGAATCTCATAGGTGGAAATGTGAAGATATCTTCGGCATGCTTACATATGTGACTGCATCTCATAGTTGGTTATGTAAATTTTATCTTGCAAGGTTAACAGCTACAGTGTTGTATATTCGCTTTTATCAGAAGTGTACTCTCCCAGAGCAGACAGAAAGAGAGAGAGAGAGAGATAGAGAGAGAGAGATAGAGAGAGAGAGAGAGAGAGAGAAAGAGAGAATGATTATAATTATATATTGGTGAATGGCAATTTTACATGGCCAAGTTGAATTTGGAGACACATTTTGTTATAAACTGAGCCCAATACTTTCTTATTCTGTTCTATTTACTAGAAATGCTTTCTTTTCAAATTTTTAAATAATTTTGAGGGTAACCTAGATCCTATATTTAGCTAACTTTCGAACTCTCGATATGCCGATGAGAATTTTCAAAATTTATTTTGACCTTTCATCTGGAATTTCGACGAATCTTAACGAAAGTTGTGGGTTAATGTTCGTGGTTTTCATAAACGGGCGAATGACGAAATTGGTTCCGCTATTCACACAATGCACACACATTATATGACATATCCTTTACAAACATTTCGCTGATCTAATACAGTCCAGTCCACTCCGTATGGGGAATACAAAGATCTAATACAGTCCAGTCCACTCCGTATGGCGAATACAAATAACGAATAAGTTTAGACAGGACCAACGATAGACAAATTGAAAGTGATATGTGTACTTCGAAATTTATGAAGAAGTTGTGAGACGATGAAAACAAATATTGCTACACTTGTTTCAAAAGCTCGACTACTATGAAAAGATGTTTCAATTTTAACCCTAACATTTATTGGTGATATTCAGATTAAATTGATTGTACCTGCGTGAAAAGGAAACAAGTGTGAAGGCGCGCCTCTATATTGCTATTGTGTTACAAGTAAATAAATAAAAATGATATCATGGTCATAGTACTGGTCCAATTAAGGTCATTTAAAGATATATATGTGCACAAAAAACAAACAAGTTGTACATAGTATAAGGAAATTAAGGTTTTGCAGATTTTCACAATTCCATGTTGAAAAGGCTAGTGAAAGAAGTTTATGAAAGCTTAATTCAAAATAGTTTTTTTGGGGGGAGCGTGGCCTCCAAGAGATTTTCAAACTACGTATAATTATTCCTTTCATGCATTGAGTACAAAATGTTTAATATAAACGAATTTTATCGCAACGCGATTTAAGAAATTTTTTTTTTTTTTTGATTTAAAAAAAATATGTTGTTGGCAAAATTGTGGAATTATTTAAAAGTCGACCTAATTGGTCGCCAGCTAAACCCTACGCCAGTACTTGTCCTTTTAATGTCGCTTCATTAGTTGCTATTACCGCGACGGGGGTCGAAGTATTTAGTGTGGAGTTTTGAGCAAGTTGCGCTGTCAAGTGATGATTGGTTTGCGTTGTATGCAACGGTATAGTGGTGCCATCTGCTGTCACTATAACTGTTGTAGGCTGTTGGGAAGGATGAGTAGTAGCAAGTGCTGCTGTAGGCGTCGCTAATGAACTGCTATTGCTGTTAACCTGCAAAAGTTTGATACCAGGCTCATTCCAGTCTTGTAGCGCTGCAAATTGTTCTTCATCAGATTTATTGGGATGCGGAGCTGTGCTCGCTAATATAGTACCATCTGACGTCGATAACAGTATGGCATTAGGAGGTAATTGAAAACACGCTATAGTACCATCTGGTTGTATAGTTTGTATAATCTGTGGCGTTGTTATTGTATTGCTGGTTGAATGTTCTGCCGTTAGCGTATTGGAGTTATTAGGAGAGGTATTTGATGTTACCGCAGCAATCAAATCATTTTCTTCAATTTCTTCTGAGGTTAAGTATTCAACTTGATCAGTTTCTTCCACCTCCTCGATTAGTTCGTTGTTATCCGTTGGATCATTAGATTCCTCCACAAATTCATGCATGTCAACGTCGTCCTTAATATCAACCATAGTAGGGGTTGCATTGTCGTCATCGTCACCGTCAAGAACTTCTTCAACATATTCCATTAAAGCGGAGGTATTTTCAACATCGCCATTCGAAGTTAAAGGCGGCGACATGAGTGTAGTCGGCATATTAGTCGGACTAGATTCATCACAAAACTTCGCGGTTAGAGCTGTACCCTTCGGTATAGGATAGCGTTTAAGAATTTCTGCAGTACTTGCCGGTAAGATATCTACTGGTGAGTTACATGACTTGGCCTTTTCGCCTTCTTCGGCAGCATCAGCATCAGCACCAGCGTCAGCATCGACATCAGCATCAGCGTCATCATCATCATCATCATCATCTCCAATGATAACTGTTTCTGCAGCAGGAGAGCTAACGGGAGCGCTTACAACAGTCGCTGTAACAGCGTTTGTTAATTTCGGGACTACACTTGTTTTAGTTTTGGGAGCAGTCAACGCTGGACCAGTTAGTTTGCGGGTGAGCAAAATTTGTATAGGGCGTCCAGTAGACGTTAACGGCAGACTATTGGATTTCTTAATATTGTTGATGATGACATTGGTACGTCCACCACTCTTATTCAGATCTCTGGCCAGTGTACGTATAATTTTGAAGCTATTATTGTTGTTACTGGTGCTCGTTACATGTTCGCAGATACTGCTATTTTATTCAAGTAGTAAAGGAATTGGGAATAGGAAGTTTAGAGGTTAGTTATTATATTGTATTTGGTTCAATGGTTTTATAATTTAATTTTGTTTCTTTTTGATTTCTTGTCAGAACAACCGAATGTATTACTCATCACAAAATCTGTAAACTGATCAACAAAACCAAAGGCTGTAGACTTGCGATTTTGATTGAATAGTCGAGCTTGGGCCGCCGCCTTTTCTTGTTTCGCTATTACCTCTTCATAATAGATTTTATCAGCTTCGGTTTTCGTAATAGCCAGTGAGACTGGAGATTGCGGTGTCGATGGCATAATATTCGAAGCATTATTGTTGCTACTACTTTCATATTGATTTTGTTCTAATGAGGTTTTACTCGCCGCAGATAACGCTAATGACGCTGATGATGACGATGAGGATGATGATGTTGGTGGTGGTGGTGGTGGTGGTGGTAGTGGTGGTGGTGGTGGCGGTGGTGATGATGGTGGTGGTGGTGGTGGAGGTGGTGGTGGCGGTAGTAGTGGTGGTTGTGGTAGCGTTGGTGATATTTGTGTAAAATATTGTAATGATTTTATTGAGGGCAATGACGATAATTGAGTAGTGTATTGTATTGATGTTGTTGATGACGATGATGAAGATGTGGTAGTTGTTGTTGTTGTTGTTGTTGTTGCAATAAAAGGTCTTGTTAAGGGCTTGACAAAATCATTGTTGTTGAGGTATGGATTGTAGGTGTTTTGGTTGTTGTTGTTGTTGTAGCTTTTAAAAAAACCTTAAGGTGTGTATGGTAGTTAGGAAGTAGGTTTTGTTGTTGTTGTTGTTTTTTTTTTCACAAATCATATCCACATAATTAAAACCAAAATTGTTGAGAATAAATACATGAAAATAAAGGGCGAAGAAAAGAAAAATTAAAAAATTTTTATTAATTATATTTCTTTCTTTCGATTAAAATGAATTTTGTATCTCAAATTAAAAATTAAAAAAAAAAATTAAATTAACGATATTAATGGTTAGTAAATAGATGAAAGATGATTTTAACGTCACAAAAAAACAAAAATCATAAGTAAACATAAAACAAAAATATTGTACAAGTAAAAACATCAAAAAAAATTAAAAACTTCAATATAAAGGTTTTTTTTTTTTTTTTTTAAATTTTCGCAAAATTTTTCCCCGTTTTCTTCTCAAACTTCAAAAAAGATATTAATTTAAATTAAAAATCTCTAATTAAAATTTAAAGCATCAGAAGTTTTTGAAACAATAAAATTTAAAAAAAATCTATTGCAGGAAAAACCGCTTATTTTTCCGGAAAATTCCAATACTTCGTTAAAAATTGGAAGCTAATCAAAACTCCAGATAGTTTATAAATCATATAAAAATTTTTCAAAATAAAAATGAATAAATAAATAAATAAATAAAAAAAATAAAATATGATCCCAAGAACTAATTTAGAATTAAAGAGTAAGAATAATAATAAAAATATATAAATAAAAAATCCACATACCTTTTCATCAAAAAATTTTTGTTTTAAACAAAAATTTCTTTTCTCATTCATTGTTAAAAAGCAAAAAAAAAAAAAAAAAAAAAAAAAAAAAAAAAAAAAAAAAAAAAAAATGCAATTTTTAACTGCAGCAGCCGAAACGGGTGTTAACAAAATGAGTTCATGAGCTAGAATTCAAGAGAGTTTGAGTTTGGAGTTTTAAGGTTAGATACTCTCACAGGATGTTAGATGTAATGTAATGATGGTTGGATGGATGATGCTTGGCTTTGTTAAATAGTATAACAACAAACATTTAGATGACGAAATTGAAATTGAAGAAAACCGCTTAGAAAATATTTGAAAGTAAGAAGAATTCAAAGTGCTAACAGCACGGATTCGTTGATATCATAACTGGTTGTTGAATATTGTGGTATATGTGAATTTTTTGTTTTGTTTTGTTTTGTTTTTTTTTTTTTTTGCATTTGTTTCGTTCGTGTTCAAATGAAAAGAGAAGAAAAAAAGATGTTTGAAAAAAAAGAAAAAACAAATTTTAATATTAAAATTATAACAAAAAAACAAAAGCTAATAAAAAAAAAAGGTGACGCTGATAACTATTTTTAAGTTATTTTATTCTAAATAAACGAAGGAACTCAAATAAATAAACGCATAAATCAATAAAATGCACAAAATTTTACAAAAAAAAAAAAAAAAAAAAAAAAAAAAAATCATAAACTCTTTTCAACTTAATTTTAAAAAAAAACTTTCGAGATACTTAACATCAAGTGTTTAATAAAGTGTTAGGAAGAGTGTGGTGAGTTAAAAAGTTAGTAGTAGGAAAAAACAGAGTAAGCACAAATTCCTTGTGTAAAAGTATTAACAGTGGCAATAGAGTAGGAGTAGTAGTAGTAGTAGTAGTAGTAGTAGCAACAATAATATCTTTTTGATCACACACAACTACAAATTTACAAATAATTGTTTTCGTAAACAATGTTTTCTTGTGCACTCAATTCGCATACAAATCTTTGTATACATTACTATTTTTAAAAATTCCGCTAAGAAACATGTTGCTAGGTTAAATTTAATAATAGAAATTTTTTTTTGTGCCCAAAACAATTCTATTAGAAGAGAAATATGCACTACTTGTCAACAAGTTTCGATACATCAAGGCGTATGAAAACATGCTTTTATGCAAACATTGTTTACTAATTTAATTATTTTTCGTTGATGCAAATCTTATTAAACAAAAAAAAAAAAAAAAAAAAAGAAGAAAGTACCAACTTATATAACAAATAAAATTTAAATATATATATATATATATTCATTTAAATACAACAACAAAAAAATACATGAAAATTTAATAAAATCAAAAATTAATCCTTTCCAACCAGAGCAACATGTTTCAAGAAATTTTTTAATCTACCGTAATACTGCCTATCTACAGCCTTGTTTTACTCGTCAAAAACAATTAAATTACAATTAAATTAATATAAATATCGACGCATTCGCAATTGTACTGGCAAGAAAAATACATATCTATGTACTTAAAATGCAGAAGAAGAAGGCAATAGTGTTGTAGTCGTTACCTAATTTCTTTGGTTTCCAATAATGACGTTGCGTTTACGTCACTAACTGCATTTATCATAGACGTAGGCGAGAAGGGCAAATGATACATTGAAGTCGCCGCATCCAAGGCATATGCGTCACCACTTTTTATTAATAAATCATTTTTCAATTCCATAAATTGATGATGGGGATGATGATGGGAGGGTGCCGCCGCCAATGTAGTCAATTGATGGTGTTGAGGCTGATGTTGATGTTGTTGCGGCTGATGTGGATGCTGATGGTGTTGTTGCGTACCTTGATGATGGGTTAATGTTTGATGATGTAAGCTTGGATGGCTATTCGTTGAAGCTTGGTGGGTTTGTTGCTGTTGTTGGTGGTGCTGGGGATGCAGCGAAGGATCAGCCGCAGTTGTTAAATGATTACTAAATGTATACTGCGGCGTACTGGTGCCCATGCTGTACGTAGGGCACAGTTCAGCCAATTCATTTGGTTCCAATTTAGTAGCTGTGGTTTGATAGCTTTGTAAGCCATCTGGCGTAAGAATTTGATAAGTTTGTAATGTGCCGGTAATATGTTGCGGATCGCTACTGGATGACGGAGCTGCCGGTGTAGCAGCGGTCGATGATAGATAGGCTACATTTTCAAGCTCGTAATGTTGAGCCGATGCATGACTAGAAGTAGTGGTATTGGAATTGGAGGAAGGCTGAGGTGCACTTTCAACTTTAATTTGCGGCTGATGCGTCACTAAGGTTTGTTGAGCTTGCTGAAGTGTGGTTGTACCAGTTGCCTGAGCTGGTTGTGATTGTAGCTGAATGTGTTGTCTAGCAGGTGCCTGAGTAGTATATATAGTTTGCGTGCCATCTAAGGTCGCATTAGCATTTATTGTTTGTATCGAGGGCAATGGCACTAAATTGCCAGCTTGATCCTGTATCATAATGCTTTGGCCATGCAGCTGCTGTTGCAGTAATGCTTGCTGCAAGTCAATTTGATTGGAATAGATTAAGGTAGTAGTGGTCGGACCATTGCTATTAGCTGCAGCCACTGTTGTTTGGTGCGGCGTTTGCGTGGTTATAACACTGGACTGTTGCGGTTGTTGCAGCAAGCTATTAGCGTGCTGTTGTGTATTAGCAATGGCCAACTGAGCCCCTCCTGGTAGTATCATACCGTTGAAATCTATTGAAGGCAATGGATGATGCTGCGGCTGCTGTTGTTGTTGTGAAGCCGATATGCTATGCTGAACTGTAGCCGGTTGCAGTATAGTCGAACTTTGAATTTGGAGGCCACTGCCTTCCGTGGAATGGTCCGAGTCGGCATTTTGGACTTCATCTAACACGCTATCAATTTGAGCTAAACGTTTTTGGGTAGCAGCATCTTTGGCAGGGCTTTCTTTCACGATATTCTTCTTTAAATTGGGTAAATTATTGCGTGGTCTGCGTGTTCTGGGAGTTTTAGTGTTGCCAGTAGAGCGAGATTTCTTAGCCGACGGCGGAGTTAAGGCTACGCTTTCGATTGCAATTTTGTCGACATTGGCCGCCGTTGCAGCTGCCATAATATCGCCGTGCTTATCTTTTTTATGCATTTTCATTTTGTCTGGTCTAGAAAATTCTTTATTGCATATTGGACATGCGAAAATTTTACGATTGACCCCCTCGTGAAAGAGGTAAGCGTGTCGTTGAAAGCTGTATTTGTTTTTAAAAGTCTTGAAAACATTATTTTTGGCACAAACCAAGCAATAGGAAACACCATCGATTATGTGTTCGTACCGTTGAATATCAAGGCCTCGCACAGACATTTTTTCCAGATATTCTCCCTGTTCATCCCCCGAAACTGTTCGTGTTTTACGTTTACGTTTTTGTTTAATAGGCCCCGCAGGCGGAATGGGAACCGCTATAGATTCAGTAACGGTTTGATTGTTATCGTTGTCATGCATCGTTATAGTTTTATAAGTAATTGTCTGCGATTGTTGTTGTTCTTGTTGTTCATCTACTTGGTTTTGTGTCGGATCAATTTGTGCAGACTGGGCTTGAGACTGCGGCGAGGCAACAATAGATTGGAATTCCTCGTAGCACTCGTCTTCAAAACTTTCATCTTCATATTTAATAAGAACGTCTTCTTGTTGCGGATGGTGTTGTTGTTGCTGATGCTGTGGCTCTTGTTCGAGTATAGGTTCACTTTTAATTACTTCATATTCGCTGCCTTCAAATTTGATGATGGTACTGCCTCCGTTTGATGAACCGCTGGCTTCTTCATAGTTTTCATAAACAATGGTCGTTGTTGCCGTAGTCGGCCCGTTATCGGTGCAGTTTCCGCTTCCGTTGCTGGCGGCGGCGGCACTGGTGGTGGTAATGTAGTGATATTGTGGTTGCCGTTGGCTTCCGCTATCATTGTTGTTGTTGTTGTTGTGATGTATGTGCACAATGGCATTGCCGTCGCTGTTGTCGTGGAGCACGGTGCCGGTTGTTGCAAGGTGACTGATGGTGTTGGTATCATTGACAGCGGCATTGGTTGAAGTTGTGGTGAGCAGTAAGGGGGACGAACTAATAGTGGTGACCACATTGTCTTAATTTTCAAAAATTTGTTGTGGTTTAAATTAAATATACATGTGTTTTAAAAATGTAAAAAAGATTTTTGTTGTTGTTGTTGTAAAAACAAAGATTTGAAACAAAAAAAAAAAAAAAATTTGAAAAACTAAAACGAATTTTCGTTGTTGTTGGTTTGACAGATAGAAAAAAAAAAAAAAAAAAATTAAAAAAAAATTAAAATAAATACATATTTAAGTGTTTTTTTTTTTTTTTTTTTTCTTGAATAATCTGTTTTTTAATGAAACCAAAAACTTTTAAATAACAAATACAAATTGATTTCTTCAACTACGTCTACTAATAATTAAATGGAATAAAATAAGTTCAACATTTATTCAAAACTAATGAAGCAGAAATTAAAACTGATATTTTCGCAATAAAACAACTAAAACTAAAATCTTTGTATTCATTACTCTTATCATCTTGTTGAGCATTACAAGTGTGTAAGACGCAGTGTTTAAGACGCAGTACTTGCTTCTCCGTTGGTAAGTGGAAACAACCAAAATTATGACAATTAAGTATTTTATTTTTTGAATTTTGTTTTAATCAATTTTTGATAAAAAAAAAAAAAGGAAGAAAAAGATCAGTTCCAATTTCGACTACAAAAATTACACACAATTTGTTAACTGAGTCACGAGTAACATTTGAAAAAAATTCGATTTTTACGAATTCGTAAAGTTTTTAGAACGAAAATCGAAAAAGAGAAAAATTTATTCACTTTGAGGCACATTTTTTGAATACGCATCACGTGCAAAATCTTTTCATTAATTGCGTGAATGCCAGTTAATATATCGATCAAAGATCTTTCGATTCGTAGCTCGAAATGGCTCCAAGTAACTATTAGATGTTTGCAAAAATTGTGATCAGCCACTTGTCCAGGTAAAACCGATAAAGTAGTGGGAAATACCAGTGCACATAACGGTTGATTTCGATAGTTTTGATCGTCCTCTGCATGAAATAACAGTTTTCCGTTCAATATTATTGACTTATTCAGCGTGTTGCTAATTATGGAGCGCTCAAGATTCTGCTTCTTACAAATTCACGACGATTGGACGATTTAAAGAAATCTGATGCCGAAGCCTCCATCATATTCCATTTGTCGGTTTTGAATAGAGACAAGAATTCCCCGTAAATGCAAATTTTTGGCCACTTTTGCAGCAAAAGTTGTCCAGAATACACTATTGCAGCTCGCATTGGAAGTGGATGATCACACCCAACATACTCCCCAGACATAGCACCTCCTGGTCACAACTTTTTCAGTTCGATGCAGTATGGCTTGGCTGGCATGCGATTCCTCCAAATTGAAGAAGTGCGAACAGAGGTCGATGAGCGGATCGCTGCCAAGCCAATATAACATTTTTTTGACATGATGTCGCCCTTGTTATCAAATATATTGCAAAATAATGTGGAAAATGATGGAAACTATTTTCATTAACGTGTATACCACACAATAAATGGCTTTTTCAACGTAAAAAAAATAATGATCAAAATTTTTGCAAACATCTAATATGAATTTATGGCGGATTAATTATGTGTCGATGTTTATGCGAGCTACTTCGACCCGTTTTTCAGCGAATATTTTCGTCTATGGCATAAAAACGGAAGCATCTATAATGTAATTTAGGCTTAGTTTTCATAGGCTCTAATGTAGAATCGTCAAAGGCAAAGCCAAGATTTATTGATGGCAATGCCGTGAAAATCTTTCCACCAAGTCATTTGTATTTTTGATCTGCAAAAAATCATTTCAGCTAGAGTTCTGAATGCTGTCTTCATTTTCGCAATTTAGAGAGTATTCCACTCAGTAGAACGGTATGCGCAGTAGTTCCCCTGTATGGTATGGACTTTCGCGTTAGTACAAATGGCAAAGGCAAATATGGTAAGTAAAAAAAGTTACATCTTTGCTCGGAGTAACTGAATAAATTCTCTTCTTTCACGATTTTCTCATGTGATCGCTGATCGGTTCAATAACTACTTTTTAATGCTTTTTTTCTACTGAGCTAAGAAATGATTCGGTGATATACTGTATAAGAATTTACTAAAAATCCTTTTAGATTGATATAAAAGAATAATCAATTTCTAATAGTAATTGATAATGATTGGTGGGTAGTAGTAGTAGATTGGGAAGAGGTCTCTGTTTTTTGTTTTTGTTATGAATAATAATAGTAATAATTTTGTGCATTTTATGATTTTTTTTTTTTTTTTTACTTTCTGCCTTTTTTTTTATTTTGCAGTAAGATTTATGTAAGTAATGACTGGCTTTTTTTCTTCTTCAGTGTTGTTGCATTGCTTGCGCTGTCGTGGTTGTGGTTGCTGAATTTGTTTTTCTTTCTTTATTGTTTTAAATATTGAAGTTAACTAAACAAGAAAATAAAAGTAAATAAATTATATAAAAAAGGAAAACTAAAAAACAAAAAAGAACAAAGAACAAATTTCTTATCGAGAGAATAAAAACAATTCAGAAATATTTATTTCATAAATTATGAAATAGAAGCAATTTGATGTATGATTGATGAATGAAGTTTATGAAATAGTGGGTGGGGGTGTGGCCGAGGGAAGAAAGAGGGAAGGAACGAACTTTCAAATATTTGAAGTGTTGGGTTTTTGTGTATACAGATATACGAGATTCGAGATTGAGCTCCGTTTTGTTAAAGGGGGGAAAAACCAACAATTTTTATTTTTTTAATTTTTTTTATTTTAATTTTTTTTTAATTTTATTTTGTAAAATAAAACGAACAGGCATGTGTTTTAAAATAAAAGTTAAAATAAAATAAGCAATTTATATAAAAAAAAAAATATAAATATATATATATACATATATATATAAAAAAATCATACCAAACCAAACACAAATGAATAACATTTTTAAGTAAAAGTTAGTTTATTAACTGATGATGAAAAATAAGAACGTTAACAGAGCTGATAGATGACGGATGAGTTAGTAAATATAATTTTACAAAACAAATATTTTTACAATATTCGTATACAAAGAACAGAGAGGTTACAACAACAAAATTCCAAATTAAAAAAAAAAAAAAAACCCACATTGAGCGAGATAGAAAATAAATTTTCTTTTCAATCTTAATGCATTTCTATCTCTTTTCGCAGCTGCTTACCTTGAGAGCCGCCGTTGTTGCCCGCCGATATTAAAGCATTATGGACGTTTTGTGTTTGCGGTTGTGATGCCTGATACCTTTGATTATCGCATATAATTTCGGATTTATATTGAAATAATGTACCGTCAGTATTGGTTGTGGCAGTGGCCGGAGGACTTGTATTATGATTGCTAGGACTTAGCGCATCACTCGATGCCACTTGCATTGTTATATACTGCGGAGGAGGCTGATGATTGGGAATACCATTTAGAGTGTTAGCTGCCGGCAACATGCTGTTGCTGTAAATTATTGTATGCTGCTCCGTAGGATTTTGATCTTGACTAGAATTTGTATAAGTTGCTGTTGCTGACGAAGCCCCAGCTAATGATAGCGCTGTAGAAGATGCGGGAACGATTGCCTGAACAACCACGCGAGCATCTGTTGTAGTCGAAGTGGATATTATTGGATTTGTTGTTGGGGAGGTTGTTGTTGTGGAGGAAGTTATTGGTTCAATCGCCGTCGATTTTGTGGTCATTTGTGTTTGCTGCTGCTGTTGTGGTTGCTGCTGCTGCTGCTGCTGCTGCTGCTGTTGAGATTGTTGATTCAGTTTCGGTATTTTACCCTCAAATTTACGCCGTTGTTGCATAAAATGCAATGAAGGATGTTCGCTAATCACAGCAGCGAAACTGTAATTATTCGCCGGATAAGTTTTACTTTCAGAGTCTGAAAATTTTTGAAAAGATAAAAATATAAATTTTTTAAAGTTTTGTTTTTAATACTTTTTTAAAAAAAAAAAAAAGAAAAAATTAAAATGCATCATTAATAATAGTAGAGAAATGTGTTCATATAACAGCTGTAGGAAAACGAACATTCGAGTAAAGAAAAATAATAAAAGTGAAAATTAATAACTGGATGTAACAAGAAATTTGAAAATATCATTAATAAAATTATAAAATCGAGTGTTGGCAAAATTTCTTCGGTTGTTTGTGCCCGATAGATACAGATAAGAGATACAGATATGGATTTCTTCGGAAATTTTACTTTTGTTCATTTTAGGTACTTTTGATATTTCAATCAGCGAAACCTTATCCATACACCGTGAAGTCTACGCATCACGCATCAAAACCTTCATATATTGAGATAATTTCTTGAAATTTTCACTCGCTCCAACAATTGCTCTAACATCAATTTCAAATCATTTTTATTTCATTAAGCAATTATAAATCTTTTGGAAGAACTCAAATTGTTGTACGTCAGTTCTCAAATTACCTGAAAGAACTCAGAACCATGGAGGAAGGAGAATATTGCAGCTGTGCGTCATTGAGATTCCAATTAACCAATTAGGGGTCTTACTTACTAACCTATTGCCGTTTACAGTTATTAGGGCCTAATGCAAGATGCACGCTTTAAGCCCTTTGAAAGAAGATGGCGTTATTCGTCATAGAAACAACTTTGCTGACAAGGCCGACTTTTGGCTCAATGCCTTCTAGTGGCGCATTTGATTTGATTCAACCAACAAGGAAAAGCGTTACCGGAGGTATTATTTTATTGCATATATAAATGTGAAGAGCATTGTAAATCTATTTGGTTTCCACATAATGCTGTGAGACGCCATGCAATCGAACAATCGAATGAAAATTTTTGTTTAGTTCCCACGGGAATTCGAGCGCCTATTTCACCAGCATATATATATGTTCCGCCTACAGGGACAAGAAGAAGGTTATGGAAAACGTCCGCTTAATAGTTAGTGCATAGAACTTAAGAATTCTCTATGCCATTTATAAAAAAATTTATATAAAAATTGAAATCATTAAGAAAAAAGTAAAAATATTATAGTGAGGTAAGACCCACCCACATTAAATGTCTTAACCCACTTCGCTTAGTACAGTTGCACAAATAACTAACATTTCAAAATCAAGCATTATATGGGAAGCGGTCGAAAAAATGGTCCGATCCGAACCATTTCGTTCGTGGGTTGAAACACTTCCAAGTACGAGATCTCCTCAAAATATGATCTGTAAGTTGACCGCAAGAAAAAAAAAGACGGAACAATTGGAAAAGCACCTCTAAATTGGTCAGTGAGAAATGCTTCTAGCTCAAGTCCTTCTGGGTTTCGGATATATCCGCACTTACATAATGTACCTTTGTACCATAAAGTGGTTTTAAAAAGCTCAAGCTTGATGCCCAGATTTATTACTGTATATAGCGAATATGCTTATGTAGAAGACAAACGAGAAAGTTTTATTCGTCATGGAATATTTGATGCTATCCAAATATCAAGACGATTCGTAAAAATTGTAAAATATTTTGTCCATAATAAGTTCATTGATGTAAGCAATTTTCGGAAAGAATTTTTGAAAGGTCAATGGAGTATTTTTACTATGCTTAGGTCATTAGGTTAACGTGTTTGTGACCGTTGGTCTTCTTGCTGGAAAATGGCAACGTATTACGTCGCACTAAGCAAAGGCTTTATTGGCTCTTAGATTAGTATCTGCTAAGGATTAAAAGTGACGGTTTTTCTGCCAAAGCTTTTAAAGACATGATCTGTAATCATTAAATACCGATATCTTTCTTTCTTTTTCTTACGAGGGGGGCAGAAAGAAGTATATGAAAATATATCGATCAACAACATTCATTGATAAAGAATATTTATATCTCTGATGAGTTTTCCTATTCCTATTAGGGGGGATGGGGGTTGCAAAGACACATACAATTAGACTTAGGAAAATGAAATATTTTAATAAACACATAATGATAATGTTAAAATAGAAAGATATATTATGATGAAGAGGTTAAAATATATATTATATAAAAAGGTAGATTAGATGATAGATAAATTTTATGAAAATATTTACATGGGATAAATGCTTGGTTTTTTGTTATAATGATGTCGACATTTGGATGTAAGGATGGATTTGATGTGTGTAAATGCGAAAGGAAACAAACATAGAACAATAGAGGATTGAAAACCAGGTGTGTGTGTGTGTGTGTGTGTGAATGTATATAAATAATATTTATACGCATCATTTTATATAATCATTTATTTTGTTAGATAAATCCATTGAAGAGGCTTTAAAAGCTCTCACCTCCACCTCCACTACCACCACCACCACCACCATTACTAACGCCGCCAGATGTTGGCTGATTTAATGTTAATTTTGCTGTTGTTTTAAACGAATTACAACTACTATGATTAAGGTGTAGAGAACCTTCTGATCTCTTCCGTCTGGTAGAATTTTTCCGTGGTAATTTTGTGCTAGAGTTTTGATTACCGGTGCCGTTGCTGCTGCTGCTGCCGCCACCACCACCACCACCACCACCACCGCTTCGACGACCGCTTTTGGCAGTTGATGTCGAAGAGGTTGACGATGCTGGCGATATGGAACGGTCATCTTTTAATTTGTCTTTGCCTCTAGGACTGCGTCCTTTACCAGTGCTATTCCTCGAATTCGTACGTCTTTTCGTAACCAACCAATCATCATCATAATCCGCGTCCGATTTGCGTTTATTTCGTCGTTTCTTAAAATCATCATCATCCTCTTCGTCTGCATATGAGCGAAAGAGAAAAGATAGTGCTAAATGTGATCTGCTTAACTATCCTAAAGTAATCCATGCATACCTGCGCCATCGTCTATGTAAGCTAAAAGTTCCTTTTCTGATTTAAAATTGCTCGTGCATAATTCACTTGTATCGTTCTCATCGCCTACTATGGCTGGCTCTTCCTCGCCGGCATCTAAAGTTAATACGCTTTCTTTAAGCACGGCTTTAATATCATCGGGTATATTGGGATTCTGTTGTATTTCATCCAAGTCTAAATCGGGATTACGTTCTTTGAACGATTTCACTTTAGTGGGATTACATTGTTTTTTCATTCTTTGTATGACATGCATTGGAACATCAGCATCAGCACCCCCATTACTAAGGGGTTTGACAGGTATGCGAGGATAAACAACAAAACAAATATAAATGTTAACAAAATTTCTAATAAAAGCTTCTCCCAGTAAAAGACCAGAAATGAAAAAAAAAAAAAAAAAAAAAAAATTTTCAAAAGAAATGCATACTTTTTATTACACATAACGTCCAAATGTGAGGGCAACGGGGCAGGCACTATTGCGTTAGGTGGATCTTCAGGATGTTGACCGTAATCAGTACCAGCAAGCCAGGCTTGATAGCGTTCCGGTTGAAAACGTTTAACAAATGTATCCATCGATATTTTCACCATATCATTACTAGAGGGATCGCATAGTTTTGCATTGTTTTTAATACCAATGAATAAAATGGATAAAGCACAACCTTAAACTACCTGCATGTGCATTGACTGGCACGTTTGCCATATTCAATCCATCGTTCCATTGCGAAATTTGTTGATTCAGCACAATTGAAACCATGATTAAAACCCGCATGATAACCAAACGGAAAAGTTATCATAATTTCACCCGCCTCTTGGGTGATCTATAATTCAGATATGTTAAATATCGATTTATTTTTTTATTTTTTTTTTCGTCTCTTCCTATAACGTGAACCCTTTTCGCATCTAACTCACCTTATTTACCGGTACATCATGCTGTTTGAGTATTTGTGGACTAATTAGAGTCATTTTATGTCTCAAGTAAGCGTTACAATTTTGATAACTGGCCGGAAAATACTGATTTGCAATTTTTTCTAATTTACGACCATGCTCTGGTGGCACCGAATACCAAGTTTTTGGTGCACCAAAGTGCAAATAATTTATAGAATATAAATCCATATCTTCGGTATGCCATGCGAAGGTAGTCTTCCACATGCCGAAATATAAGTAAGCAGTGTTAACACCATCGATCTGTATCCCATAATCCTCGTTAACATAATCGAGTATTGTACCCAAACGATTAATATTCCAACTCTATGAAAAAAAAAAAACAAGAAATTATACAACGTTTTCCTCCCTACTTTTCCTGTCCCAGAAATACGAAAAAAAAAAAAACAAAAAAAAACACAACTTACGTCCTGATCAGTATCTGTTATACTTCCACTAACGTCAGCACCGTAAATCGGAGCTACATAAGTTATATTTTTCCAATATTTTCTTTCTAAATCTTCATAATCGAAATGCTTTGGGGTCTGATAACGTTCGGTATTAGCCAATTCCGAGAATTGCTTAACCGTCAATGGTTTCTTTTGTATATTAATTTGTTGATAGAGACCTTGTTTACCGGTGACCACTTGACAAATGGGTGCCGGTATTGTTATATTTAATGCATCCAAATCATTGTAGCCGCTCTTACGTGGTATCCACTCTGGCGGTGGCACAACTTTTGCCAATCCAGCTTTATTCGCCCCTTTCGATTCCATAAACGCTACATATTTTGGGAAATTTTTGAATTCATCCCACGTAGGCCGAAATACCATAATGCGAGGTATATCGTTAGCAGACATTTTTGTTTCCGTTTATATCTGAACTTTATTGTGTCACGTTGTAATTGTTTCCTAAAATACTAATCATTTACAGATTTTTGCAATTTCTGTTTTTAACACTTTCTGTAAATGGAAAAGAGAAAAATGAGAAAAACATATTTTGCAGTGTTTTTGGATTGATGATGATGATGCGTGCGTGGATAGACAAGTTTTTTTTTTTTTTTTTTTTTTTTCTTTTTCGCAATTTTTCATTATTGGTCCTCCCTTTTTTTTCTTATTTTTTTCATTATTCAAAATGTACTATTAACAGCAAAAGGAAAAAACGAGAGGAAAAAAAAAACCCAACAACAATATCCTATGTTATTAGAATAATGGTAACGCGGCTGTTCCCCTTTTTGTCAAACCATATTTTCTTCAGCTATTCAACGCGATACAAAAAAACTAGCTAGAGAGCAGCTGCTTGTTTGTAAGCACCTATTATCACGAATAGTTTGTCTTACAACAGCTGTCTGTGGAGTACTTTATAATTGTCAGGATAAGCATACACATACTTTTATTTTTATTTTTTTTTTTATATAACCTCAAAACCATTGAAGAGAACATTTGTTTTCTGCTTACAACATAATGCGACGATTGCAAGCATTTGTGTTTGTAAAGTATGATTCAATATAAAATTCATTTCAGTTAATGAAACTCTTATTCATAAATAAATTTCTTAATAATTTCCTACGAATTGTCTAGCTTCTGCTCTGTGATGTATCGATTGAAGAACGATACATCGCGATCCAAGTTTCGACATACATAACTTATATTAATAATAGTGTTTATGGTGAAATGTATTACGCAAACCTACATATATATATATATATATAAATACCTACTACTGTATATATATGTATATACCTACTACTGTAAATTCTTACTACTATGTATATACACCTATTACATACCTATACCTACTACAATCATATACGTACTATATATATATATATATATATATATATATATATATTAAATATACCTACAATTATTACTATTTATATATATATCTACTTACTACTGTATATATATATTTACCTATTATATACCTATACCTACCACTATATATATACCTACTACAAATGAGAAATCGTTCAAAGGTGAGGATATTTTTCTTAATTGCTACGATGGAATTGTAATTCAAGGCGTTTACCATTTGCGGATTTATGTGTTTAGAAGATTTCTACTAGCACAAGCATAAGCGTGCATGTTCTCTTCAACACTAGTAGTCAGGTGGTGAAAGGTATAAAAAACGGTGCCTGAAATTTGTGCATTCTTTAGGTGATATTAATACATAATAAATTAGTGGTAAACATCCACACTTGGCAGTTGCACTAACGCGTAAACAGAGCATAATGTAAATATATCCTTCTCGAAGTACCCGTACCCGTCACGTCAATTTGGAAATCAACTAATAATAAGCCCAACTTGTTATTATATACAAGTTGCCGTCCACCTGCCTGACTAATCGTCAACCTATAAATTGTAATCTTTGAAATCATTGAATGAAAAGTGACCCAAGTTGGCACAAGGATGAACGGCGATCATTTTTACGACGATTAGATACTAAATCATATAAAGTCTTTGCGATTGCAACTCTTCGACCAAAGTCTTTGCACAACAAGTAAAAATATTATAATTGGGCAAGGCCAATGATTGCATAATTTAGACCACTGCGCTTGGTGCAGTTTTGGTCATAATACATAAACAATTAAAAATGAGCAAAACTCATACATGCTTTTCATGAAAGCCTGCATATTAGCGGATGCCCGAATTGTCACATGACGTGAATTAAATTTAGCAAATTTTGATTACTTTCTACCAAATATTTTTTTATTTTTCAATTTCCGTCATAAAAAAAGCTAGAATTTCGATTTTCTCTCAATACAAGGGCTTGCTAACCTTATGCCGAATCGTTAATCATCGTTACTATCATCCAATTTTCATCACAAGATACTAAAAGTTAAAGTTAAGTTTGTTCAAGCAAAGAACCATGTGATTAAAATTTGGTTCACCTAATATTAATGTAAAATTACTATCACAAGCACCTTTTCTTCATAAAACATTAACAATTAGTCCTTTTTGGCATTGGAGTTCATATTCGATAAGAATCCTTATAACTGGTGTTATCTCAAAAATAGACCTACGTGGTTCAAATTCGGTAAAGTAAATTTCTTGGTCAATTTACTATTATGAAAAATTTCCACCATGAAATATTGAAAATTACACTTTTCCATATAAAGCGTTTTTCAAAATATGTGGTTGATAAAGCGGTCCAATATGAACCATTCTGACTAGCGTTCATCCATGGGCCACATCTCATTAAATTGTCTTAAAAAGGTGTAAATTAAACATAAAAATCCCTGAACAAACATCAAATGGACAGGCGGACAAACAAGCTTACATCGATCTGAATCGATCAGCATAATAAAAGATGAATCTGTCCTAAGCCCTTCCGGGGATGTCCGCAAAAACTTAATATACCTTGTACCACAAGCGGAGTAGGGCATAACAATGTTTGGATATACAGAATAAATCCCGTGAGAGATTAATTTTTGCCCTGCTTAAAAAATAAACTTTTAGATAACATAAAAAGTTTGAATTTTTAAAACTTTACGATGGTAACTGGTCCAGAGTAGCCGTTGGTAAGGCACCTTCCGGTATGAGAAATGTAACCCTTTGTAATGTGAAAAAATCCACTTTTAAGAAGAAAGTAGGTGAGGAATAAATTCACTTTGCCAAATTCGGACTTCGCGTCGATAAAGAGTTTGCCCCTATAACAGCTTTAATGGGTATTGAAGGCTTCCATGATTATGGGGTGCCTTAGGTCGCAATTTTGCATTAGGCATTTAATGGTCAACTTTGTCGTATCTCTCCTTTTCTACTTAAACTGGAGTATTTTAAAGCTGTTGCAGTCACTAGGATGGACTTTTAAGCAATTGAAACTTTATCCGCAAAATTTTTGCATATAAATTCAATTTTGAGAGGTATATAATCAAAACAGCAATATAGGCAATGCCATCATAAAAAACTTTAAAAGTTCATGTAATGACACACTAAAATTACTTAATTTATTGCTGGCAGGATCGTTATGAAGCATATATGCAAGCAGTGCCATTTCGACTTTTAAAATAAACCTACTGATTTGGTAGTAAAAGTGAAGAAATTGTGGAAAATGTTCAAAGTTTGTAAATTTCAAAATATTAAAATATTTATCGTGTAGCAAATTTTCCTTCCGATATATGAATGATTATCCATTGATCATTTAAATTATCAATGAAAGAAAAAAAAAATGGCGAAAATAGCACACAAAAACGAAGATGAATTGAGAAAAGAAATTGTGAATGAGAAACCAATTGGAAATGTTCCACACAACTACTACAATGTGATTTTAAACCATCACACAGTTCCGTTTGTAAAAATTTGTATGATTAAGAAAATGTAATTTGATTTTGATTTATGTTAATTGCGAAAATGAGAGGAAATTTAGATTAATGTTTTTATAATTTCATTTGTAATGTCTGGAAGTACATATCATGGACACCATATGTAAAAATCTAAGTAATAATCGCCTGTCTGTTTCTTTGTCCACCCGCCCATTCCCTGTGTTATAAAAGCTCCTAACACGATCGACATTCTTGGCAGCCGTGCTTCTTATTTACTTCTGTTGAATTAAAGAAGGTGACGGACTCAGCATCCCAATATATAGGCGGCTGTATATAAACTAAAAAGCTCGCTTCATGTTTAAACGGCTTTATTGGATAATCTTGGACTTACTGAACTCGTTTCTTCTAAGTTGCCAAACATGACGAGGAAGGGAAGAAAAAATTTGAGACCTACTTTACGTACATATATAGTTTCAATGTTGTAAACGTGATTTCAAAAAATATGACACAATTTGGATAATACATGAATAATATTTATTTAGATATGTATATATATGCATACAGGTATATATAGAAATATATATATATGCATTTAGGTGTATATAGATAAATGTGTATATCTATAAATATATATATATCCATATAGGTGTATATATATATATAGAGGTATATATATAAGCATCAAGACAGACTTTAATGAATTATTTTTTTTTTGCACTGCAAATCATGGCAAATCTAAGCGATAAGGACATATATGTATATATATAAAAAGTCATATTTCTTGTTTACTTAATAGCATCCTTTTAATTCGAATATATAAAGAGAATTGAAATTTATTGCAGACAACTCCTTTAGTATGCACAGTAAGAGCTTTCAATTTTGCGACTAAATTTTTCCCCAACAAAATATTGTTTCCATTATCTACCAAATTTCCAAAATTATTCCTTTATAATCATAAAATTCTTTAAAAACGCAATATAAATTATTCTTGCAATTAATCAATTTATGTAATAAGAAATATCTTATGAATCACGATAAATAACAAAATTTATGCATATATAATACAATTAAATGACAAGAAAATGGAGGAAACGATAAGGTGTTAACGTAAAAATAGATAGAGACACACGAACACAATTGCATATATAGTTATATAAACGTCGTATGCATATACAAATGTGTGTGTTTGAAAACTACGATATGTATATATAGAAAGACAATTTGCTACGCAGAAAACTGTACCCCAACCACCCGAAATGGTTAACTAAGGAGGCAGCAGCAGGATGGTTAGGCATACGCCGCGTGTGTATGTGTGCAAATTGGTATGAAGAAAATTCACATTTACCGTAGAATTGGAAGCAATAAGAAAAAAAATATATATATATGTATAAGTAAAAGGAAATAATGTAAATACACACACCTTGCGAAATGTAAAGCAGGATATAAAACAAAAATTGTTTATGGAGAAATCAAAAATTTGAGAAGTAAAAAAAAAAAAAAAAAAACATAGAGAAAGAGATAGAGAGAGACAGAGAGAAATAAATAAATAATACTCTCGACGTAAAATAACGGTTAGAGGAACAATAACAAACAAAAAATAAAAATGGCAACACTCACTTATGTTGAATATGAGGTTTTAGTTGTAGTTTTAAATAATTCCTTACGGCAAAGACAAACAAATAACAACTGGTTTGGATGAGAAGCCGTATCGCAACTGATTCAGTTTTTGGTGGTATTTATTGCACAATTTTTTTAGTTTCCGAAAACTATTAATGTAGCGATCGAGTGCCAGAGACAATTCTTCGCCATTTTCTGTTTAATGTGAATTCGTCGAATTTCGCAAAATACAAAAAAAAAAAAAATGTAAAACTGTTTATTCACTCACTAGTGTGCGTGGGCGAGGTATTTAACAGTTATCGTTTTATCGTATTGCACAAGTCTTAAAAAAACAAGAAAAAAACAAACAAACAAAAACTGCATTTTTTTCCAAAATTTTCATAATTTCATGCGGTACATGGTTTATTTTTTTTAAGAATTATTTTCACTTTTTTTTGAAAATTTTATTTCTTTTTTTTTATTTGGGTTTCTTGGCTGTTCAACAACTTCGCGTTATAAATTTTCTTTATTCTCATTGGAAAACTTAATCCTTTTTGAGCAAAGAGAATATAAAAGCAAGTAAAAAATAGAAAATTTCTAATAAAAATTGCTCTCACTTTAATAACAACCAACGGGGCACGTTTTTTAGGAAAATCTAAGTATGGGTAATAGTTACGTATCGCCTGCGAGGCAACGTGCTTGAGATGTAAGAGTAAACTAAATTTTAAAAATCCTAGCGTCGCAACCAAATGCTTGTGTTGCAAGAGCGAAAATCAAGCATAAAAAGGACAAAGCGACTACATAAGCTAATATATGTGCACAGCTGTGTATACGCACATAATGACAAAATGTCGACATGTATTTTTTTTTAAATGTATGCTCTATACTTGAATACGGTATGGAGCCGTGCGAGAAAAATCCATACACACATACATAGGAAACTATAAGCTATGCGTTTATTATGGCCGTTATCCTTTTGTTTATGCCTGCGTATACGTGAGCAATACTGGCATGAGAGCGCATCACTTGCATAGGAGAGTGTGCGAATTTACAAAAGAAACTTTAGCTGTAGAGAGGAGTTAGTCCTGTGTAATAAAGACCAATGCAAAAAAAAAAAAAAAAAAATGTATATATATATATATAATGTATATATATATATGTCTGTATATGTACATTCTCTCCGGAATTGAGCTCGATGAAAATCTAGGAGCAAGATAAAAGCTGCATAGGATTATAAATTACAACGCGACAATGATAATGTATTTGTTTTTATCAAAATGGAGGCCATGAAAAATGATACTCTCTACCGTAATGAAATGTAAAATAAAAACAAATACGAAGCAATCAAATATTTTCAAAATGTCGATGATTCATGCCATTCTTGGATTGTTGGAGTGAAATGGAATAAGAAGCAAGTTTTACATGTTCTGCGGAAAAGGACGAAAACTGGCATTCCAGACTAAATAATTAGAAAACCGCATTATTTACATTTTATAGCGTCTTCGCTTGCGATTTTAATAATAAATTTGCGTCGTTGTTATCAACTTTTTCGGAAATGATGTCTTCTTTTCCAATTTTTTTTTTTTGATGATCTTTGTTAGCATAACAACTTTTGGACGTATACCCCCGCCAAGCTTCTCGCATTCTACCCACCATCTTCTTTTATTTGATACCCACATACATCGTTGGTATTATTAAGAAACTATTAATCCACCAGGTCGCGGTGTCTACCGTATTCATTTTAGATATAACCTATTTTTAGGCAGATAATTTGTCTTCATTTCGGGAATGTACAAAATAGTTTTAAACATTCTGTCTTGTTTGCATTATGATAAATCAGCGTAAAACTATAGAAAATTGAAAAACATAAATTTTAATCCATTGTAACTATGTATGGGTACGGCCGATTTATTCCATTTTTGTACGTCAAGAGTAGAGTGTGCCATAAAGTAAATGTGAAAAATTTCAACCTTCTAATCTTTACAGTTTCTGAATTACGAGCAAAAATCCAGAAATTCTTGTTAATTCTTGTTCAGTTTATGCCACTTCTGCTCTGACCAATTTGGACACTTTTCAGTAGCGACCAGCATGCAAAAGCTTCCCATGTTTCTACTAAATTTGAAGGCGGTATCTTATTGCTGCCACCAGGAGATTGCCGACAGTAAACATCACACAGACGGACGGAGATGGCTTAATCAACTCAGAATATCAAGCTGATCAAGAATATATATACTCTATAGCGTCTCTGAACCTTCCTTTTGGGTTTTACAAGCATTATAAAAAAAAAAAAACAAGACAAGTCTATCCTCCTCCTTCCGTGACGGATGTAAAAAGGAGCCAAGTAAACGCAATTTTAATGATTTGCGAGTAGACGACTTCGTTTAATGCAGCTATTAATAGAACAACTATTCAAGTAAACCATTATACGTTAAATGGTCGAAAAAGTGCTCCAATCCGAACCATTTCCAATAGTGTTCATTCATGGGCTAAAAAGGTCAATGTACCAATTTTCACTGAAACATCTCCAAAATTGTGACCTATAGATTGAACACAACACAAATGGACATGCGGACCGACAAGCTAATAATACGTGGATCTTTCTCAAGTCCTTCTGTGTGCTCTATACATTTGCACAAACTTAATATGCCTTTGCACCACAGGTGGCGTAGTCTATAATAAGCCTTGTTTAGTATTTCAGTCAATGTCTAACTCAGCGGCGTAACATTTAGAAAACGCTTATGCTAGCAAAGTTCCATCTGCCAACTATGCTATTCAATCAGATTAAAATCGTCAAAACTGTTATTATCTCTTGGAGCCGTTCCTTGAGGTATTATTTGCGTTTTAACGAATCGTTGACATAATTTTCTTTGTCATTTGTTATGCTTAACGAAATGGAGGAAGGAGGACAAGACACGATTAACGGTGTACGGTGTACGGTGACGGTACGAATGGGGGCAAAATTACCTATAAAAAATACTTTCAAGTCGAAACCTGGCATACGTATGTTGTAACGATTAACTTTCATTGCATTTTAAATCGATTTTTATTTAACGTACTTTAGAACGTTACATTTTACAAGCATTTGACTGTTTTTGCCCGACTTATGTACGATAAACTTTTAATTAAAAACCTATAGGGAATATTCATCTCAGGCGTTTAATGATGTGCAATTGTTGATGCCAACCGCCATCCCTTTTAAGGAGAATATAACATAAAAAAAAAAAATGTAGGATTTGCACACATTGAAACATTGAAAGTGATTGACATTATCTGATGGCTAAATATTTAAATTTCGATTTGATTTGGCACGAACCGGTTAAAAATTGCAATAAATGTCTAAGCAAATTTTGTTTTATTCCCTAAACACCTCTTCATCATACATGTAAATAAAATAAACGAACTATTGTATCCTAAATATATATACATATTATTTAGCTCAAATTGATTAATCAAACGATGAGATGGAAAGTAATCCAAGCGCAAATTAATGAAATAAAATAGAGGAAGAAGGAATGCGATTGTGGAAACCATTGAAGTTTATTTAAAGTATATATATATATATATATATATATATATATGTACATATACATAAAATATGTACATGTCCTTAAGAGACTTTTATAAACTAGACAGGAACAAAAACTCATTCGATAAAAACCGGTCTATATAATACGGATAATTGTTATTTACGTATAATCAAAAGCCGCTCAACCATAAATTTAGTCATGTACTCACATATACATATATATATATATATATATATAAATGTGTATATAATACATATGTGTATACAACGACATAGGCAAAGAAACAGATAAGGAGAAAGAATTCAAAATAAAAAACCGGTGCTTTTCCTTGTTTACAGTTCACATCTTTCCTATACCTCCCATTGTTAGTTGAAAAGAAGGAAAAAAAAAAAAAATGAAAAAATGAAAAAAAAAAAAAAATGAATAATTGAAAAGTGAATTTGTGTTGAAATATGCAGGAACCACAAACCGGGGACAAAAAAGCTCAAAAAGAAAAGATAAATAGTAAATGCACGTTCGGCCTATCGTTTAAGATAAACATACAATTGTTGAAAGCTTTAATGGGCAAGTTTTATGCGCAATAATAATATGCTCTTCCTCTTCATCTTCCAATCCTGAGGAGGTAGAGAGTGCAGAAGATTTTTTCCCAAATTTCATCTCGTTCTTTTCCTTCGCTTTCATTTATCCTACTTATTTTCCTCGTTATAATTTGCCAAAATCTAGCATTTTATCACAAAACAAAAAGAAAAAAAAGTTACTTCAAATGATGCAAATTCGCCTTCAATCCGTTGCATATCAGATGCATTGTAATCCACCCGAGAAGGAAAAAAAATTGCTTAGCTTAAGAGAAAACTCATCAACGTCCTGAAAACCGCAATCGCTTACATAGTTGCAATCGCTCTACCGCCATATATCGCTACTACCGATCTATCATCAAAATGCAATCGAGCTAATAAGAGTCTATTGTATGTCGTTATCGGGAATTGGGTAAGTGTTTGGGAAGAAATGTGAAGCATGTTTAGGGTGATGTAGTCGACAAAGCTCTGTAATTATTGCAGACGATAAATTTGCAGTTTGATATCTTGAGTTGGGCAAGTTTGAAAATTTCAATAGCAGACGGACTTTTGAATTGTGTTTTCAACAAAGATTTATTTATGTACAATATGTTTACATAAATGTATTTGTATTCAAAGTTGTCTAGCGCTGCAAACGGAAAGATAAAATTTGAATACACCCTTAATTCGGAGTACTTGCATATTAACTTCCGTTAAAAAAAATACAAAACCGACAACTGTAATGACGGCACAGGACAATACAACAACAACAACAACAACAACAATAAAAAGTTTCAAAACACACAAGTGGTCATTGACTGAAAGAAATGCTTGGAAAATGTGTAAAGAAACACGTACGGAGGAAGAGAAACACATAATTTGAGAGAGAGAGAGAAAGAGAGAGAGTGTTACGAACCTATAGCAAGGACTATGAGTAATCGCAGTAATAAAAGAAACACACAAAGAGAAGGATATGTACATAACTAACTGTTAAGCTGTTAAGAGCAAAAAAGAAAGAAAATGAGAAACAGTGTATAAGATAGAAGGCGCCCCCTTTCCAAATTAATTTCATTAGACGGCCATATATATATATATATATATATATATATACAAATATATGTGCAGATATTAATTCTAATGTAAAATCGTGATATTTTTTCAAATCCTTACTCTACCCACTAGGTAGCAAGTATTTTAGTTATTTATAATAAGCAGCACAAACTCATACGTGCACGGCGGCCTCAAGGAGACAAAGAAAAAAAAGGAGGAAAATGAGAGAACGGCTCTAATATGGATGAACTAATGCAAATACAGATATTAATTTGATTTGGGATTACGTCAGTAATAAATAGTTGTAAAAGAAATGAAATTTAATTCGCTTAAGGCACACAACATCTACACAAAAATCCTATAAATAGAATGCATGTATATGAGAAGACTATAGTTTTCGATTAACTATGCGGAGTTCGTATGGTTCGCCCAATATCTAAACTGTCAGCAGTTGTAAGATGTTGGAAATTCTTTTAAGGTTTTCGGTACATCATCATTATTATGTATATGGACGGATATGGCAAAAATTATGAAAGCCCATCAGCGAATTTATTTATGACAAATTGTCAATTTTCTTTTCTCTCTCTCTAGTCCTTCTCCTTCGAAAATTTCAAAAATGAATAGACTTGGGTTGGTTGTACTATTTAAATTAGATTTTCAACTTGGACGAGCCCTTCTCGAGTTTTCAAATGAATTAAGTAAGTAAGTAATAAATAACTTGTTACCAATTGACTCGGGGTCAATGAAACGAAGAGAAGCTTCTTAATGCTTTCACTTAAGAAAATTTCTTCCTCTTCTTTTTCCATTCGGTAAATCAACAACCGAAAATTCGCTGAGATGTGTAAAAAAGGTCTAAAATGAGGGCAGAGTTCTTTGCTTAAGCCTTAGTAAACTTAGAGTTAGTTGGATTAGATAATTAAACTAAATTTAATTAATGTCTTGGATCAATGAAATTCGTTAATTGATGTTAATGCCTATCATTTAAGGAAATTTCTTTAAGCTTGGTGAACTTAAAAAAACATAAAACAATCTGGATAATATACGAATTCTTCAAGTCTCCCTCTGCTCAAGATATACTATTGTTATCATAAAATTCGAAGCTTTTCAAAAATTGAATTTTTTGATTCATCTCATCTTTAATCGGGTCAAAGCGATTACCCCACGAGCGATTTTTCCGAGTCTCGAAAATAGGAAGAAGCCAGGTGAAACTGTATTAGCGGAAGACGATAGAGGGAAGAAAAATTGCTTACGAATCATCAATGCAGTCCCAGAAGACACATTCTTGTGAGGTGCATTTGATTTCGAAATTATTTTGCAAAACCGATTGTATCGACTCAAACGATCAAATAACTCTCTAAACGGTTCCCATCATGCGATGAGAGATGGTCAAGATATGCCTTGTCTTTAAATCGCTGAAATAATAATAATCAAAAGCACTCGTTCTGAATAGTGTCTGCCGGCAAAAGTCTCCTTCAAAGTTTCGAAAAACAAAATATTCAATTTCTTAAGCATTCTAAAGCCTCATGCTGAACCTTTTTGCTGAATTTTCTCACCCATTTTGAAAGTCGAAAAGTTCAGATGAAAATTAACAAGTGAGAAAATCATATTCGGCGGAAGACGAATCCCGCTTATCCACCACTATGTTTTGCGCATTCTACTCTCCAAATTCTTTTATTTGATACCCATTTCACTGGTATTATTAAGAAAAAAAAAAAAAAAAAAGCAGTCACGGTGCCGACCAAATTTATTTTAAAATTAACCCATTTTTAGGCAGATAACATATCTTCATTTAAAGAATGTTACAAAATAGTTTTAAATATTCAGTCTTGTTTACCTTACCATAAATAAGCATAAAACCTCAAAAAAGTGAAAAACTCACTTGTAGGTTTGTATGGACTTGGCGGATGGAGTAGAATGCTTCGTAAAGTAAAATTTTTGTTAAAAAAAAACGGAGTTGCCTTCAGTTTACGCTCCACTGTGCGCTTCCGTTCCGACCGACTGGGGCCATTTTCAATAGCAACTTAGTTGCAAAAGTTTCCAATGTTTCTATCAAATTTGAAGCCGGTATCATCATTTTGCGACTAGGAGAGTGCCACTAGCAAACATCACACAGATGGACAGACATGGCAAAATCAACTCAGAATTTCACGCCGATCAAGCGTATATATACTATATAGCGTCTCTGAAGCTTCCTTACGTTTATTATGGGAAAAAACAAAATGATTGTGCCGCCCACCCTGCAGTGGTGAGTATAAAAGAGGGTATATATGTTCCACAATAGGACTAAACAAGAGGGCTTTCGAATTTGGTTAGTAAGCAAATGAATTAGAAACAAACGGATAATGTAGCGGAATAAGTAAATTTGCAAATAATTGTACTTTGTTTGCGATATTTATTGTTAAAAACTGTACAATGAATTGCGATAAGAATTTTCTCTGAGATGATTGTAATTTTCGCCTGTTTTTTTTTTTAATTTTACATCGCGACAAAAAAATTTACAAACACAAATTTCTTCCGTAATCATTTTGCACATGTACCTTTACCTAAACATACGCATTATTTTACATATATATATATATATGTATATATATGTACATTTACATGGACTCGATAGTATATATAGAAAATTTTTCACAAACCAAACCTCTAGAGAGCATTTTTGAGTGAACTTAAACATATGAAGCTAGGGAGAAAAATAATGTAAAAGAAACAAAATATGCGTCCCTTTTTATGCTTTTGGCAATTTATTATTATTCTGATTCACTTATTGTTTTTGTTGCTATTCGTTTTTCTTTTTTATAGTGATGGCCGCTGCTACCGCTGCTCGTACTTTAACAAAGTAATTTTTTTTTTCTTCTTTTTTAATGTTTGACAAGTACAATTAGATGAAATCTATGTATATATATATATATATATATATATATATGTGTGTGTGTCGTCACGTATTGTTTAAAATTGTTTGAAGGCGCATGCTCCCACAATATAAAAAAAAAAGTTATTTATTTATTTATTTTGCTTCCCTATGTACGCCTGGTATAATATGAATATATTTGTCATGAAATTTAAGAAACAACTATGTTATATATACAATAACACAATCCATGGCAGCAGACATGTACATGTATATATGCGCGGCGATAAAGAAAAAAAAAAAGACTGAAAAAGGATACACAGCACAATGCAGAGGTTTCTGATAGTGTTGTTTGTACGCCTTATATACCTCCAAATATAGTGTATGTATGCGTATGTCTCTCTATGAATGTATACAAGTTTTTTTTTTTATAATTTTACAAAGGAAAAAACGGAAGCCTCGCGACACATCTTCTGGAGAGCTCATTTTTTATAATGTAAATTTGTGAAATTCCCGAAAGCAATAGGTTGAAGAAATTTAATCTAACGACGCCATCTTATATGTCTTAGCCTCAATTTTGACGATTTTATCAGTAGCAGCTTAAATTTCTCTCTTACACAATTCTTACCAGATTCCAGATAAAAGTGCTTTCGTGTTACGTTAGTTCTCACTCGTTATTCTGCGATCCATTTGATATCTTCGATAGACATATGATATTTCTTTAATCTTATATTAATGTCTATAATGTATTTGAAATTTCATTTTTTTAACTTTTTGAAGAATTTCAGAACGTTTACGTGTAAACAAAGAAGCGAATTTGACGATTTAAAAAAGATGTTGCCATATAAAAGTTCTTAGCGAAATAAGCACTGCCAATTAATTGAACTTGAAACGATAACTTATAATAACCAACCAGAGAGTCGCTTTGCACTTTATATTAATTTAGAATGGAAGCAGTAATCCGTAGATATTTGAACTATGTAGAATTTGTCTAGGAAGGATAAGCAAAAACAACAAGGTCTGTGTCGCACGGTGCGTAAATAGAGAAGAAATAAAAAGAGCAAGTTCGCAATGTGTTAATAGTTGGTTTTAATTGGATTAGAAATTTATGTAGGACTTGAACATGTCAGCTCTATAATTATAACTAAATAATGATTGAATTTTTTGGACACAGAATATGTAACTTCTGCCCGCTCTTTTAAGTATTTTTGATTTTGCAACAACAAGAGTAATTGTAGAACGCAACCGATTTACACATATTAACGTTTCTCTTATGAAAAATCTTAAGACGTTTAGTCACGTCTAACAGAGCCGAATAACCGCTGGAGAAGAGAAGTGAATGGCATTCGACAAATATGTTAACAATCAAATCAAAAGAAATCTTTTACAGCCCCCACGCGAAGAATCGTTGTGCTCCTGTCGATGATGATGATGATGAACCCCGAAAAACGACCTTAAAAAAACCGCTGGAGAAGAGAAGTGAATGGCATTCGACAAATATGTTAACAATCAAATCAAAAGAAATCTTTTACATCCCCCACGCAAAGAATCGTTGTGCTCCTGTCGATGATGATGATGATGAACCCGATCTAAAACTCGATGCAAAGTCTTTGGAACAGTTGGCCGTTAGATAGTATGGGCAATCGCCCGTAAAAAGTAAAAACTTTCACGGATAGCACCTTCCTACTAAAAAAAAAGGAAAGAATGCGATCGACTGGCTGGGCACAAATTTTATTTCTCCGTTTGAGATGATGGATATTCTCTCAAGTACACAACAAGTGGAATGGACTTTCCCGTAATACATATAAAATTTCAATGCACTTTAATGAAGCCCTCAAGCCAAACATATTCAAGATTTTAAGGTAGTTTGATGAGCTTCATCAGTTCCAATGAAAGCCGTTCCGTTCCCTCTCTCTCATTCGCTTTCGGAAAGTACTGCACTTTGACTTTTAACCCTTTTCTGCAATATGAGGATAGAAGCGCGCAAAGAGTGGCTTGCAAGCGCGCAAGGGAGATTTGTCATTGAGGATGTAAGTTTATCGCAACTTTGCTGTTAATTTTTGACATACATACGTCTACTGCAAGTATTACTAACAGAAATATATGTTCCGGAGTTCCGATCTTATGAACATGTCTTCGAGCGAATCCAAAACATTAGCTTAGGAATAAAAAATTACAAATCTTCAAAAAAAACTAAAAACCTCTATAGATAGATGACTGCAGGGACTACTTGAAGGAGAACGCAGGAACTCCTTGACCTGTGATGAGGTTTAGTTGACCTTAGAAAATTGATTAAGAAAAAGATGCTCTTCCTAATTGTGATAGGCACTTAAACTTTATGCTCGTGCATTGTAAATGTCATCAAGAATGATGACACGTTAAAGAGTGTTGCTTCAAAGCGTTAAAGAGTGTTGCTTCAAAGTACCAAGGAATGTTAATTTGCAGTAAATGCAGATAACTTTCAGGATCATACCATCAAAGTCGCTTTCGTTTTCTAACAAGAATTCATTTTTAACCCTGTTCCTGCCGATCCTATAGTATGAATAAAAATACCTGTTGCACGACCATGGGCATTTCCAAGCGAAGCACCCTTAACACATCCGAAGATACCGGATAAGTGAAAAGGAAAAATTAGGTTAACAAATTAGAGTAAAATGATGTAAATATTGTTGTTGTATTCTCAATTGAATTGATATCATATATTTGTGCCGTGTAACTCTATATAAAATATGTCGCGCCTTCTGAACCCTTATGTTTGTCATGAGAAATCCGCTAATTCATAAAGCTATGTTTTAATTAAGCACAACAACAAGTCGTTGCCAAAGAAGAATGATGGATTTTCTTATTGTGAAAATCCAGAAAAATGAATGTAAACAAGGGAGTAGTGCTTTTTGCTTATTTTCGTTCTCTCTGTCTTGTATATTAATGGAGGGGGGGGGCAGCAGGGGTGCTTATATGGATTGCATCAAAAGTGGTGCCTTTAGCCGGCCGGTTGACTGGCTGGCTAACTGTCTGCTTGGTTGGTGGATGAAAATGGTCTCGGTGGTTGTTAGAAATAAGTGGTTCAAGGACACCAGACGTCCTTGCACCTAGAAAACATGCGTGTTATTTTCCACCCTTTTTTTAGGCACTCTGAACTCCAAGTCAACCAAGTCAGCCGGTATCACTGGCAATTGTTTACGGTGGTGGAGCAAGTGCTTTTTTTTTTTGTAAAAATATGTGGTGGATGGTTAAGTGTCTGAGTACGTTGCGATGAAAGAATCATCCATTCGCTCTAGAATACTTGGTGGATGAAGAGTTAAAGCTAATGGTGGTAGTTCCAAGCATGAATAGGAAAATGTAAAATTATTTAACAGTAAGTGCTATAAAATATATATATATATATATATATATATGAGTAAAAATAAATAAATTGGAATTTTCCAAATTTTCAGCTGTTTCCAAATTTTTTATTAAATAATATTTGAAATCATTTAAAAATATGTTTGAATTTTGAAAATGATAAGAAAAACCAAAGATATGTAGAAAAATAAAACGGGAGAGAATGACGCATTACAAGAGTAAGATAAGTCAAACTTTGAGAAAGAAAGAGTATTAAACAAATAATAGAAACCTATAAAGGACTAGAAATAAACCAACAAAAACATATACAAGAGGACGAGCACATATCAAAAACTACTTTCAACTAAATAAAACCTATATATATATATATATATATATATATATATATATAGATATGAATTAAAGGACAAAACTACACCGGGCTCTATGGAAAAGTATGCACATATACATACGTATATATATATGTGCTGACAATTCATTTGGTTTCCTTTAAATGTTAACGACCTGAATGCCCTGAGAAAAAAAGGCTAGGCGGTGTCTAAGGCCAGATGTTTTATTTGAAATTAAAGAAATATTTATATATACAAACATAAATATATTTTTAATATATATACATATGTATATATATATATATATACCCAACTTTAAGGCACAACTGCCGTTTGCAGGATAACAATGTCACAATGCATTAAGCAAACACATGTATACACATGCACAAAGGCACATGCAGAGAAATATTCGTTTAAAATAGATCTAAAGCGGTCTCGTGTCTTTTGTTTATTCTCTCATCGCATGCTTTCGCTTCGACGCTAAATGAGTGTATAGGTGAGAACGCGCTTACAATTAAAATTACTTATGCAAACTCGAATGAAAGTATTTTACAAAAACAAAACAACCATATAAGTACAAATGTTCATTTTTTAATGTACACACGGTTCTCGCTGTGTATTTTAAATTTCTCATCATATCAAGTCGTTAGTCATCTTCGAGATTATACGGTTCATAAAAATTATCAGCTGTTGTACTTTAGAATGGTAAATTAATATTTTATTGTTATTATACTCTCACAGATAGACATATGTTATGTTCAAAACATATTTTACTTTTCGAAATTGTTATTTAAAGCATATTTTCAGGAGTTTTAACTTTGAATATTCCCATATATATAATTTGTAAACGCAGCTGCACTACGCCTATGTATATAAAATTATTACACGTAAGTTCAGTTGCGACAGATGCCGTTCGCAATCGTCTTTCAAACCATATATCACATCAAACATGTTGGTTGGTATCGTACGGAAGCTCAAGTTGTGACTACGTTATGCAAAAATGCTCACTGCAAAGCATATGCAAACGTCTTCATACAAATTCACCTAAGCTAAGTGGACAAAAATTCATGGCGCATCGAAAAGATTTTTTCATATTTGCGAGCCTCTGCAAATGTTTACCTTTCGCTCACAGCTTGCTCCTAACAATAATTTTTTCAATTTTACGCTTTAAGCTTAAAAACTGCCTATATAGGTAAAGATATAATATATGTATGTATATACATATATGTATACATTAGACATTGGATACTTCTACACAAAATTTGTTGCGAAAATTGCTATTGTGCTCTGAACCAATCAGCGTTGAACAACATCATTTTTATATGAGGTGTTTGCAAAAATGTTGATCAACAATTTCCATAGGTAAAAATGATAAGGAAATGGGAAATATCATTGTACATAACGGCTGAATTCGATAGTTTTGATCTTCCTCTGCATGAAAGAACAGCTTTCCATTTAAAATTATTAATTTGTTCAGCATACGCCGACAATAGTCATGGAGCGTGCGAAATTCTCCTTCTTCCAAATACATTATTTATTTATTTTTTTTTTTTGTGTATTTGAAGAGATCTGCTACCGAAGCCCATTAAACAACTTTAGAGACTTATGGCGATGCTGCTCCCAATTGTCGGTTCTGCATGGCGACATGAATTGACGAAAAATGCAAATTTTTAGCCACTTGTTGCTAGAGTTGTCCAGCGTATACTGTTCGAATGGGAAGTGCTGCCACACCCAGCATACTCAACAGGCGTAGCGCCTCCTGATTACCACTTCTTCGGTGCAGTACGGCTTGGCTGACACGCAGGTTCTCCAAATTGAAAAAGTGCAAGAAGAAGATGGGTCAGGGACGATTCGCTGCCAAGCCAATAGAAGGTCTTTTGGCATGATATCGCAATATTGCCAAAAATAATGTAAAATATTGCAGAAAATGATTGAAACTATTTTGATTAATATATATTTGTACCGATTTTTCAAGTGAAACACTGATCAAAACTTTGGAAACATCATAAATGTATATATATATATATATATATTTTTTTTTTTTTGCAAAAATTATTATTCTGCTCTCATTCCATCAGCGTTCACCACCAGCACTTATCGCTTTTTCAATCCTTTTGTTGTAGTTGTATTTTAACAATCACTCTTTCTTTCTTTCTCAAATATCTCAAAGTCTACAATTAAAAATTAGAAATGTATATTTTTCAAAGGATTTTAAAATTATCTTCATCTTCTGATATTAATATTAGTATCGGCGACATTAGCTGCCTCAATAGTTTCGGGTCATTGTTTACATTGAATAATATTGTATAACCAATACAGGGCGGGTGTGTGTGTAAAGAGTAAACGTTTTGGAGAAATTTTATTAAAAATCTTTTTCTTTTTCGATTTTCGATCGCATTTCGACAGATGGAGCTGAAAAAGTTTTTATCGCAAGATGATGCTCAAAAATAAGGTCCATTGATAGCTAAATGCCTTTGTGAATTACCTATCAAGTGGAAAAACCGAAGAACACAATTAGATACACCACAGCTGATTGCAGATTGACAACTATATAAGGGTCAATGGCTGCCTGTTTGCAATAATGAGGAGACTTGACGGCCTCAGCAAGCGCCATGCTACCTTGAAATTGGGAACATTGATTTATTGGAAACAAAACTCGATGACTGCTAAAATGCTTTTATTACAACAAAAGGACCGTCCGCTGTACCGTCCGCTGGCCTAAGTGCACCAACCAACCAAGGCATTCAAAGGTAAGCGATAAGCGAAACAATTTTACATAATCATAAATGAAAGTCATTGGATATTCCTGCTAAAACACGAATAAGAAGTGAAAAAAATAAAGAGAGTATGAAACATACACTCACCATGATGGGATGATTCATGCACACCCGCCACTGCAGACAAGTTCGTTTGAATTTTCAAACGGATTTAAATTTTTCGAAATTATTTCAATCTTTGAGAAGTCTGGAAGTGTTTAAACATGCTTTACACACTTTCTAAAGCTTATTTTATTTACTTTTATTTAAGCACAAGATGTCTATGCCAACTCTTAAATATCCTCATTATCAATTTTTGCATCTATCTGTGGGATGGTAAAACGAATTGGATTCTGAGCCTTTACCAAAGAATGTATGAAACAAAATGAAATTGTGAATGTATTCCTGAGCGAACTAAGGCCATTTTTAAACAGTGTCCAAGATGGCAACAGCCAAGTGTCTACTTTCTCTCTCTCCCCCTCCATAAGCATAAACTTTTCCCGACAACTCGCAGACACAATGGAACATACTGCAGAATTTTAGAGCGTTTCGAACGTTGTGCACATATCTCTCATTTACTTGTATTCTCTAAGGCTTTTCCCTTTAATTGCTGCAAAAATTGTAACAAAATTACCATATCAATATCCCTGAATGGTAAAACAACAACAAACAAGAAAGAGTTCAAATTACAGGCAGACTTTTTACTGAAAGTGAAACAAGTTTTATGCGTATATGTATCTTCTATGGATGAATTCAATTTGACCTAAAGAACAGGACAAAATAAAAATATGAAGGTAGAGATTCACTAAACTAACAGGAAACGAGCAAAATCATATACCTTCAGAAACGTGATATAGCGAACAATAAAAACTTTTAAGATTTCCGGCAGAAAAAAAGAAGAAGATAAAACGGTTGTAAAATGTAAAACAACACAAACCCCAAGAGATTTTTGAAGTTAGTTAATAACTTTTCTTTAATTAAAGAAAATATTCATTTACCACCTTCCCGCCTATCTATTTCAGGTTTATCTATCGTTTTGGTCGCAATTTTTTCTTTTCAATGTAGATACATTTTCGCATCTAGCATCGAAAAGGTTTAAATAAACAGAAGTTCAAAGCAAATGAATATAATATCTTTGCCAGTAACATCACCTCAAGCCACGTCATTTGAATCCTTAGTTTATATATTTTATATGAAGTTCTCCGTTTTTCTAAGTATGTATGTAGTATGTAGTGAATCTGTCATTGTGTTGTTTGCAACACTCAATAATGAATGTAAGGTTTATTTATTGTTTTTCATTTTGCCCTCTCTGTCTTCAAAAATGAACAGAGATCTTCAGGCAGTTGAAGAATTTCATATGCAGCATACGAGAAAAAGCGAAGAACCTGTGAAGCGAAAAGATAAATTATTTTGCAACGCATAAATGAATAGAAAAGAACATTTAATGGTGATGGTGAATATATAAAAATCACAAATTTTATCCCACACTGGATAAACGGCAATTAATCGATAGAAATTTTGTTTTGGACTGTTATATGAGTTTGATAATGCATGAGAGCTTCATTATCCGTAGCAGATCGAACAATTCAGCCCTTCTTTCTTCCATCACCCGCGCACCATTCTCAGGAAATTCTATTCAAACTTTTATTTACCGCATTGCAATGAACAAATGTATCTGCCTAATTTTCGTGGACGAGGATCTTCAAAAAGATGCTTGTCGAATAAAATTCCATACATGATTTGAAAACAATGCATTGACATCCTTTCCAAAGCATTACGCAGATTTTTGAGGTATGTAAAATTAATACCCAAGAAGATTAGAACCATCAAAACTTGCCTCGAAGCCCTTGACAACATACAGCGATGGGCTCGGATGCTCATAGACGGCCGGAGTGTTTCCAAAAATCTCGATGAGTCAAGTTTCACTTTTCTGCTTTAAACTAAGTCGCCGTGAGGACTTCAGCATCGGCCGGCAGGCGATTATATTTTCTAGCCTTCCGTGTAAGAATTTATATACAAAACATTTGCAACGGTGGAAGAGGAAAACTGAGAAACTGACCATTTCCGTATATTGCAAACAAAATGCCTTTGCCCATTGCAAACTTATTGTTCATTAGTTACAAAAATATTATAATCGTCCCATATATAGGGAAACAAAACTTAAGATTTAGTTAGTTCACTTATTGTCAAATCATTTCTTCGAATCTGAGTACTTGTAAGAGACTCGCCGCTTCAGTTTTGTAGTCATACTGAGAATTAAAGTTAAATCAATAATTATAAAATTGCAACTACTTATTTGTGCAAAAAATGATCGCATATAAATATGGCGATGTTGGCCTAGATTCTAAAATGCATATTATATCTATTCTGCCGATTATTGCCGACTAGTATCAATGATAGTAAAAGGGCATCTGAAAACTCAAGTCTCAGTTTCATTTATATCCTATATTAAATAACTTGCACACATCACGTTACATACGCTCTAAAAGATATTTCACCAAATAACTTCTTATTTTATAGTAAAAAATCATATTTTCTCAGCTTTTCACTTATAAAATGGTACAAGTAGGGAAAAAGTAGGAAAGTGTTTCATAAACTAAGTTATCAAGCGGAGAATATAGGAATTGTATTTTGTGAAAGGAATGGCTCCTCACTATGAGTAATGCTGTTGCTGATCCTGTCCTCATGCTGATTAATTCTAAGGTGGCTATAATCTACGTTTAAATTAAGTTTCAAGAGTATTTATATTGTAATTTCGTAGACTTGATTTAATTTAAAAACTTTCTGACTATTTTTCCGAATATCTTTACATATTTTCCTACAAACATTGTTTCATTGTAATTAAGAGTCAAGCCACGTGCAAAATATATGTTATAATGCCATAATAACTTCTACATATTTTGATTATAAAAAAACAAAAGACAAGTGAAAAAATTGTCCTCTTTTAATAATCCATAATCCGGAATCATCAAACATATGGTTAATGGTTAGATTTAATAAAACATCGACTTTATCATCATTAAGCTTTTAGCTAAATACTTCTTTACTGGAGAAATCTGGTAGCATTTATACATTATTTTCGTATATGGTTTTATCGAAAGTCGTCTGGTAACTCTAATATATCGAAGTTTTTACAAGCAAAAATTTTCAGAAAAAAAAAGACGAAAAGAAACAAAGAGTAACCAAAGAGAAAGAGAGAGCATAAAATGACGTATAGAAAAAGTCAAACAAAAAATAAACTGAAAAAACATTTGTTTAAATTAATGAGATTAAAATGAAAGCAAAAAAATAAAGACAAATGCGAAATGTCTGTAACTATACAAAATCAAAAATACCCCATTTTCCACGAAAATCAATAGACCTGCGACAGACGACTGCAACAACATTAACAAAGTATTGATTTTTCCTCTTTGAAAGATACGCGTGATTAAATAAGTGAAATATACGGGAAAAAAGAGAACCTAGCATGAAAAATTGCAAAAAAAAAAACTTTTGTCCGCACATAATAAAATATACATTTTGATCCATACTAACTGATCACAAATATTGTGGACTTACCTTTTTTCCATTAGTATTAAGAGACAAAAACCTTACATTAAACACACTACACTGTAATTAACATAATATTCATTTGTTGTTAAATTAATCAACATATTATTTACAAGCTTAATAAGTTTCACTATTTTTTTTTTTCGTCCCGACAAAATTCAATAAAGAGATTACGGCAAGAAAAATTTCCTTCGTACACAAGTGCTAGTTCTTTTACTTATTACAAAAAAAAACTAGGTGTACGTGACGAGAGAAACAATCATTCACAATATACTCTGTAAAGCATTATTGTTGCAAAAACAATGCTGTGCACTGTAAACTAATAACTCAACAGCTTACACTCGATTTGGGAAACGAAACGATAGCATAAATTCGCAAACTTCTGGCATTTTTATACATTTTCAACATTTACATAACAATTCTGTTGAAAATTCACTCACTTTTTAATAACCACGTATCTTCGAAATTATAATCTAAACATTAGCTGCACTTTAACAATTTTTAAATACATCTAGCTGCACCTTTGGACTTTTGCAAAGAGTTCAGAGTTGTTGTTGGATGATTTTAAGCGAATTTTGGTTACTTCCACTCATATTGTTGAACTGATAATATCACTCTTAATATGCACTTTACGCACTTTACTAATAACTGCTTTGTCAAAAATGTATCCACGTGAAAAGAACAAACTGCAGCGCTAAACAAACGTTGTCGAACGTAAAATGTTAATTGAGATCCACCACGATTTTAAATCTTTCCTCCTTCACCGATACTAAGGCCAATATTTTATTTACCTTGTCTTTTACAAACAATTGACCATTGTCAATGCTCAGAATCAATCGAGGAAACTAATTAATTCACATTTCGCACCAAAGACCAACGCTTCCAATACATCTTAATATGACCATACGATTCATGCATGTATGTGATTGCTTAACATAAGCAAACATTTATTATTTCATTTCAGTGCGTCAGTCATCGATCGCTTGTGGTGGTGTTGCACCATATACTGAAACATATCGAAGGAATAAAATCAGAGATTTCGATCAAAGTAGCGTGATCAGTAAGTTCAAATGCTTAATAGCTCTTCCGTACAGTCGAAATATTTTTTGTGATCCTTTTTCTATTTCATTACCGTTTCGAAATTTTTTTGCTAGGATCTTTGATCTTTCGTCTATCTGAATAACCACCAATGTCAGTTGACGTTGAGGCAAATAAAAATGCGTTAACGGACAGAAACAAAAATTTGGTGAACATAATATTATTGATACATATCCTTGTATTATTCCATTATCGAACAGCGGATTTCGATTTTTTGCAGTGTCAACACCTAATTAACTAAGTAACTACCGCATAAATACTAAACAAATACTGTATTTCTCGGGCAATAAGACGTAACTTTTTACATAAAAGAATTGACTCAAGTTTTGAGTAGGGCTTATGGTCCGAAAGAACATTTTTTCTATAAGTAGTCTCTAAACTTGAGGTGTGACAACAATAGTTCAAATGGAACTTATCCGAACGGTGACAATAACGAGACGACTATCGGCCACATTACTTTTACTTTCGATTTATTGCAAGGAAATTTTAACAAAATTAAATTTCCTATTTTTACATTTGTTTTGCTCATAATAACAACAAGCCAATAATAATAACAAAGCAAGAAAAAGGAATTCAAGAAACGGGAACAATCAAGGTCTAGATATGAGAAAAACAAAATCAAGAAATCATAAAGTATTTGTTAAATTTGTATCTATAAATTATTTATTGAGCAGTTTAAATTTTTAAATCAGGATTTTCTTCAAGAAAAATACAACATTTTGTTTTCATTTATTTCGTGTTCTTCTTGCTTCTTGGTGTAGGTTTCTTGTTCTTCTTATTATTATAGATTCCAAATAAAAAGCATAATTTCAATCTAATAATTCTTCTTTTTCTTCACAATCCAATCATTGCAAATGGACACCGTACCGGTTAAATATTGTTTTACTTATTTCAGTGTTTTGGAAAGAAGACTGATAGTACATTGCTAGTACCAAAATTAATTGTATTTTTATAATAAATAATTAGTGGAAGTTGTATTGTACGAGTTATGTGAACAATAAATAAAAATTTTATTAACATTAAAATAGATTTTTCTAAATATCGCCTTATACATTTGAAGTGCCTCTTATCATAGGGCGCCTTTTATGGTTCGCAACATATAGCAAACAAAAATGGCACACCGTCTGAATGAATATTAATAAAACAGAAAATTTGTATATACAACTCATGGTGAACAGGAGTTGTGATTTTTTCTTTTTTATATAAATTGAGGAAATTTTTATTAACCAAAATTCTTCGATAAAGAATGTGTATTTTTGAAATTGATTATTAGCGGTATTAATTTAGGTAACGATATTAACGAACGACGAAAAAAAAAATTTCGAAATGAAACTTGGTAGTTTTGCATTGCGCTATTAAACATTTTCAAGGTCGTTGCTATGACGCGCTTGTTGAATGGACCGTATATTCCTATTAGAAAGTATATTTTCTTGTTATATTGAGATATGGTAATAATGATGACAACAGTCTTGTGCATATCGTTTACATCCTTGAGTTGACTGCAAATCAAATCCAGATTTTAGTCTTAGATGTATTTAAGTGATGTTTTTTTTACCATGCAATTAATAAGTTCATTTCTATTATGTAACATTTTAATTCATTTCCATTTGTTTCAAAAATCAAAAAAGACCCCAACAATGTGTTGCAGTAAACTTCAGTATTGATCGTACAGTAATTCATAGAAAATAAATATAAATGCGCTTTTTCTCCGAATGTCTATATATATGCTTTCGAAATGATATTGGAGTAAAATATAACTTATTTTTTGGGCTTCACTCTTGGTTGTAGAGCTGGTGGGTTTGTGTTGCACTTTTTTCATTATTTTGATGATGGAAAAGTCTTTCAATTAAAGTAAGTCCCTCTTGAAGATATGAAAATTAAAAAATTTGGTTTTATGATATAACGATTGTGACATATTTGTAGGTACTAGGCCGTTGGTGGAATGAAGCTTCGCTTATATTTCCAAGCCAGGGGGATATATTTAATTTATAAAAAAGGGGGAGGGTGGAGATTTAATCTATTAATGTTTTTATATTTATATATTATATAAATAACTTAAAAATTCATAAAATTTCATAAAATGGGTATATAGGCGACGAATCACTGTGTCAACAGCCAGAAAGCGTCTAGTTCATAACGATGTAGCCCTTAAGTTCTCTTTGTAACTAATAAAGACGCCACACTTCACAAATATATGACCGTTATGCTCGATAAAGACTCATTTAATGAGGAAAATGAAGAAAATGTTCGAAACTTTAGATGGATTAATCCATTTACCTACTCTTGATTCTTGGAATGGAGTTTTTACCGAAAATTATTCAGGGTGATATTTCATCACCCGTCTCGCTTAATACGCTTGATTTTAATATTCCTACAAGAGCCTCAAAAAATTTCATCCCACTTCGCTTGGTGCAGTGTAGGAGGAATTATGAACTCTTTGCTTCTTTTCATGTTGTTTGTAAACAATTTAACGACTTTTGTTGTTTATTCTCGATGAACGATTCAAGCGATTATGTGAAGTCGGCCTTGCTTAGTTTACGTTATCAAGAAGACTCGTCAATTCACCTTAAGTCGCCTTAGGGCAAATTTTTAAGTCCTGCGGTTCTTTGCAATATAAATGTTATTTTATAGATATGTCCCGTTCTCCTCCTTCACGTACTTGCGAGGAATGAAGTGTTCATTTCAACTGTTTACTTGGTTTAACATTTAATTCTGGCTACTTACGTGGTGGGTTTAAATTTGCTTGTTAGTCTTAATTTTGTACAAATATATTTTACTTATCATTTTTTTCATATTATCTGATTGATTTATCTTATATTTGCCGAATGGTCTATTTAAATAAATAAAGAAAAAAAATAAAAAAGCACGAATAAATAAATACATGTGATTACCACGCATAAACATGCTAAGGCCCCGCTCAATCGGTTAATTCAAGATTTGCAATAAAATTTTAAAATTGCTTTACCTTAGTTGGCTTCAATTCAGAATCTGAATTGATCTAAGACTGTCGGTCTGGCTCTCCGTCTGATGCCTGTCCATTTAAATTTGTGTTCAATCTACAAGTCGCAATTTTTGAGATATTTTGATGCAATTTGGTACATTGATCAAAATACGAATGTTGTCGAAAATCTTTTTCTTTTTCGACCACTCCCCATATAAAGTGCAATTTTTAAAATTTCTCGGCAGAGGTGTCTAAGTAGTAGTAGTACTTCGGCAATCTAAATTGCCATGAAAACTTTGGACCGGCTGGGGCGATTTTTGAACACCCTCTCATATAATGAAAACTGAACATCATACGACAAAAAGGTATAATTTTCAATGCTTGATGATGAAAATTATATAATAATAGTAATTTAACATTAAAAAAATTAACTGGACTAGTTGAGCTTACATTTTGGATTCCACCTTTCATAAGGAATTTGACGAAAATTTTTTTTTCTTAAAACAAAAATGTGTAAGTTTTAATATTTTATGTTAAAAATTGATCCATAATAGTAATTTGATATAAAAAATGACTCAGCTGCGTTTTGAACTCGTACTTCAATCTACGACCTAGTTTCGAACCTCTTTGGTTACAACCATTCTTACGGAAAGTAAGCTTGTATTTGCGAAGACATTTCATTTTTAATATACGGTTCCATAATGGTAAATTCATATGAAAAGAGGGTGTAATTTTTGTGTTCTATGGCAAAAATAAGAATTGTGTGTTAGACAATCCGGTATAAGGCATTTTCGTAATTCGACATTCTTGAGCAGCATCTACAATAACAATACCCTTTCCGTATTAGTATGATCCAACTGATCATGATACAGTTGATATTTGTTTCTCCGCTTTTGTATCCGTTCTGATGGCTTAAACGCTTTTGCTCTTAATGTTTCTTCTAAAGTTTCCTCTTGAGTGCTACGGCTTAAATCTGAAGTATATTGTTTGTCTTCATATATCGACGCTTGCCCAATATAAATCATGTGTTGAGTTTTTATACTGCTTATATCCGTTTTCGCCTTAACTATTCTTTTATAAATCGCGCTCAATAACTTCTTTATAACCTGAGCATAGCTATGTTGTACCACGTTTTCTTGGTTTCTTCATAAGCGATTTGCGGCATTTTGTTGGGACGATTTGTTTTAAATGTGTGTGTGTGTGTGTAGATTTATCTTGCCACAGGTAATTTTTCTTGAATGATCCCAAAAGTTGATTCAATTCATTATCAATTGCATTCGTCTTTGAGTCGTAATATGTCAGCATATATGACCACAAGCCGTTGGGACGCAAGATTGCATCTGTAAACATGAGTTAAGCAGATTGACAAGCAAATGATTCTGAAACGATTAGAATAATAAAAATATCCACATATTTTATCGTTCGTGGTGTGATATGTTTATACATACATTCGGAAAAAGTTAATGTACCCTACACAATAAACGATGTAGAATATAATTCAATGCTTGATAGTTACAAAACTACATTTGAATTTAATAAAATGTACATTGCATGACTTACTTCATTCATTCATTAAATGTTTACGTACTATAGATAGATGTACGCGATGTTCGTGACTTTGCAAAACGTTTAACCCTTTAGCTATTCGATGTCTCTCTTCAATCACGGAAATGAATTAGAACGCACATGCACATGCAGAAACAAACCAAATATGAAATTGTGTCCACGAGTAGCAAAAGAGTTAATTCGAAATTCATTCATAACACCATTGTTTGCATTAAATTCTAGGGCATATATTTTATTTCTACTTAGCAACGAGTGTATTGGTTTGGTTATGTTTGGCATTACATTTAAAAAAAGTTCAGTTCATTGTTGTCTATTGACGCGTCGAATCTGAAAATAAATGGCTTATAGCGCACGTTCAACATATCAACTATCGTCAAATAATCTTATCAATGAATTAAATCATTTCACAGATGATTCATATAAATATCGTTCAAAATCTTCTAATCCTCCTAAAAATTCTGCATTTTCGACAAATAGAACGCGATACGTGCCACCATTTTCCATACAGACTCAGCAAAAGAATACATTGGTAGTAAAGGGTCCGCTACAATGTATGCAGCAGGGTGTAGCAAATGGCGAACGTGCCAATGGTAAGTTGTAGGAAATAAAGTGCATGTGATGTCTTAGTATATGCTGTGCTTCTTACAGACACTAAACTAATTGGAGAGAAGAAATCTTTGCTAAATATTAATAAATTCTCATTAAACAAATCCTTACGTAAAACTTCGTTTCGCTTGCATTTTGATCGCGGCGATTTGCCTATTAAAATGGAATATATGTGTGGAGGCGATAAAATTGGTTGGACAGTAAGTTAAGACGAATCGAAGGGAATTCACGAAAAAATATTTTTATATGTATAACGATTGAGGTATAAAGATTGCTTAAGAAAGGTTGGTACCAGACAAAAAGGGAAACGAAAAATAGCAGTAGATAGCTTTGAGGTCGCCTTTCCAATAGTCGCCAACTTATGTTTTACTTGTTCGTTTATTAATCGGTTAATCGGTAATATTACCCATTCAGGTCTTCAGAACGATAGCAGAGCAAGCAAACGCTAGCTATATCGCTATATACATTCTCATTGGCATAGTCATTGTCATAGTCATTGTCAATGTCCTTTGTGTCAATTCGTTACCTGTTTTAGGTGTGCTTGTAGAAGGCGCCTTTCCTTTAACCTTTTTTTTTTAACATAAATTTTTAGCTTTCTGTTCTGTATTATTTCAAGCGCGGGATCATGGGGGCACAGGATTGAATAAGATCGATTAGGAATTTTCATTGATCAGCGCATATCAATGTATTAGAAGGGAACAAAGAACATTACATTTTCATACTGACTATGGCCTCTTGTCGTGAAAAATGTTTCCTTCCTTTTTCTACGCCCATGAGAATATGAGACATTTTTTCATTTTTCGCCTGGAATTTGCCGTGAATTCTGTATGCTTCCACAGAAAGTAAAAGGAACAACACAGCTGAGAAAAAATATGTTTAATTGGCGAAGAGGAATTCGGGCATTCGTTTGGTAAATGATACGCAGAACATGCGGCTAAGTCAAACAAGTAAAAAAATTATATTTCGTACTAAGCGAATCTTTTTTACCCAACATCGTTTTCCGAAAGGAGGTGGGGAAAAGAGGAAAAAACTAAATTTTTGATGCTCTATAGTATTGGTAGCGAGGGAGGGGCTATTCTTTTTCGTTCTTGCAGAATAAAAATGAAAATTTATTTCATGTATTTATTCTCAATTGTTGTTGCATTGTAGGCGTGACCTTTCATTGTTTTGGTTCATTTTCAAATTCTTTGCAAATTTTGTAGATGATCTTTAATTTTTGTGAACGGAAGAATGTTTATTACAGACACTATACAGTTGGACATACGGACCTGCTTAAATCAATGTACAATTTGATACCGATCAATAATATATATATATATATATGTATATACCTTATGGGGTGGAGGGGATTCTGAAGCTTCTTTCTGAGTGCTGCAGACGTTTTGACGTAATGCATATATATATATCCCTCATAGTGATTGAGTTTAAGGAAAAGATTATGCCCAGGCACCTAACTAAAATGAAGAACAGTTTTCACATTTGTTTAGAATTTTCTGCTCTCTTTCTATTAGAACTTTCTACAATCGGGCGAATATAGAAAGAAATCTGTTTGGTGACATACATACATACATATATGCATACATATATAATATAACTTTTCGTAATTTATAGTGTGAAATGATTTCGTGTGCAAGAAGAAAATGCAATGTCAAAATTGTTATTTGAATTCTTGGCAAATGAATATAAGCAAATGGGTTTGCATGTTCCAGTTAATAGCGTGCATGCATATGCATATGTGTATTACAGATTGACATCGATAAGCTTGATTACAATTTTTATTTGCCACTATTCTTTGATGGCCTATCGGAGACAGAGCATCCTTACCCTACGTATGCACGTCAGGGTGTTTACGATTTGTTAATAGCGGGTGGCGAAAAAATTCCCCCAACTATACCCCAACTAATATTGCCGCTAAAAAGTAAGTAAAATGCAAACTTTTACTTTGAATTGGGTCATTAAAAAAAAAAAAAAAAAAAAAAAAAAAAAAAAAAAAAA
>NW_023998423.1:8146923-8171315 GCF_014805625.2 Glossina fuscipes
AATAAAAAAAAAAAAAAAAAAAAAAAAAAAAAAAAAAAAAAAAACTATGAAAACAAATTCCTTTAAGCTAATGAACTTCTATGACTGTAATGAGATAAGTAAAACATGCAATCATTTAGTGTTTTTTTTGCATTTTTTTTTTTTTTTTTGTTTAGGCGCTCTTAATACTAAAAATTTGGAAGTGATTTGTACCACCTTGAAGATTATACAACAATTGGTTCTATCATCAGACTCGGTAGGCCCGGCATTAGTACCTTTCTATCGGCAATTGCTACCCATGTTTAATGCTTATAAAGTGAAAAATTGTAAGTTTTTTCGCCTTAACGATTAAAACGGCAAACAATTCTATATCGGATTTATAAACGATTTTTTTATTTTTATAAAGTAAATTGTGGTGACGAAATTGATTATTCACAAAAGAATAATTTAAATGTCGGCGATTTAATTGATGAAACGTTACAAGTATTAGAGCTGCATGGCGGTGAAGATGCTTTCATTAATATTAAGTACATGGTCCCTACTTATGAATCCTGTTACTTGAATTAAGTTTATCTTAAGAGCAGCAGCAGCAGCAGCAGCAGCAGCAGCACGCGAAAATAAAATATAAAACTTACGCTCACCTAGCATGTTACATTTATATAGTTTAAGAACTATTCGCTTAAATCGCTAAAGCTCAAAACTTCACCTCAATCAATATTCACGTTCTATTCACTCATGCTCGTTGAATTTTAATTAATTGTTACGATAAGTTTAATTGTAGTTCAGACTGAATGCCTTGTTGTTTTAATGAAAGATTATTGCTATGTTTATTATTATTATAATTCATTTATTTAATTTTTATTAAAATAGAAACAACGAAAACAAATAAGTGATTGATTGAATGGAAGATTTGTTTCTAATTTATTTATGTTTTTACAATTTTTTTTTTTTTTTTTTTTTTTTTTTTTTTTAAAAAATTTTTTTTAAAAAGTTTTGTAAAAAATTTAAAAATTTTTTTACAATTTTTTTTATTTTTTTTTTTTTTTTGATTTTACATAAGTTTGATGAAAAGGTATTGCAAAAATTACATAATGTTTGTATCCATTGATGAGATTTTTAATTGTCGTTAGCACTCGTTTGATCGTTGATCGTGGCTGAGCCCATCGCAGCTGTAGTATAGGCAATGGGCTGAGAACAGGCAGTCATTCTGCAAAATAAATATAAAACGAAATGAAAATAAATGAAAAAAATTTATGCTTTATTATAATAATACAAGTAATATAAGTGAAAGAAGGAGGCACCAAAGGATCACGATAAGTCATAAATCTTTTGGCCATTGGAAGCACTGTGCAGGACAACCGTAAGCAAAAAGGTTCATCAAACCTTCCGCCATAGCACATAAACTACACGAACTAGGAGGAAGCGATCTATTGGAAGCACTGTGCAGGACAACCGTAAGCAAAAAGATTCATCAAATCTTCCGCCATAGCCGGGAAAACAGGAGTATCTTCAATACCGATCCATGCAGTTTCTGCCAGGGGACGAGTAATGCGTCCCCTCATATTTTGTAGAAATGTGAGGCCATCTGCAGAATCAAGTACCAAGTGTTTGGCGAGCACTTGATAACGCCAGACGCGGCTTGATCCTCCAAAGGAAAGAAGGTGACGAGATCCATAAAATTGAAGGCATAGGAACATGGCCGAGTCACAGTACGGATTGCAATTAATAATAATAAAAAAAAGTCTAGTTAAATATATTTTAAATCTAATTTATAAACAATAAGATTAATTTTGGGATCGGCAAAGCAAACTATGGCAGAAGCCACTATAACAACTCACTGGAAATATTATTTAAAAAATTGGTAAAAAGTAAACAATATTTCTGCCATCCATAATTAGAAGAGTGAACATATAACGGCATCAAAATTTAAAATCGTTATTTGATAATAATAATATTCGTTTAGCCATTGCAGGCCCTCCAGTTCTCAAATTCGATCTAAAATCGACAATTTTGTTGGCTTTTTCTTAATTCTTGTAACAACGAGATTTCCAACAATCGATGACAAACGTACTGGAGAACAAAACTAAATCGACTCAGACCCTTTCTTTCTCATCGGCCAGCTGCTGGCAACTTAGATAAAATCAAGGCTCTCATCGAGGCTTTAAATAATCGAAGACGAACGTATGGGAAGGTTAAACTAAATTCACTCACAACCCTTCTCGTCGATCAGCTGCCAGCAAGTCTGATAAAGTCAAGGCATTAATCGACTATGGATTTCTAATAATCGATGACAAACGTACCTGAGGTCTAAACTAAATCTAAATCGATTCAGAACCTTTCTCGGCTAGCTGCCAATAAGTCAGATAAACTCAAGGCTCTCATCGACTTGGAACATCTAGTTAAGTACTAACAAAATTACACTGATTGATTAATCGTTTCCAGATATTACAATAATAATATAATAAATATAAATATAATAAAAAAAGGTTCTATTTTTACAACAAACTTATACATATATTTCCTACGTGGAATTGTGAATACATTCTATAATGTATTTCATAAGACTGGTCATGGATGTTAAATTCATCTTTGTATCAAATTAGCACAAAATACATATATAAGATTATTGGTTAATCGAATTATACGTAAACTTACTTTGACTGCTGCTCATAGTCATTATCATTAAATACGTTGTTTTTGATGTTATGAGGCGAATAGCGATTGTAAATACTCCAAATAGAATTCATTAGCTTTTCATTGTATTTAAAGGGATTATATTCCATAACTAAAAAAAAAAAAAATTCAAAAGAAAAAATTATGAAAAAGGGAATGACTACGCGCACGTCTTATATTTCACAAAATGTGAAAATTTTTATGTAAAAAATTGTTTGCAGTAAGGGAAATTCATGTTTGCAATTCTAAATGGTAGCGGAAACTTCGGTGCAGAAACTTCTAAGCAAACTTACGTTTTTTGTTGCCACTTAAATTTTCGATTTCCTTATTATCAGCGTTTGTACGACGTCGTGAAATAGTCAGATCATATTCGCGCATTTTACAAGCGGCAAAGGCTCCTTGAGGTAAAGCAGACATATTCAAGCAATCTACGGAAAAAATATATATGTTGGTTTGGTTTCTCGATCAATTTCATTAATTTTTATATGGGAAATGATTTCGAACTTTGAGAAATTCAATAGATTGATTTTTTAATACTAAGTCTCGTAGCTCTAATTTGGTCGATTGGCTAAGAATAATCCATGAAATCGGAATATCAAAAATCGCTTCGGATCAAAATTGTTTTGAAATACACTTGAGGTTTCCTGCTGTCATATTTAGGAGCTAACGCTAATCAAAGTTGAAAAAATTAATAGCTTAACCAAATTGAAAGTAAGTAAGCGTGAAGCATGCCTTGCAATCGGGCATGCATTGATAGGACGTTCGGTGAAGATCATACGAATGCAGCCAAAGGCAGGTAGGTAGAATTTTGACAATAGTTTTGACCAAGGGAAAGCTGATTGAAGAAATTCGTTTATCATCATACATAAACTAATCAGTGAAGTATTCTTCATGTAGCTTTTATTATTGAAATGGTTTCTCATCAAGCAAGAAGATATCTGCTTGTACACGAAGCGAGCCACTGACAGATGACTGACAGTTTTCTCACAAACATGAGTAGATCTAAAATGTCTGGCATTGATGTTTCATAGGTAAATTGTTAATGGCATCAGACGATGTGCCAGTGAAACTTACGCACTTTAGCCACTATGTTTGTTTACATTTAGTGCATTTATTAGGAGATCGTCTATATGCAATTTATCACTTTATTGCAACCATGCTCTATTAGAGGCGTTTAATTCATTATTTTTGAATATTACGGAATCTTTCCTAAATAGGTCCTTTTTTTTTTGAAAGAAGTTGACGTGAAATGAGAATTTAAGGTTAGGCCGAGCTAAACATTTATTGATTTTTTTGTATTGCGAAATGATTCTCTTAGATTTCTTCTTGTTCTTCATATCAAGAATTTCTTATTCACTTATTCACTTTTTACAGATTAGCTTTTAATTAATTAATCTCAATTTATAATTATTTACGCATTTACCTTTGCATAGATCAAACACATCAAATTGCTGACAGTTCTTATCAATTTTCAATTGTTTGTGATTATTTAAAAGATTAAAATAATCTATTGCTGCCAAGATTTTATCACAGAATTCTATTCTTAAACTTTTCGAAGACAGCATTCATAAAATATTCACTTAGGGATATTTTTTTTAATAATATTTATCTGAGTGAATTTATTTACATTAAAACCGAGACGGCGATTTTTTAATTAAACGTTAGAAGCGTTGATTAAACACAAGACGATTGATAAGCTTCCCAAAAAGACCTCCATATATATATATATATATATACATGCATATATACGTAAAATAAAACAAAATAATAAATAAAAAACACTGAAACGAAAGCTCTATTTAGAGATAATGCATGAGCAATTAGAGACGTTCAATGTTCATTAAAGAGAAGAAAATTGAACTATTCTAAGCATTTAAATTGCTTTTGTTAGGCTTCTATTGTATCTGTAACAAAGGAGATTTGGTGGGCTTGAAGCAAAAAAAAAAAAAAGAAGGTTGCAAATTTGGGTTATCAATAACTAAAAATGACAGACAGACAGATTTGTTTATTTCATTTGGAATATTTGCCGCCTAGTGTCTAGGTTTAAAAGATAGTTTCCAGGCTGCTTTTCTTAACATCCCTTAATAATTAAAAGAGAAAAAAACAAGAAAAGAAAACATAGTTACATTATCGCAAACCGAGACAATGCCTTGATCGAATCGAAAAAGTACATCGGTATTATTTTTACATAAAAGCTTAAGTTTGATAGATACTGTTGTCAAATTCTACATGGTTTCAACTTTTAGCTATTGTAGGAGCATTTGGTAGCGATCAATCTTGTCTTAAAACTTATGCTAACATATACATGGTAGTACTTTGCCATTGCGCCACATCACTAGTCATCACAAGAGCTCGTGACTGATTTCTCTTGTCAAGGGTCTTGGGACTTTTCATCAATTTTCATTTTCCAAAACAACAGTCACAATACAACACTGCAATTTTAATTTTGTTATAACACAGAGTTGTTATGTTACGAATATAACATAGAAAATTATGAATCTTATTATAACACAGAACTGTTAAGTTATGAATGCAACATAAAAGAAGTGCTTATCACTGCTTTGCGACTTTTATCGTCTGTGTGACGTGTAAAAGGACTAGCACTTTCGCTCAACATGAACATTTTTTAAATTAATTTAATTACCAGGAAGGATATTTTGCTTGGCAAGTGAAATGTAAATTCTGAGCAACAATTTAGTACACTAATTGAAAACCAGTTTCGTGCACCACTATTTTTGCCACAAATTTAAATAAAATTTCACATCGCTAACTTGCTTTTGTTTCGATTCGTGCTGTCGTAAACTCGTTTGGAATATATGGTAATAAATCAAACTATCTCAAGGCGGATAGACGCAAACATTAAATCTGTTTAGAAATGTATTCCTAAAATTGTTCTGTAACGACTACTATAATAAACAGTGGGTCCTGTTTCCTCTTTGTGACATATTGTATAAATATGAAATACAAAATAACATCGATCTTATGAGGGCGGCGTGAGAATTGAATAGTTTCTATAACTCCTTGTTGGAAATATGCAGCAAGGTTGAAGACCAGCTCAAGAAAAGTTAGCAAATACGATGTTATCTAAATGCATGGATTATTAAATGGAAAAGTGTTTTAGGTAAGGATACGTAGATATTTTAGATAGAGGGAAGTCAAAACTATCGAATTCTAGAGTTATCTACCCTGGTATTTTCTAATTTTTTATCATTTTTATTAGTACAAGTCAAAATTTTGCAACCACTTAATATGGAGATCAAAATGTAGTTGCTGGAAGCTATAACAGGCACGAGGATGCTGCTTGTAATGTACTGCTCCAAATTTCTCGAAAATAACGTGACGACAATAAAAGAAAATAAGTACATATTATAATAGATTTTTAAATGAAAAAAGGTGGTCTAATTACTCACTTTGGTTACTGCGATTTTTAGAATTAATTTTTAGCTCCTTTAAAAGTGAATCATTCTAGGAGTGAAAAAGTTTTTTTAATTACACAGGCCTAGAATCAGTGTTGTCAGTGTTGTAAATTCACTAACCTGTTAACCAAAAGTAAAAGAAGGAAAAAAAGAGCTGCTGTACAGTGTCATTTATACGATGCATTTAGATTAATCGGGTAACTATGTAAAAATGCTAAAAGTACGCACGTGGAGCATGCCCGGTTACTAAATGAAACAATGTAATTTGTTATAGCTAATAGAAATTATTATCGAACAGGTGCTTATAAGAAATAACATTCGTGTGATATAGTAAAAATTAAAGTAGCAAATGTAGACGCGTAATTATGTTTAGTACGAGTTTTGGTTTTCTGTAAACACGGCAACATTGTTTCAACATATTTTTGTTAGTCGATGTTTGCTTGCCACACACGGAAAAGACGCAAGTTGAATTGCATATTTGCGTAGTGTATTAGAGGGAAAAGTAAAATTTTCTGTAAATGTTTGTTCAAAGAAGATAATTTCCTAAAAGGAGAATTCCCAATGTAAAATTTGAAATTGAAAGCATATTTTGGATATGATTTTATAAAATTTATGTGAGTAGTCGAAATTTTCATTTCTATAACTAGTTTAAATGTGGGTGAAAAAGAAAGGGAAACTAGAAATAAAATAGTATCTAAAACAACTTTTCAGGTATTTATTGCGAAGAAAGCAAAACGCAAAAAATAAATTAAGAAGGCGCCACCGTAAATTTATACAACACTTCGGTTATAATCATATAAAATAAACGAATGCAAGATGAGTTCCTATTCGCATGCCGATCCCATCGCCTTGAGTTTCAATGAGACATGCCTTCGCATGTCGGATATACAATTACTGCAAGGACCCCATTGGTTAAATGATCAAATTATATCGTTTTACTACGAGTACCTGGAGCATGTGAAATACAAAAATAATCCGGATTTGTTGTTTGTGCCGCCAGAGGTGGCCCAATGTATGAAATTAACAGATGATGGCGAGTTGGAAACTCTATTTAATCAATTGGAAGCGCCGAAAAAACCTTTCATATTTTTTGTTCTGAACGATAATGATAGTACACATGCCGGTGGTACGCATTGGTCCTTGTTAGTGTTTTCAAGGCCGGAGAAGACTTTCTTTCATTTCGATAGCTGGGGCAGTAGCAACACACAGGCTTCCCATCAATTTGTGCAGCGTATCAAGGACGCCTTAAATTGTCGCAATTGCCATGTAAAGGCAATACGATGCCTTCAGCAGGCCAATGGATACGATTGCGGCATACATGTAATCTGCATGACCGATAATATCGCGGACAATGTGAATCGTTACGAATGCGTAGAAGGTGTAGGGCCTTTACATCACGATATAATCAGTGCAAAACGATCGGATTTACTCAAATTAATACAGTCGCTGGGCGGCAAAATTTAAAATTTTTACGTTAATATAATTTTCCATATTTATCGCTATATCACTACCTCTTAATACACAAACTCACTGCTCGCACCATGTTCTGCTTTATTTTCTTCTTTATTTTTTTTTACCAGACGTAAGTTGATGTATGTGTTCTAGCATTTAAATTTCATTTTTTGTTAGTAACGCCGGTAATTTTTTAAAGAAAAAAAAAAGAAATGAAACTTCCATCAAAGGGAAGAGGGAGTGAAATGTATTTCTTTAAAAAAGAAAATGTTTATCATTCACATAACTTAGGGTAACCAACTCCAAATTATATGAACGAAGAAAATGTTTAGCTTACTTTTTGTTTGCTTGTATAACTCACACTTAAGTTTATGAATTACTTAATTTATTTTCAAATATTATTTTTCCTTTCTTTTTCTATCTATGTTTTTTTTTTTTGAATGATATTTTGAAAGCAATGAATTTGATTTTTTAGCTTTACGTTTTTTTTTTTTCTTGTACTTGGCTTTTTGAAAAGAATTTTTCCATAAGTTAGAAATTTTTGTATCCACCACGCCAAGGAAGATTTGTTGTAAAATTTGTAATGTTTATAAATTTTAGCAATCTTACTCAATAAGCTAAAATCCGATTTTCAGCTTGTCTGCTGTTGTTGTTGTAAATTATGGATTTAAAGAGATTGAATATTCTTAACAATAACTAAAAGACTGATGAAGCGTTAATATCTGGCAAATAAAATTTTGGTCTGCCCGATTAAATAAATATAACTACTATTCAAAATCCAAGTGGTGGATATTCGAAATTCGTTTTCGAACGAATATGATACCACTTCCCATTTTTTCAAGTCTAATTAGAAAGTATATATATAAAATGAAGTATATTGAAATCTTTAGTATGATAAACTCATATGCATACAATATATAAATATATGCATATACATATACATATATATGTATATAATATCAGCTTCATTTGAAATGAAATAAAACAATATTAAATATAAGCTTATATTATTAATTATTTATCAATGTTATATATAATTAGTGTAGTTCTCGGGAATCGAACCCTTTTAGTTATGCGATTGTGGAGCACAATATCTGTACTCTCGTTTTTATTTCAGAGGTTACAGGAACAAAAACGACTGTTGCTGATCAAAATAGGCACAAACTTACCATATTTATTATATTCAAGAATTTTGAATTGGAAAACATTATGACAAATGTACCGTATTTTTCGGACTTTAAGGTGCATTTTAAATTTGTAAAATGATTTTCAGAAATACAAAATTTTAATGTTACTTTCGGAACAAAGTGTTAGGTGTTTGCAAAAATTTTGATCATTTTTTCACTTGAAAAAGACACTTATTGCGGAATATATATTAATCAAAATATTCCCATCAGTTTCGACAAGATTTTATAATATTTTTAGCAACGTGGCGATATCAAGTCGAAAAAACTTATATTGACTTGGCAGCGATCAACCCACTGACCCGTTTTCGCACTTCAACTTTGCGGACCTGCGTGCCGGTCAAGCCATGCTGCGCTAATCTGAAGAAGTGGTAACCAGGAGGCGCCATGTCTGGAGAGTGCGCTGGGTGTGGCAAAACTTCCCATTCGAGCAGCAACAGTGTATCCTGGACAACTCTTGCAACAAGTGACCAAAAAAAGGGCATTTTCAGTCAACGCGAGGCGTCACTTTTAAACCGTTGAAACCAAAACCGACAATTGGAATGTAATGGAGCAGTGTGACCGTGTTTGGTGGGCTTCGGCAGCAGTTGTCTTCAAAAAAACAACAAAAGTAATGAATTTGAAGGAAGAGGAATTTTGACTGCTCTATGATTAGCATCGACGTAGGCTGAATATATCAATAATATTAAATGGAAAACTGGTAATTTGTGCGGAGGGAGATCAAAACCATCGAATTCGACCCTTGTGTACAATGGTATTTCATATTTTTATTTATCATTTTTAATTGCGAAAGTCATGGATCAAAATTGTTGCAAATTTCTAATATATTGATAAGGCGTGTTCATACGTGAAGTTGAATTTCCATGTGCAAATATTTCTCTCTTTTCGTCGATATTGTCGTTGTTTTCAAAATGCTAACAGACTAGTGGACTAGCACTGTTCAATATCATTTTAAACTTATTTTCTGCAACTAAAGTGAACAGATTTCCATTAAAAACGGGAAAGTCTATCGTTACATCTTAAAGACGTAAATAGTCGTGCCGGATATGTCACCATTTTGAACGCTTTAATTCGGAAATCAAATTTAACAAGTCAGAAAGTTATATTCGACCGAATATATATGGGACCGAATCTCGTATATCCATTATAATGCTTTTCGCATTCTACTCTCCAAGTTCTTTTATTTGATACCCATATCGCTCGTATTATTAAGAAAAAATTAATCACGGTATCTACCATATTTATTTTAACATTAACCCATTTTTAACCAGATACTATATCTCCATTTGAGAAGTGTACAAAATAGTTTTAAACATTGTTTTATTTGCCTTGTGATAAATAAGCATAAAATCTCAAAAAAATGGAAAAAGTAAAATTTAGTTAGTCGCAACTTTGCGTGGGCATGGCCAATTGATTCCATTTACAGACCTAAAAATTAGACCGCTTCGTAAATGTGACAAATTTTAGCCTTCTAACTTTAATAATTTCGGAGGAACGAGCAAAAATCCAAAAATTTTTGTTTAAAAAAAAAACTGAGTCGCCTTCAGTTTATGCTCCATTGCACGCTTTTGTTCTAACCAAATTGTCCCATTTTCAATGCCAACCTGCGTGCAGAAAGTTCCAATGTTTCTATTAAATATGAAATCGATACCTTCATATTTGCCACCGGAATTGTGCAAAACCACACCCACCAAACAGACACATAAACGGATGGATCAAATTTGAATATCACGCTGAACAAAAGGAATATACCCCCCATCTTACAGTAACGGTTATAAAAATGGGAAATAAATTCAGCTGCTAGAAGGCATATTTAAAATGCAATTTCCATTCCAGTATATTTTTATACTATGCATAAAATATCAATTTGAAAACGAATAAAATTGAGGATAAGAATAATAGCCGTCCGGTGAAAAATACAAAGCACATTAATAAATAAAAAAAAAAAGGTCTTATTTGTTGTTCGTTGGGAAGCAAAAATTCTGGATTGGACAGCCTACTTACACATAACACTATACTTGAACTTATTGAAATAAATTAATTATTGAGTGATGAGTTCGGTAAAGTAAGCCATGCATTAATCATTTCGATGAGAAATCAATTGAGAGATAATTCTTTTAGAACGTGTAATTTATATATGAACGGTTTAACAATTAATTAGTTGGCGAATAAAAGGAGATCTTGTATTGCAGTTCTTCTATTAATCGCTGATTTCTGGTCGCACCCAACCGCCAAAAGCTCGTTCCAATTCCTCAGCCACCGCCAAGCACAGACGATCCTGATTGCAATTTGCAATTATTTGTACACCAATAGGCAGTCCTTCACTACCCAATTTGCCCAGTGGCACCGAAGTGACCGGTAAGCCTAAAATATTAACTATTCCGGCATACGAGAAATCATAGGGTCGAAAGATGGGTTCTATATGGTAAGGAGCTACGGTCGGATGGGTGGGATAAATAAGGACACCATCATTGCTGAGTAAATTTGCTACATCTGTTCTTAGTTTGTTACGTTTGCTGACTAATTCACAATATTTTGGCGAACCATACCGGCATTGGGTTTTCTCCACTATAGCGATAAGTAAACCAATAAAAGTGTGTTCACCTCCAAACAACAATTTTAGCATTTCTATGTAAGGGTTAATAGGATTTTTTAGATTGCCTAGTAGATGAACGTGTCCATAGCCGGAATCATTTTTCATACTAGCGGCCCACATCGCGGCCGAGTGGCGAAATTCCTTTAGTTGTATTTTTTCAACGGGACTATTAAACTTTTTTCTCAAATGGTTTGCCACGCGATTAATCCCGTCAACTATATCACGATCCACTTTTGATACATTACGTCCGCCGCCATCGTTCTCTTGATAAAAGTATTTCAATTTACTCAAATCAACAGGTTCATCTAGATTTAATTGCTCGGCTTTTTCTCCAGCTATAATCTTTAAAATCGGTCTTAAATCTTCAGCATGACGAACCATTGGTCCTATACCTAAAAATGAATATTGTTCTTCGGTAAAGGGTTGTGGGAATTGCCCCTTATTGGAAACCACGTTTTTGCTGGGCTTATGGCCAAAGATGCCGTTAAAAAAAGCAGGCATACGTATGGAACCCCCTATATCTGATCCTAGACCGAGGGGTGAAGCGGCAGCAGCCTGCATGCAGCCCTCACCACCGCTTGAACCACCCGCTATACGACTGGTGTCGTACGGATTGTTAGTACGGCCATGTACGAGATTATTACTTTCCCACCACATGCATAACTCCGACACATTGGTCAAAGCGAATGGTATAGCTCCTGCGTTACGCATTAAAGCAATTGTATCGGCATCCTTAGGAGCGCGATAATTACGCCTGCTATATAAACCGGATGTGTTTAGCATACCTTAATAATAAAAAAAAAAAGAAAAAAAGGATAAATAATCCAAAACAAAATCTTATTTATAGATTGTTCGCTCACCTCTCACGTGTATGCAATCTTTTGTGGAAATGGCCACACCTAGAAAAGGCTTTTCCTCTGCTAGCTGCTCTTCAGTATATTTACGGGATCTTATCAAATCATCTGCAGCTTTCGCCTCTAACAAAGCGTCTTTAAAACGTTGATCTACCATGCAGTTCAACAAAGGATTTACGTCGTTTATACGTTTGATAAACGCTTTCGTAACCTGGACGCTGGACAGCTAATATAAAAAGCAAATATAGATAACTTTGTTACGTTTCAAAAAATTTTGTATTTTTTGTAATTAAGCACTCACTTCCCGTTTGCGTATTTTTTTAGCCAAAGACGTAGCCGATTCTAACAATATGGGATCGGTGATGACCGGCATTCTGTCACCCTTTGTACCATTAAGCAAACGAAAACCAATTCTCACAATTTTTTTACAAATATGAGAAATCCAGTTGCCAATCGTCACGAAAGCAGTATATGCTGCATTTATTTTATCAACGTTACGGGGGATATATATTTTAAAAAAGTTGTCCCGAATTATTTGTCCTATGTTCGTCTTTATTTTACCATTATTACTATTTAGATTAATATTTGTAGAGGAGTTTGTAAATGAACATCTGCGAAAACGAAAACAATTTGATTTCTTTGGGAAAGTATTTTGAAATTGCAGTTGCCTTCCAACGCTACCTATTAAACGTATTCAAGATTTGTATCGAATATCTTTTTATACGATTCCCTATTTTCCGCTAATTCGGTATCTAATGCATCTTTGGTTTAGAATTCAAATTTTTCAAAGCTATGATTTCTTCAATAATCGGAGTGAGTTTGTGAATTTTCTTGTGCCACTTTTTCCTTCTTCGAATTTGAATTCGCGATGCGAATGCATTTTTGTTTCGCGAATGCAGCGTTCTAGCTTTAAGGTTAAGATTAGGAAAAGGGAAATCTTCTTCTTCTATTTTCTAATCTATCTTAAGAGATAAGTTAGAACAGCAACTTGCCAGAAAGATCGAGAAAGAAAAGAGAACAGACGGAACAGATTTTAATACTTAAGCTTTTTCAAATTTTAGATTCTTACTCTTTGTAAAAATTACTTAATTTCTATCCTCTGCAATTGCAGTACTCAGTCAGCCTGCTTCTTCCAAAGCCGACCGGCGAGAACTCGATTCGCTTGGGCAGACTGGCAAACTGGCCAAGTGACAAAACTTACCTATGAAAAAACTTTACGACTTGTCGACCTATTAGGAATTGCTTAAGGTATACCCTTCGAATTACGTCCGCACTGCGAGAGAACATATTAAAACCGGCCCGCAGCAATTTTGTTAATCTTTATGTTGCGTGCAGATTAGTTCCCATTCAGCTATTTTTACAAATTTTTGAAAAATTTTCTTTGTGACATAAGTCCAAAAATAATACACAAATTTTTTAATTGAAAAGGGTGATGAATAAATAAATAACTAAGAAAATGAGAAACTGTTAAACGGCTTGCTTGTTGAATTTTTCCGGGCAAGTATTCAGGCTAACTTATATAAAGTTCCATCAAAATAAGGAAAATCATGATTCAGCATTCCTTTTTCCCGTAGCTTCTTTTTCTTCCATATCGTTTGGGGGAAAGCATGCCAGTTTAGGTCGGCTCTTTGACAGCAAAGCATCTCGCGAGAACTAGAGAAGCTTATAACTTTGTCGATTTTAAAGCCTGACTGATTCGACGTTAGAAAGACCATATTTCTGCGCTGTGAAGGCAACTATAGAAGGTGGTAGTTAGTAAAAATGAAAAGACTTAGTCGACTTAGTCGGAATCCCGGTAATTCTATTCACGACATTTAATTACAAGGTAGGGTGAAGTGAACGCGGCGTATATATCGATCATCCAGCGAGTCGTCCATATGCTTGCCCTTTACTTATTTAATATTTTATACGACGACATGTGTATAGGTAAAGTATTTTCTCTTCACACACACACACTTGTTGGGACTTGCCTTGACTCGGATCTTTTATCAAGGGGAAAATACAAGAGACAGCTGAAAGCTACTAAATTTTGATAATGTTATCGTAAAAAAAATTGGAAAACCCATTTGCTTTTTGTGATAGTGGTCGGAACCGTTTAAATTGCTTTTCAAACTTAACCCAATAAATCCTTTAAACAAGTTATCTAACAACAGAGTTTCTTGTGCAGCTGTATGAGCCTTGCAAATATTCGCAGTATATTTTAGTCTAATTTTTCTCCAAAATTCTTGAATTTTTTTAGGTTAAGGTCGACTTCGATTATATATGTTGTTAGCTCAATTATATATTTTGTTATCCTAAATCCAGTTTATTCCAATTAATGGATTTTCCTAAATAATAAATTCCCTAGAGAGAGAAAACCCAAGTGCACATTCGCGGCGCGTCATGCAACTGCCGGCCGAAGAAAACGATTAACGGGAAAGCAGATTAACGGATTAAAATTAAGCCATGAACTTAGGTAATAGTAATGTGCTTGTAAAAATATACATAAAGAGACTATTTGCGGGAGGCAGTGTCAGTCGGACAAGAACCTTTGAGTCGAAAAAGAATATTAGAGTTCAGAAGTCGAAAGTATTGCCAAAGTAAAATGTGAACAGACCTCCCCTGACACAAATTGATTGTAAATAAGAGAGTAGTGTAGTGAAAACGTGCAAGTATGTGTGTTTCTCTTAAAAAAAATGTCCTCGATCCAGTGATGCGAACCGTATTCGTGAAAAGCGAATTTCGTAACAACATATGTATGCATGGATATATATTTCTCATTTCAATTTTCCCGACGATGAAAACGAAAATAAGATACCGACCGGCGATCGAACAAATTTGAGCTAATGTAAAGTGTAGCCCTATAAGCGCTTAGAAGAGCTGCTCAATACGACATAATCAAAAAGTCTTGGTATTCTTTATAGAAATCATGGATGAACGGCGAGCAAAGTCCGCTTATTATATTCTCTGTCTCGAAAAAGATATAAAAAGTTTTCCTGCATAACTTCGATCGCTAACAAGTTCTGAATGGAGGTACCAGCGTCCGCCTCTCAATCTCCGTAGAGTATGTTTACTCGTAATCACAAGAATTGAACAAAAAAAAAATTAACCTAACCGCATATATTAGTTTGGGGAAAAAGAAAACCATTATTTTTTCGGTAGATGGCTACACTGTTAGATTTCTCGTAAAGTATCGATCAAAAAATTTCAGATTTATGCTCTTTGGAAAGGTGACATTTCGCAGTAAAAAAAATTCTTTTGCTGTTTTTTGTTTGGTGCATTCAGTTGTGAGTTACAGCTTGTTAAAAATGGAAGTGAACAAAGAGAAAATTCGGTACATTTTACAATATTTCTTTGGCAAAGGCGAAAATGCAAGCCAGGCGGCTAAAATTGTGAATGGTGTTTATGGTTCCGATACTGTAACAGCCAATTATGTGCAATTTTGGTTTCGTAGATTCCGTTCAGGAATTTTTGATGTTAAAGATGCACCTCGCACAGGTAGGCCGGTCGTCGAAAATGTCGATAAAATCGGAGAAATGATCAAAGTTGACCGGCATGTTAGCAGTGGTAACATCGCCCAGGAGCTAAAAATCGACCATAAAAGAGGTTTAAACCATTTACACAAAGCTGGATTCAAAAAGAAGCTCGATGTTTGGGTGAAACGGTTGGTGACTGGAGATGAGAAATGGATAACATACGATAACCCTGTGCGAAAACGATCGTGGTCAAAGAGCGGTGAAGCACCTCAAATGGCCAGGAAGGTTTTGCTATGCATTTGGTGAGACTGGAAGGGGATTATTTATTATGAGTTGCTTCCATATGGCCAAACGCTAAATTCTGATCTCTACTGTCAACAACTGGACCGTTTGAAGATAGCGATTGACCAGAAACGGCCAGAATTGGCCAACAGGACAGGTGTCGTGTTCCACCAGGACAACGCTAGCCCACACACATCTACAGTGACTCGGCAGAAACTTCGAGAGCTTGGTTGGGAAGTTTTAATGCATCCGCCATACAGTCCGGACTTGGCACCAAGCGATTATCATTTTTTTCTTGCATTGCAAAATTTCTTTAATGATAAAAAATTGGAATCTAGGGAGGATTGTGAAAATCGACTACTAGAGTTTTTTGCAAATAAAGACCACGACTTTTATGAGAGAGGCATTTAGAAGTTACCTTTAAAATGGCAACAAATCATACAACAAAACGGTGCATATTTGACCCAAATCGGACAATCCGAAGCACGTTAAATAAAGTCCTGAAGTTCATATAAAAATAATGGATTTCTTTTTCCCCAAACTAATATTTTATTTTAAATTTACGGGCCAAGTATTCGATCGATCTAAAAAATTGAAATTTTCAATATATTTTCGTTATCGATACTGTACGGCGGCTTGAAATGGTGTGCAACTATTACCTCTTGGAACCATTTAATAGTTTAGGATGCATTTGCATGTTTATGTGTCCGATCAGCCTCACAATAAATCCCGAGACGAGTGCAATTTTCTTAGTTGATTTTCTATTAAAATTTCAATAGACGCAACTTATTGATTGAAGTTTCAACCTTGAATTTTTCTCTTAATAAAGAAATAATGTTTTTTAATTGCAATATCAGCTCAGAAAACCCTCTTATTATTATTAATTGTACATTTAATTATACATAAATATCTATGCATCTTTGTGTTTGTATAACATTAAATACTTGTTTAATATAAAAAGATCTACAAAATATACGGTATATCGGTTATTAGGTTTCTTCCTCTAAATGCTTATTTGTGGTCGAACCCAACCCCCAAAGGCTTTTTCTAATTCCTCTGCAACTGCCAAACATAAACGATCCTGATTGCAATTGGCAATTATTTGTACACCAATCGGCAGTCCTTCACTACCCAACTTGCCCAGGGGCACAGAAGTCGCTGGAAAGCCTAAAACATTAACAATGCCGGTATACGAAAAATTAATAGCTCGAAATAGCGGTTCAATATGGTAGGGTGCTACGGTGGGATGAGTGGGATATATAAGGACACCATTATTGCCAAGTAGTTCTTCCATGTCTGCTCTTAATTTGTTGCGTTTTTTAACTAAATGATGATATTTAGGCGAACCATATTGACATTGAGCTTTATCCAACATGGCGGTAAGTAAACCGATAAAGGTATGTTTAGCGCCAAAAAACCATTTAAGCATCTCTGTGTAAGGATTTATGGAGGTCTTTAGGTTACCTAGTTGACGTTCAAATCCGTACCCGGAATCATCTTTCATGTTAGCGAACCATAAAGCAGCCGATTGGCGAAATTCCTCTATCTGCATTTGTTTTACAGGTACATTAAATTTGGTTTTCAAATGTTTCACAATACGATGAATGCCATCAACAATATCATGATCGACTTCCGACACATAACGTCCGCCGCCATCGTTCTCTTGATAAAAGTATTTCAATTTGCTCAAATCAACAGGTTCATCTAGATTTAATTGCTCGGCTTTTTCTCCAGCTATGATCTTTAAAATCGGTCTTAAATCTTCAGCATGACGAACCATTGGTCCTATACCTAAAAATGAATATTGTTCTTCGGTGAAGGGCTGTGGGAATTGCCCCTTATTGGAAACCACGTTTTTGCTGGGCTTATGGCCAAAGATGCCGTTAAAAAAAGCAGGCATACGTATGGAACCCCCTATATCTGATCCTAGGCCGAGGGGTGAAGCGGCGGCAGCCTGCATGCAGCCCTCGCCACCACTTGAGCCACCAACAATACGATTGGTATCGTACGGATTGCGTGTACGGCCGTGAACGACATTATTACTTTCCCACCACATGCATACCTCCGACACATTGGTCAAAGCGAATGGTATAGCTCCTGCGTTACGCATTAAAGCAATCGCATCAGCATCCTCTGAGGCGCGATAATCGCGTCTGCTGTATAAACCGGATGTGTTTAGCATACCTTCAGTAAAACAAATAAAAATTGAAAGTGCACCATTAGTTATGGAATGTGTTTCATACCTTTAACAGCTATACAATCTTTAGTAGAAATAGCCACGCCCAAAAACGGTTTCTCTATGGCTAATTGTTTTTCCGTATATTTTCCCGATTTTATCAAATCATCAGCAGCTTTCGCCTCTAACAAAGCATCTTTGAAACGTTCATCTACCATACAGTTCAATAAAGGATTTACATCGTATATACGTTTGATAAACGCTTCCATAACCTGAACGCTGGTTAGCTAATATAATGCAAACATAGACAGATAATTATTCTCAGTTTGATGCGTTACATAAATATATAAAATTCATAAATAAACACTCACTTCCTGTTTACGGATTTTTTTAGCCAAAGACGAAGCCGATTCCAATAATATGGGATCTGAAATGTCCGGCATTTTTTCACCCTTCTTCCCGTAGATTAACTGAAAGGCGAAGCGGACAATCATGCTACAAACATGAAATGCCCAATTGCTAATCTTCATGCAAATCGTTGGTGCTCGCGGATCTTTCAACGTGCCCTCCCGTGAGGTGTCCATAGTTTTCGTTGACGGCGGGAATAATTTCTTTAAAAATGTTCTTCTGGAATGATTGATTGTCTTAATTGTTCTACTTCAAATATACTTCCGCATCTATATAGTGTTTTTTGGCGCGTTTATATTTTGTGGCCATCAATAGATTGCAAAGATAAATCTGAAAAAAAAATACTTCTCTTCATTTTCTTAATTACAGCAAACGCCGAGCTGAGCTTTGCCGGATTACGTAAATTTGTTTGTTGTTGTACAAGCAATATTTACACATTGCATTGTACGACAATGCCTTTGCTACCTAAGTATCATGCGCATGCGTCTATGACAAACTTAAGAGTTTTTATGCGTAGAACACAAACAGATCGGTCTGCTAACGATCACATGCTCTAGGTGATCTTACACTGACCTGCAATTTCTTTACGTTATTATATTGTATACTTTGTATACCTCAGCTAAACGGGGACTAAATTAAGCTTAACGACCTTGTTAAAGGCTTTCGAATATAGAATGCAAATACAATCGTATTTTTCCTTTGATCTTACTGGGAATTGGGTCACTCACGGATAAGTCAAAGTGGAAACTAAGTTGGAGAAAATAGTACGTTAATCATATATACAGTGAATCGCATTGGTATTGGATTTTCTCGCTCGACAAAAACTAAACGCTCGTTAAACTTAATCCATTGCCCAAACAGGGCGAGCATGGCAATGGTCATGTTACAGTTTGGGTGTTGCGTTGGAGCGAATGGAGTCAGAAAATTGTTGTTTGTGGATGGCATTCTCAACAAGGGGGGTTACTTAAATATATTAAAAGAAAATTTGAAAGAAAATAGGGATAAACTTTGTATTTTGGAAACATTCGAGTCCTACCAAGATGACGACCTGAAGCATAATTCAAAAATAACTCTTATATAACTGCCCGAAGGTGCTTCATCCCCTACCCCACTCAGCAGGCATGAATCCCATCAAAAATATGTAGATTGACTTAGACCGACTTGTACGAAAACACTCAATCCGTTCCGTTCAAGAACTGAAAAGCAGACTATAGAGGAATGGAGTGAAAGCCCTTTTCCCTACACAAGGAAAATTCTATAAAATAAGTCAAAACGTTTAAATGACCTTATTAGGCGAAAAGGATACCCCTCCCAAATATTAATTTTTAATAATATGCTGTTTTTTTCTACGTATCCTTCCTCATATGAAAAAACGCAATATTAATGACGCTATATTTTTGAAGTTGTTGAAGTTATTTACTGTCACTGAAGAAGTATTTTGTTTGTCTTTTTTTCATATTTTAATATGTATTCCCTACATTCAGTACAAAATAGTAAAATTAAGTTTTATGTCTGAACAATGGTTTAACAAGCCAGCCCGATATTAATGAAACTTACTACCTACATATATATATATATATATATATATATATATATACATATATATATATAATCATATATATATCAACAAAGTGTTGTTCAGTTTAATTATTGGATTTTATAGTAATGCATATATGGCCTTGGTTGCAACTAACTCTTATGTATAAATGATATGTAGTTTCGTAATAAAAAAAATTGTAAATTATCAAAATATATATAAGTGTAAACAAATTGTATATAGTGCGTACGTGTGTATATTATTAATACAGTAAAAACATTTTTGTTGTGACGCACATGTACATCAAATCGGGAATTATAATTAACATTAACACACAACGATGCATATCAATATATCTGTTGGAAGCTTAATTCAATATCTTTACCAGAAGTCGCCTGACGTAATCTTCACACCACATCTTTCAAATTAAAAATTAAAGCATTACGATTAAACAAGGTCGTCCATTCAATACCCTAAACCACGTTTCTATACTAATATAAAAATTTGAACCCTGAGAGCACATAACGACTTGATCGTCATGAAAGTTCGTATTATCAATATATCTTAAAAAAATAGATGCACACAGTCCAAACTTACCAAACTAAACTTATAAGTCAAATCATCGCTTTGTGAATATTTTCATCATAAAATTACGAAATCAAGAGCTTTCGCCATATGAAAGCTTATTTTCTCCAATATCTACTGCTATTATATTGCAAGGAGTTAGAAAAATGCGATTTTGCATCGATATTTGTCAAGAAATATTAAAAATGGGAAATCTTTTTCGAATGTTGAGTTTTTCAAAAAGTCGACAGAGGAGACGGTATGTTGTAAATATGATAATGGTCCGACCTAATCTATTGTATATTTACTCTTGGAGATCTAAGATAATAATATACTTTAGCTAGTCCGTACATAAAGCCCATAATATGTAGTGAATATCATTACTGTTTGTTGTTATCTTTTTTAAATTATTTTTAATTTCGATTTTTTTCGTTCGTTCTCTTTTACTTTTTACGTACAACAATTTTTCCATTGTTTATAAATTCCCAATATAGTTTTTCTCATATTATTTGTTTTGTTCGTTCATTTTCGTTTGGGTAAGGCAGAATATAAAAAGAACGATGGGAAGAAACGTCTAAAAGATAACTACAACAAAAAAACTAAAAAGAAAAAGACGACATAAAACGGGAAAGAAAACTATAAAGAAAGATCAGTAAGTACATAAAGGAATACGAAATTATATTACGATAATGTTACTATATATATGTACGGGAAGCCCCCCGTGTAACGTCTAAAATAATTATTCCTGAAACAAAGTCACGATATGTGAATGTCTGCGGGGCAAAAAAGAGGAAACTAAATGCAAATAATTCTCTTTTCGATATATTATATGTATCCTCCATACTACGTAATTATTATAACACAATTAATTCCGTTCTTGTTTTTAATAGAAGAAAGCAAAAGTATTATCCATATCAAATAATGTTTTCTTAACGATAATTGCTAAATACCGTTAACATATTCTTTTCTTTTCAAGCCTCTAAAGTATTATCATTCGATACGTTTTGTAAAAAGCACTTTATTTTAGTGCGGTCGCTCTTACCAGAAGGACCTTTGCAAATTTTTACACATAAGAGAAGTCAATTTTTCTGAATATCCTCCCTAACTCTGAGACTCTTAGACTGTTACGGAGTTCCATTAGAACAATTCTCCCGTTGTAGGCTTTCGTGTTTAATTAATCCCAGCTCCTATATATAGCATATACAAAAGGATAATTCTTTTGGGGAGTGAATGAATCACATGCATCATCCATTATTGCTTCAAATCCAATGCCAACATTATATGAAATCCAGTTGCACCTGTTGATGTCAGTTGTTTAATAATTTGGTGGGTTAAAATCTTTCGGATAATTGTTAGCTTGAATTTCAAAATAGCGATCGTTTTTTCTTTTGTTCAACAAAAAATTTGCCCTTTGCTGGCATGAAAGAGATTAAAAAAGACTTTTTGTATGGTTCACAGCAGTTGTCAATATTTTTTTTTTTTTTTAATTTTACATTAAATCACTCATTTATGTTTAAATTCAGAAATTTTTTCATCACTATGTAAGTCTACCATGCGATTGGCAAAAGCACACAAATTTTTACCGTCTTTTTAAATTTTGAATGAAATTAATTAATGTAATGAAAATTAACTATTGAATAAAAGTTTGACATAATCTTCTAACATGGACGTTGGACTGTTGAGATAAATATGCGTATACATATTACAGCATAAATATTTATATCAATTTTGTTATGATTCAGCCAAACTCGGTTTACTCAGTTTACAGTTTCATGCAATGAGTTTCATATTCAGTTATCGGGTTCCAGCAGAGACTTAAAAAATTATTCAGCCCATATCTCTTGCGAGAATTGAAAAAAAAAAACTTTTAAAACAGAATATAATCGCTTTTTAGAACTTATTTGTCGTTACAAAGCCATTTGTAATTATATTTATTAAATTAAAAATAGTTTATTTTCTCAATCATTTATTGACGCTTATTTACCTATTATTCCTTACATATTACTTGACACAATGACGACGAAATGATTCACATCAACACACAATAACTTGTAGGAGTATTATAAGTACATACTATAAGCGCATACGGGTAAATATTTACCGTAGAGAATATTATATTCATTCATTTGAAAAGTAAATTTACGAATTAATTTTCCATTCATACATTCACATTCACTCTGTAAAAAGCAGCAAGCAGTCCATGTCCATGTCTCATCATCGCTTTATATTTACATCAAAAAACATTTTATATGCGCATTTTTAAATACATGTTTGCACATATCATACATTTACATCACACAACTATATTATTTCTTTATTATCAGTAATTTTCAAAATATTTTTCTTTTTTCGTTAAAAAAATTGCATATTCTTTCCTTAATAGCTTAGTTGTGTCTTGATTTTATCTTATTTTAATTTTCTTACTATAAGAAGTGTAATCACGTATTACAAATAAAATAAAAGAACACATATATGGAGATACACAAAGACGCGCACAAACAAGTGTTTAGCAACTCAAATGTGATTTATCTTAAAACTTACATTATTCTTAACTGAACAGCTCAAACAGCTCAAACAATTCAAACAATACTAAAAAATATTATCCAATGGCTCCACATATATACATATACAAGCGGTCAGTAAACAAGTTTTCTTAGTATCTTTACAATCATTTCCGTAATTACGAGAAAAACTAACATTTACTTTTTGTTTATATGCATGTAAGAAACCATATGTTTTTGACATCAAAAAGTAATGTAGATACGTAAGAGTAAAATTTAACGGTTATCTAAAATCTACGTTTGCAATTCTATCAAATAATAAACATTTCAATATGGCAACTCTCTTTTTTTTGCAATTTAATTTTTTTAGTGTCTTAATATGAAAAAACTCTATTATTTCCTCCCTATAACAATTAATATTGTGAAAATGTTACGGTTTGGCAAAATAAAAATTTTTTATTTTAAAGATTTCTCGACATACTCGGAATGCGTCTTCATCATCAGAATGTTTAAACGTTATCTTTGACTGTAATGGTTCAGTTTAGTCTTTAGATGATTAGCCCATGTTGCTGGGCAGCTTCTAACTTTATCAGGAATTACGTTAAAAACGTTTGGTCAGCGACGTTTCTTCTTGAAACGCTGAAAAAGGTCTGTGTTGTAGGAAATCGGTGAAGTTCTCGCGTACCTTCGACAAAAACGATAAGTATGATTTTTTCTCTAAAGTCCGTTTCTACTCACATCGCCACTATTTAAAGGCACCATCAAAATTTAACTTCAAATAAACAATCCATGGCACTTTTTACGTCAGGATCATGTTCCTGACTTCACCGAAAGAAATCCAAAACCAATTCTTCCGAACAATTCTGGAAATATTAGAAAACTTTTGAAAAATGAAAGGAATAGCAATATCCGCAAGAAAACTGCAAAAGCAAACATCAGAAAGTTATACAGAAACTTAAAGAAAGTAAGAATCGAATTAACGAGCTAAAAATTAAATCGATTCAATGCGCCTGAATAACCGAATGGGCAAAGGTTTTCGACTAACAACTCAGTTATCATGGGTTGAAATTTTGCGGTCAAATTTTTAATTAAGCTGATAGCCTTAGATGCCAGTGCTTTAATCTGACAATAAACTACATTAATAATAATAATACCAAACTAATTTAATGTTCAAGAAACTAAAAAAAACTGACTACTAAGAGTTAGAAAACGTTAACAAATTTGATATAGGAATCGTCAGAATGTTTGCAAAACCAACGGAATTTAATAGCCTTGCTACTGAAATGAGCAAGATTTCAAACCAACTGAGATTAAT
>NW_023998423.1:8171415-8179980 GCF_014805625.2 Glossina fuscipes
TGTGAAAGATTTGAAAAATTCAAAACCTAACTGTTCATTCGACTCTGAATTAACAAATATCCGCAGTCGGAGCATTGAATACCACAAGGTCGAACTAAAGTGTTTAAATCAGAAGTGGAAAGCATTTAGACCGGAAATAGGTCATCTAACAGAAGAAATTGGAAGATTAGACAATGTGGGCGATCACCAGTTTTTGTGTTTAGCAACATAACTTTCCCGACGTATGCGAATGGATAAAAGAAAATGAGAATTTAATTAAAACATCTATTTATAAACCTATTAGGCTTGAGATAAATGTCCGCATCCCCCATCAAAACAAACGTTTGAAACATACGCAAATGTCCTGTGACACTTAACTGTGGTTTAGAGTGTATAGAGCAAGTTCCTGGTGTGATTAAAGTTTATTTGTGTCCACTTCTATGTATACCGGAGAAAATATATTTTTTCAAATGCAAACAGAACGAAGAAATACAGACGAAGTGAACTTCGACAGGCTATTGATAACTTTCGAAATCAATAAAGTTCTTTGAAAATGCAGGCGGGCGGAAAACAACTATTTATTACATAAGCAAGAGAAAAATGAATTGAGAAATTGATTTAAAACGAAATATATTAAAATATTTAAAAGAGCCTATGCGCTAACAAGCCGCAAGTGATCAAAAGTTGACTGCATTGTGCACTGTTGGGAGCTAAGCATTCTTGCAGGTGACTTTAATGCAGAAAATGAAATATTTCCTGATGAAATTAAGATATTTCTTCGGGTTAAGATGTCCCAGATGATAAACACAATGAGATCCCGCAATACCGCAATATATTATTACGAAATGAAAACATCTGGTATGAGAAGTAAAGCTAAAAAAATCAACATAAACGTAAACAATAAATATACGAAAATTGAAAATATTGATGTAAAAGCAAATTAAATCTTCATTTGATTAATTGAGTAAACAATGCAGAAAAGAGAAAGAACATTTTGGGCTTCAAAAAATGTAATCGCTTAAACGTTTTGATATGACAAACTGAAAGTTGGAATAAATTGGCTTTATTGCTCCTTATAATACAATGTGGAATACAAACAACAACTTAAATTAGTACACATCCGCCTGGGTGGCCGAGTAGGCAAGAGTCTCGACTAGCAACTCAGTGGTCGTGGGTTCGAATCTCAAGTGCGGTAGAGTTTTTAATAAAGGCCGATAGCCTTAGATGCTAGTGCTTTTAAGAGTTTAGTCTTAGAATTTATTTCTCTGGAGAAATTAATAATAATAATAATAATAATAATAAATTAGTACAAAATAAACATAAATTATTTCATTCATAAATATAAAATTGCTTTATTCCTCTCATTTTATTTTGCTTGCGTGGATGTGTGTTATGAAGAACGCGTCGTTACATCAAGCGCTTAAGTAAAGCCAGAAAAACGTTTGATATAAGCAGTTTGGAAAATAATTTTAAAATTTGTTAATAAACTGCCATTATTGGCTTTTTTCCATATAATTCAAAAAAAAAAAGAATTAAAATAGTCGATTATCATATATAATATTACATAAAAAGCTTTTAAATTCGAAAGTTTTAATTCTTCTTCTATTTTTTTTTTTTTTGTTTCATTTGTTAGCTTACATATGACTTACGAATTCCTACATGGATTCGTAAACAGTTGAGCAATTTTTCGGGATGGGCGACTTCATTGTGCGTATTTATATTGCTTTCCACATGCTCGACTGTTATTCGCAGGCCAGAAAGCAAAGCAAAGTTTCATTGTGTCCAACAGTTCGTATAACAATTTTAACGTCTGAAGTATTAATCGAAATTTTAATAACTTACAAAAAGTTTACTTCATTACAATATGCAAAGCAAATTATGTACAAGTATGTTCAAGTAAATACGAACACGTAAAATCAATTTTACTTTGACAGCTAATGCGTGATACAAAAAGCGAAAAACAGTCATTGTGTGGAGCGGTTTATGTGCAATGACCGAAGTTGAGTTCTTTATGATTTTTTGACGTTTCTTTAATTAGCGAGGTGTTTTTGTATTGTTGCAAGATTCTTTAGATTAGTCTTTGCCTAATCATAACTTATTTGTAAATAAGATAAAATTTTTAAAGCCCAACATACATCGAAATTTTCAGTGTAAAGGAGAATTTATTTTTTTGTGCACTCGGAAGAAGAGACGAAGCACTCTGCGTTTTCTACTTGTGCATGACAGATAATCAAATAAAAACTTTTTTTATATGTTCAAGGCACAGTTAGGTTTTTATGTAGTTTCCTCGATCAGCGTGAAATTCCGTGTTGATTAAAGGGAGATCAGCTGTCAAATTCGGAAAAAATTAAAATAAAACTTAAGTATACAAATAAAATATAAGTTGAAAAGTAATAAAAGTATTATTAAAAGAAGATTACTAAGTGGTCGCAACGCGTCTCCTAAAATCTAAGATGAGGTATCAACAACAAGTTGTTGATAGAGCATATACCGCCTTAGGACGGTTTATTTCTTCGAAAAATTTTATTCGAAATTATTGATAAAGTATACTAAGCTTAGATCTCCTATAGTTACAATACCGAAAAACTGGAAGACTACGTTTTTCACGGAATTGCTTTAAATTTTTTAAAGTTTTATTTTTTATTTGTATTCGTAGTGAGATATTCACATTGGGAAACAGTAAATCGACAATTATGTAGGCAAAGAGGCTACAGTTAGAAATATATAATTTTTAATGCGTATTTTCGGATTAGTTAAATGAAAATAAAATATTCCATGATATGAAGTAGAAAAGTTGACACATTAACGCTCTCAAATCTAACAGTACATTTGTTGTTCAGAAATATTATAATTATTTTGTAATTTCAATGACTGCATTTCCGTTCAGAATCTTTTCTTACTTCCCTTACTTTGGGGCAACATTTGTATTACGATGAATACTAAATCAAGTGATAGCAACGCATTCATAAACTCTTCGCTTCAAACGAGTGCTGATGGAATCAAATCACAAAAATCCGCTAGCAGTGGTTCTGCTACTGGGAATTTGCGCAATAAATGCGCTCTTAAGCCGGGCCACTCCCTTATGGATTGGATACGTTTAGGTAATTCAGGCGAAGATTTATCTGGTACACAAGGGCGCCTTACAACCGTTTCTATGGAAGAGTTATCTAAACATAATTCTAGAAATGATGCCTGGATAGCTATACGTGGTGTTGTCTATAATATAACACGTTATATGGACTTTCATCCTGGAGGTAAACAATGGTGTTAAGTTAATATTTTATTATTCTATTTTATAATTCTACTTGTTGCTCAAGGTGTTGACGAATTAATGCGTGGTGTGGGGAAAGATAGCACCCAGCTATTTAGTGAGGTGCATGCTTGGGTTAATTATCAACAATTACTAAATAAATGTTGCATTGGTCCTTTGAAAAAAATTGTAAAAGTTCAGCCAGATCTAATAAAACATTTGGAGGCTAAAATCAGTTTAAAGGAAGGCGAATTACTCCAATTACCGAAAGCTAAGTTTGAGGTAGAACCACGTTTCGATTGGATACAAAAACTTAATGATCTTACAATCTACGTGTATACCAAACAATTTTGCAATCCTGGTTTTCTAATCAAAAAGATGAATGGAGTTAACCATGTGGAAATATGGATATTAACAGAAGCCGGAATACATAAATTTCAATACGAGCTACACGGTGGTGTAGAATGGCCCCCTAAGGATTTAAAGATGTCTACAGAAAGCGGTAAGCTCGAGATAAACTTCTGTAAAAGTGAACAGCATAGAGAATTGTGGCGATCCTTAGGCACACACAATATTAAAAAACTAATGAAATCGTCTTGCGAAGAAGAAATATTCATTGATTTTCAAGTAATTAAAAATCAACAATTCAATCACGATTCCCACGAACTTGTACTGCAAAATAAACATGCGATATTAATAGTACCTGTAGGTTATCATGTGACATTGGGTCTAAATTGGGAAGCGCTTAAAAAGGATTACACACCAGTACCTGCTAAATATTTAAGTTGCATGGAAAAACGGGAATTTTCTACTTTAAATCTGTTAATTAAAAAATATACACCGAGGCAGTATTTCTCATCGCGTTTAAGTGAACAAATGGAAGACACTTGCCTTCAGATTTCTATGCCTAAAGGAAATTTAAAATTATTATCTCTAGCAAAACATAGGAACCTTTGCCTTTTGGCTGCCGGTAGCGGGCTGACGCCGTTTCTGGGAATGATTGAACATTTGTTAAAACGTCAAACGAATCGCATGTAAGTTGTAGAGATTTTCATTTACTTTTGTCTTTATACCCTCACCCAACGCTATGTCTATTATGTTCCTTAGGCAATATATCCTCCAAAGTTCGGCTAATCGCCCCCCCCCCCCCTCTCCCCACGCCCTCGTAGCAAAAAAATTAGAAGAGTACATTCTTGATGATCGTAAAAAGGATGAATTTAGAGTTGTGTTGGCTTACCGAGGAATAAGCTAAGCTATCTATTTACTTAAAAGTAAATTAACGCTTAAAATTAAATTGGGCACAACTAAGTTGTCAGTAATTCTAATGCATTTAGTAAGACTAATATAAACCGCTACGCGATAACTTACTTACTATTCTAAGAAATCGCGACGAATCAATTTTTAATCTGGCCTACCTTTACAGAATCTCTTAAGTATACTATATTATCGTAAAGGAGGGAATAGGAACCTTTAGATTAAAATCACGCCAAAAGGAACACTGATGCAATTTATGCAATGTATCAAGAGTATTAGGTGTTTGCCAAAATTTTCATCATTTTTTACCTGAAAAGGCATTTTTTTGAAAATATTACTACAGTGTATATCAATTAAAATATTTTTCATCATTTTTTACAACTTTTTGCCAATTTTCTGGCAACATGGCGATCCCGAGATGAAAGAACGATATTGGTGTGGCAGCGTTCCAATCATCGAGCCATTTTCGCACTTCTTCAACTCGCAGGAGCCGCTTGCCAGCCAAAGCATTACTGCATTGCCCCGAATAAGTGGTAATCAGGAGGTGCCATTCCTGGTGAATAGGCTGGGTGTGTTAGAACTTCCCACTCGAACTGCAAGAGTGTATTCTTGACAATTCTCGCAACAATTGGCCAAAAAATAGCATTTTCAGTCAATTTGTGTCGTCACTTCTAAAGCGTTCAAATCAAAACCGACAATTGGCATATGATGTGAACTGTTATTTTAGGTAGACGAAGATCAAAACCAACGCTGATCGAAATTTTTGCAATTATTATGAAACGGGACATATAGTTAGATTATAGCAATGCGATCTGCTTGCAGAAGTAAATCCTTACGATTTGAAAGAAAATGATAGGCATAAGAGATGCGAAAGGAACTTATGTGAGTTAGATACGCATCTAATTTGCTTTATAAGTTTGTTGCGCTATTACAGTTTTCCGAATCCTATCCATTATCATTATCGCTTGTAATCATTATTGAGAATTGAATTTAAATAGCTTGATACATTCGTTCGCACATTTTTATTATAAAAATATTTAAATTAAAGCGGTGAGAGTAGAAAAAAATCAATTAAAATTGTTAGTTGCTTTCGTTTGAATAAAAACAAAAAAAACATATTTATATATTTATATTCTTCTCTCTTTGACATTTCAGTGAACTACTCTATTTATTTTATTTCAATAAAACATCCGAAGACATTTGGTGTCAAAAAATTCTGGAAGAATCATCTAAGGAAGATGAACGTTTTAAATTTGTATCGATGCTAAGCAGAGATAGTGATGGATGGGATGGCTTAAAGGGCCAAATTTCAGAGAATTTATTGTTGCCGTTGGTGGATAAAAGCTGCAGGAATCCAATTACTTATATAGCTGTCTGTGGTCCTATAGGTTTCAATGCAAAAGCAGAAGAAATTGTTAAGTCAATCGGTTTCTCTACAGAAAATTTTTACGTTTTTCAGGGTTAGAAACAGTTTATAAACTTTTCTAATTATATTTAGGCTTAAAATACGATTTTGAAAGTTAAAGGAAATTTGAACTTAAATCCAACTATAAAGGCAAATCCTTGAATCCGACAAACTGATTTTCAGTAGATTTTAGGATCAAAAAATTATTGGTAGTTAAAACGCAAAATTAACGGAAACTGGTAGAATGCATCATATTTATATTTTGCAACTGGTGATCTTCATTATTTTTTTTTTTTTTCTTTTGGGTCCAAAGACAATTCATCACTGCTGCTCTGTCGCCTCTTGGCTAATATATGTATATAATGTTGCAGTGCAGACCGTAAAGTCATTAAATTGAATTTCAAGATTATATGCAAAAATCTCCTACTGCACAGAAATTGAATATGCGCGACATTAATAATACGTGCCATAAATAGATGCAACAAAGCTAATAAAATTTTGATCCTAATTCTCCTCTACGGGTAATAATTAAAATTCGCCTAAACACTTTCCTTTTTCAAGGACCTTATAGTGTACAATTGTTACATAACAAATGACACAACAGAAATATTGTCAAATATCGAAAGAAATTCTATATACAGACTAATGTTTGCCCAGGGAAAAGTTGAGAAATTCCGTTTAGTAAACTATTTTTGTTTTTATTAGCTGTTATTTGTAAAGTGAACAGAGAGAGAGAGAGAGAGAGAGAGAGCTTTCACTATTTGTTTATGTTTTATGAAAAGAAATAATGTTAATTGAAATTTTTAATAACGAAAATAACTTTATCAACTCAATGGAACAAATCTGTGATTTTAATATTGAAAATATGATTTTACTTAAGAAATGTTAAGCATCAAAACAGAGATAATAGCCATGAAATTGATAGTCTGTGAAGTCCTTGCCTTCTATATATTTTATCCACTTCCAATGCCGTGCGGTATTTACTTAATTTAATTATCCAAGCACTGATAATAAAGGGGATGATAACTTTATTTATGGCTAAATTTATTTATTTAGTTTTTTTTTTTTTTATTATTATTATTATAAAGTACAACAAAGATATTTGCAATTATTAAAAAAATTGCTTTAGGGGGAGCAATGCGATTTGTTTTTTAAGATTAACTATTAAATAAAAACGGTTTAAAAACTAAAATTCTTATTCAACATCTTAACAAAAACTCACACAATTGAAGAAATAAAGAGAAAAAAGTCGCAGATGGTAAAGTAAAAGACTTGTTGAATAAATATCATTATCGCTGTTATTTTATGGTAAGCAAAAATAGCTTGTACTGAAAACAATTGACAGTAAAAATCATGCACATCGTCTTGTGTTGATTTGTATTAAAAGGCGGGTGCGATGTGTAAAATGTCTGCAGAATAAACTTAAAAGAGAAAGAAAGCGAAAAATGTTTCGACGCTGTGCTAAGAAAACATCCACGTTTCGTTTTTTATTTAATACGAGCGTATGGCTGGTGGCACCGATTTTACTGACTCGTTTAGTGTCTCATCGATAACTTTTCGATACTTAATTTCGACTGTTCCTTTATCATCGCAAATCCATGCCAACGTATGCTTACGCCAATGCTGCTCCAAGGGTTTCTTTTGTTGACCTTCGATTGGTTTACTATAGTCCTGTCGAACAATACAACAATAACATTAGTCATATTTATAAGCCAATGCACGATAAGCTAATTATAATATTTACGTATTCGTCTATGCGCTGCTTGAAATCTTCACGAGCATGAGCACCACGGGATTCCTTGCGATTTTCAGCACCAACGATAGTCATGCGCGCGTTGGCTAAAAGATTTTGCAATTCCAAAGTTTCCACCAAATCCGAATTCCAAACATTAGATCTAAATTCAATGAGAAACACCACTTATGAGAGCAATATATGCAAAACGCGCGCAGTATGTCTCTCACTTGTCAACCACTTGGATATCTTTGAATTGTTGGTAGACGTCACACATTTTCTTACAACCTTCTTTAAGTAATGAACCCTCACGAAATACAGCAGCATGGCCCTGCATGGTTTTCTGCATTTTTAAACGTAAATCTGCGGTCTTTATTTTGCCATTGGAATGACGTAATTTATCCATATTAGCTACCGACATTTCACCAGCATTCTAAAATGAGAAAACGTGTTATATTTCCATTCAACAAAATTGATCGGACTATATACTAACATCTTTTAATGTGGGAGCTTTTTCACCTGGTTTAGTTACTTCTGCAATAGTTTTCGCACATGCTCGGCCGAAAACAACAAGATCTAGAAGGGAATTGGCTCCCAAACGATTAGCACCATGCACCGAAGAACATCCAGCTTCTCCAGCTGCATACAAACCGGGAACTATTACGTCACAACCGTTGTTATCAATGGTCAAGACTTGGCCGCGATAGTTGGTAGGTACGCCTCCCATATTGTAATGCACTGTTGGCAGCACCGGGATAGGTTCGCGCGTAACGTCAACACCAGCAAAAATCATTGCAGTTTCTGAAATTCCAGGCAAACGTTGAGCCAATTGCTCTGGCGGCAAGTGATGTAATTGCAAGTAAACATGATCTTTTTCAGGCCCCACGCCACGACCCTCCATAATTTCGATTGTCATCGAACGTGAGACAACATCACGCGAAGCCA
>NW_023998423.1:8180080-8188925 GCF_014805625.2 Glossina fuscipes
CTTCGCCACGGCAACCTTCTGTGATAAGGCAACCAGCTCCATATATACCAGTTGGATGGAATTGTACAAATTCCAAATCCTGACATGGTAAGCCTTGACGTGCCACCATGGCTGTTCCGTCGCCCGTACAAGTATGAGCCGACGTGCAAGAGAAAAAGGCACGACCGTAACCGCCGGTAGCTAAAACCGTGCTACGAGCGCGGAAACGATGTAAAGTGCCATCTTCAAGATTTAATGCGATCACTCCACGGCATTCGTTATTCTCGAACAACAAATCCAAGGCAAAATATTCCACAAAATAATTGCAATCGTAACTTAAAGATTGGCCGTATAATGTGTGAAGTAAAGAGTGACCAGTTCTGCAAATACATAAAATAATAAATCGCAACAGATAACCAGAATGAAAGCAACAAGAAAGTTATGTTCGGCTATAGCCTTATATACCCGACGCCTTTATTTTAGAAAATAATATTAATACAATTCTATAGGTTATTAACTAAGATTGAAGATAATCTTTGTACCAAAAACAACTCCGGCACAAGTATCCGGCAATATATCAAAAGTGGAATTAGAGTAACTCTAACGAAAGGTACAATGAAAAATTAAGCAGAAAGTAAACAATCAGAAAGATCGAATACAGAATTATGGAAAACCCTAACTGTGTTTGTGGGCATACCATATACAATAACAATAGTTTTGATACTAAGTCGTAATGAGCTCTATAACTCTCTCTATAACTTTATAGCGTTAACCAAAAATATTCCGGATGATCTTAAAGGTTTATATAATCGGGAAACGTCCGAATCTAAGGAAGTGGATTTTCTCATAAACATATTTTGGCGAACAAATACAAATAAGCTAACTTAAGCTCAAGGAAGTATGGAAGTTCAGAGTTTCAAATCTTTGATGACAATTACGGTATTTTGTCGCATTTGCGTTTATTAACGATGGGCCTAACACATTCCTTGACTGCTAATTCCTATTTTCCAATGATTTTCCCAAATTTGACGCCCATATCATCATTTCCTCGATCAGCATATTGTTTACCTCAGATAGACAGACAGACATGCCTAGATCGATTCAGAATTTAATATTCTCGTCCCGCCTAAGCTTCACTTTAGGTGCCGCGAACGTTTTGCAAAATGAATATATTCCCTCCCTTCCTCGGGCTGTGGGTGTATAAGCAAAGTTATATATTTATTCTATTGAATGCTATTGATTTTAATGGTGTACTTACCTATCGGCTACCGCACAACATCTGTGAGCTTGACCCCCTTTACCAAACTTCAAACTCTGACCACCGAAAGCCCGCTGATAAATTTTACCATCTGGAGTACGTGAAAATGGCATACCATAATTTTCCAGTTCTATGACTGCCTTAGGAGCTTCGCAGGTCATGTAGTGAATAGCATCCTGATCACCTAGCCAATCTGAGCCCTTCACCGTGTCATACATATGCCACCTCCAATCGTCTTCCTCCATATTACCAAGAGCTGCATTAATGCCACCCTGGGCGGCGACAGTGTGAGAGCGAGTCGGAAAAAGCTTTGTAATAACAGCAGTTTTGAAACCTTCCGCCACTAAACCGAAGGCGGCGCGCAAACCAGCTCCACCAGCGCCCACCACTACAGCATCGTAGGCATGGTCAACAATAGGATATTCTTTGGAAACAGCATCTGCCTTCACTGAAGCATCACTTTTACCATGCGTCACATGCCATTTTCGGGAAGGCACAACTGAGCTAGCCCGGAACTATGCAAACAAGATCGAAGAGTAAATTTATTTACAAATAATATGAGGGATGCGAAAAGTTCAATTTTTTAACATAATCATTGCAAACCGCAGTTAAAACTTTTATACTCATTGCCTTACAAAAAAACAGGTAATTAAGAGAATGATATTCGGCTATAGTCGAATATTTTATGCACACAAACCAATTCTTAAGGAAAAAGACGCAAAAAAATGAAATTTTTATAGTCTCTATTGAGCGGGCGGCAGCGATTTTATCCCTTTTTGTACACATACTATAGAATCATCGATACAAAATTCGTCGAAATTTTCACTGTTACGAGCCCAATTTTTTTGCTTTCGAAAACAAAGGTATTCTCAATTCATATTGCACTATGTCTTGCACTTCATCCATTTCCAACGCCAACCTGCATCCACTAACTTCCAATGTTACTACCAAATTTTAAACTGTTACCTTCATCTTCGCGATGTTCAGGGGAATGTTCACCAAAGACGCTACGCATCCAGGCGGACAAACAATCGATTCAGAATTTAATATTGATCGAGAATATATAAAATTAGTGGGATCTCTGAAGCTTCCCTCTGGGAAAGAAGCATGTACCCCGTACAAAAAGTTACACTTGATTTGAACCGCATTTTGAAAAACCGCAAAAAGAATATGTCCATATCGGACGGTGGCATCTTTATGCGAGACCTGAAGATAATTGTATTGATCGAATTCCAGTTGGTAGACTGCAATAGATTGAAAGTACTTGATAAAAATTCTTTACCCTAAAATCCCTTGCCAACACTTTCTTTTTCACATGCATACACCGCTCTGCTTTCTCATAACTTATATTGTGGGCTTTGCTTGTTTACGAATCCCACCACAAGGATGGATTCCCTAATCTAAGATCACTTGTCTTCCTATTTCAATTTCCGCCAATAGATGAATTATATGGGCTAAAGCAATTCCGGTTTTTTCTACGTTGCTCATGAAATAAAAAAACTAATATATCTTCGCTTGGCGAATGAGTAAGCTTATATTGATTGATGTGTTCGTGTCACTAAGTGGTGTACTTCAATTAGTTACTCAATTTGAAACGTAACGATAGCAAAATGAGAATTTTTTTATTTTTGTTTTCATAAGGGAGTTGGAAAGAATAAAAAGAGAGTCTTGCATTCAATTTTGTTTATTTTTTTTTTTTTTTTCTAAATAACTGACGAACGTTTGTTGAAATTTTTTACTTTATCAAACATTGTATCATGGCTTTTGTTGTTTGCAGTCCTGGATCAATGCATTTATGCTAAATCGGTTTAGTAATGCCCGTTTGCTCGTCGGCCAGCTGCCCTTGCAGCGGTTTACCACAAACATTCTCAGTTGATCATTGCAAGTTGCATCCTATCATTAGAGATTTTCATATAATAAGGTATTATGTATCAAAATTAACGGAACTTCGATTAATATTTTGTAATTTTTATATCGACTGTAGAAGCTTGTTTACCCTTTCATAGGAAACTTCATATATACAATGTCTAGACAAAGTAAAATTCTCAATCGATTTAACAATATATGTTTATATTTCGTTGTTGGGATATCCAGTATTGCAAAGATCTTAACATTTAGTAAAGACTTTCAGTAAAATATGGCAAACGAGACCCTTATAGGAGAAACCCGTGGAAATGTTTAACAGTCCTATGTAAAATGCAACTGTAAAACAAGTTAAAGCTTTGTAGATGAACAAAGCCGGCTGTTAAATACCCTATACCACCTAAAAGAATCCCTAAACTAACTTGCCATGTAAAGACTTAAACATTTTTATAAAGATAGGGGTTGAATCAATACAGTCCTAGTCCAAAACTTAGCAGAACGATCTTATTCATCATAAAATGCTAGAATATTAGATTTTGTTGTCTTGTAGAACTCTATTTTTTACAAGAGCATTCATATAAGATGTTCTCCAAAATAAGATTATTACTAACTTTTTATTCTCTTCTTTTTGAAAAATGTTAAAAATTAAAAATCTTTTCATTATAGCAATTAAAACATGCTAGTGTATGAAATTTTAAGCTACATTTTACCAAAACATCTTGAAAATTTGATTTTATAATTGTAAGCCCACATTCCACGGCATCACATAGGCCGATGGCAACGCAAGCAGACAGACATGCTTAAACAGTTTCACATAATGATTCGAAATCGATATATGTGAGAAAAGGTGGAGCTATTTTAAGTTTTTTTATCATGTATATCCTTTATTCACCCTTACTTCTACATGAAGTAGAGCATAGATAATTCTGATTCGTCCACTGACACTCTTAACACTTAACAAAATATTTCAAAAGTACCAGACATTTAATTTCATCGCAAAGAATGCAATTTATTATTATATCAGTATTGTGCTTAGATGGCAAGAAGCAGTGCATATATTAAAGCTTTGAATGCAAGGAAATTTACGTAGAATTAATCAACTAAGATATTCTTTCGAAGCTTTCGTTTTTATCCAGTTTCAATAAGATTTTTGGAAAAGAATTACCCTAGTGCATTCAGAAAGCGTTCGTTGGATATACTTCTAACCTGACAAAACCTACACAAAAAGTAAACATTTTAACTACATGCACTCATGAGTTTTATAAGGGATATGTTGATGAATGATATAATAAAATAAATTTTATAGCATACTTATCTATGACAACTTTCCGGCTATTGCCAACTTTCATAGTAAAAAACCCTTAAGTCATTGCAAATGTATATAACTGTAAAATTGAAAGTGTTAATAATAAACAGGTGTCTAAAATTGATGGCCAATGGAAATCACTTAACGAAAATTTTTAAAATTGCTTTAGGAAAAAAGCATAGCATAGAAATGTTATCTAACAACGTATTCAACAGGGATTAGTCGCATAATATATTGCCATTCGCGCAAAAGCTTCCCGAGTACATTCACCTCGTCTACATATGCATGGAAAAAGTCTAACGTGCGACGAATATATCTAAGGCTTGCACTTCACTGTTGTGAAATTAGAAACAGTTCACGACTTCGATATTAACATAAATAATAACGTGGCCATTTTTATGCTTATAGGTTTATTCAAATTTTGTTTGCACTATTTTCTCGCAAATTGAACGCTTTTATGGGCAACGAGTGTTATATGAAATTTTTACTTAACACATTTACGAAAATTTAAAGATATCGATACATGAGAAAAATTTGACAAAATCCAAATTACATAACCGCACAATTTGTCGTCACGTCATTGCATGAAAATTTAAATTTTGCAACGGCAGACTTCTCCTTCAAATATACTATCGAAGTATCCTTTATTTGGCGAAACCGGCGAGTGTCTTTACGATGATCCATAACTAATTCGTGGAGAATTACAAACATTACAGATAGTAATTCTACACTTATATATCACAAACAGACACACACACACACACACACACACTGAAATCACTTACCATTGCACCCGCGTTTATAGATAAAATCGATGTCGCACGCATTAAATTCGCCATTATTCGTCACTAAGAGGAAAATTTAATGCAATATTTATTTGATTTTTGAGGATTTTCTTCACAATTATAAAACTTTATTTCCGGTCAATGTGAAAATGTTTGTTTTCGTTTGCCCTCTCTTTCACAGCTTCGTAACGAAGAAATTTCCTTTCGCTATCAATAAAAAAAAAAAATACATCCACTTTTTCAAAATTTTTACGCTCAACTCTTCTTGCGCTCGTTTTTGGGACTGAGAAAAGAAAAATTCTGTGGCACAAATGCAAAAAATAGTAACAATTGTCAAACACATATGTTTGGTTAGAGTTGCATATTTTGTATAAACTAAGTAGTGGAAACTGCAAAATTTCTATTACTACTACTTTTACAACAACAAAATATACACAGTGCTATTCCCATATGATACTATTTTTCAGCAACAAGTACACACGGTACTAGTTTTGCAACACCAAAATTATGTGGCCTTACTTTTTACTTTTTAAAAATACTAGTTTTTTAAGGCAAAGTAGCGTTTAGCTGTTAAACGTTTCATTTTTTACCGATTCGAGGGTTTATTTTAGTTGGCTCAACGTTTGCTTATATTTGTTGATGCGTCGTTTGGATTGGTTCAATTTTTATTTATATTAGACGTTGCACGAGCTTTTTGTTTACATTTTCAAAGAGGTCGTGAATATTTTTGCTGCATTTTGCAATATTGTTTATTTAATGATTTTGTTATGGCTTGGTCACTCCTTGAAAGGCATAATCAGTCTGAAATTTCTGCAGTTATACTATACGACATATATATCATATTTCCCTTGCCAGAGATAGTGGTTATGTGTGGAAAATGGTTGAAAAAGCACTAAATCTTGCTTAATATTGTTATCTTTGTCAAAATTTTTTTAGATCTAAATTTCCAAAATGGAGATTTTTTCTTTCATTTATAGCTTATCGGCAGGGTTTCATAAGAGATTTTCGGCTGCCTTATGGGTTTCTCTTTGTCCGTTACTTGTATGTATAAACTTGCTAATGTCGGCATACTATATTTTACTGGAAAAGAGAAATAATGGTAGCGAATAAAGGAAACCATCACTTCGTGTCGATAGAAAATACACAAAATAAAATATCGCAAATGTCGCAGCATAGACGCCTATAGATACCGCTAAAAAGAGTATCTAAATTTCGTATACGCATATTATCTATTTTTTCGAATATACATATGCTCTTATTCCGCTTAAAAGACGTAGCAAATTCTTATTTAGCAGAATTGTTTACGTATTTTTCCACTACTTATTCTCAATTAACGGAATTGTTTAGGTGTTTTTCCACCACTTACTGAAACCAACTCTCTTCCGTCCCTCTATTGACAATACAGTTTTTTTTTTTATAGACCAAAAGCAAAGGAAAAAGCCAGCTAACGGCTTTTAGCAAAAAATCAAAACCATTTCACAAGTGTAAATAGAAGTTTGACAAAGTGAAAAATTGCGAGAAAAAATTTAAAAAAAAGGAATTAAAAATTACAAAAAATTATAAAAAAAGTTTAATGTGTTAAAACACTTTAAAAAATAATATGTTTATTAAGATTTGATAAGTGTTGTGTTTAATAAATTAAAGTTTTTTAGAGAATTTACGAGAATTATATGAAAAATAAGAGGAGTGTCTAATAAAAAGAGCCCAAAAATTTTAAAATACTTATCATATCATATTTGTGATATTAAAATCTTTCTTTACTTTAACAACATTTAGGGTTTTAAAATCTTCCTTAACTTTAACAAAGTTAAGTTCTAGTTTCAACAGTTCATCAAGTGCATTTACTTATTATTAACTATTTCATATATTTAATTTTTTTCCGAGGAGACCCATCTGAGATTCATATAGTTTCCCTGCGAATCCCGTTGGCGTCTTCCTTTCCCTTTTTCAATTTAACAGAATGAATGGGCGAATAAATAAATGAATGAACAAATGAGTGAATGTCTGAATGAGTGAGTGAGTGAATAAAATAAGTATAGTGAACACCACCAACAGATTAACAAATTCTTTTAGCAACAATACCAGCGATATGGGTATCAAATGAAAGGTCTTGGAGCGTAGAAGGCGACAAGGTATGTTTGTTACACATTTGCACGACTTTGCTTAGGAGTTTACAATTCTTTTGAAATAAATTAGCAATTTCTAGCCTCTGTACAAATTTGCCAAACAACGTATATTTATTGTACACGTGCGTTATTCTGATAATGATATATATGATAATGATATGGACGACGAAGGACCATCGACATCAGCGGAGGCAGCGCTGGAGGAGGAGAATGGGCGCCTTAAAGCCGAATTGGATGCCCTAAAGCGGAAAATCAGGCAGAAAACTAAGCAAAGTAAAAGTAATTAAATTTTTTTATAAAATTAACTTAAAAATTACTTACTTTTTGTTTTCTATTTCAGAGTAGAAGAGGTCCGCTATCAATGCCAACAAAGAGAATCGTATATTAATTCGATAAAATGAAGGTAAATACATAATTATATATTTATATTTATATATTACTTATTTATTTCTTCTATTTTAGATAAAAAAAAAAAAAAAAAAATTAAATCCAATTGCCCGCTCATCGACTCATATAAATGAAGTTTCGCTGCATGCCAAAGGTAAGTTTGCATTTATCCTTTCTTATTATTATGTATAAATTATTCATTTGCTTTTATTTGATTTTAGATTAAAAAAAAACGACTGCAATGTCGCTTCAGCGGAATGCGATATGTCCGTAGGCCAAATGGTAAGTTTGTGATCATCTTTATATATAAAATTTAGTAATTACGTTAATTTACCTTTGCATATATCGACACACCGCTCAACCCACTATCAAGCAGCACACCGCCACATATTCATTTATTTATCTTATCTTATGTATGCGTATATTATAAGCATTTATATTATATATATATATTATTTTATTATTATTGTATTATTATATTATATTTTTAAATTATTTATGTAATGGTGTAGGTCTACAGGAAAGCCACCCATTCAAAACAATTGGCAACGCGCCTATCACGGTACCTCAAAGGTGGTGCGGAAAATCGTGCGAAGAATTTTATGGTATATGGTACTGATTTAGTGGCCAAGTCGGCTGCCATGCATCGAGCCTAAAAGCACTCCTGCACCATCATAAGGGTTTCCTCTCTTGAAATACCAATCAATTGGACAATGCAGTGTTGTTGTGTTTTAAGTGTATCATAACGGATGCCTCTCGTAAGAACTCCCGGCTATTCAAGGGGTAGTGATCGTCACGTAATGTTTTAATTGCGATTTCTGTATTTCTCTGGTTGAATAAGAAATCCTTTGTTAACTGAATCAAACTCACCTTCACCTATTATCATCTCGGTTGCTTTTAGCTAATAATAAGGTAAGTTCGAGAATTTTATTAAAATTAAATTAATTTATTAAAATTAATTTATTAAAATTAAAATGTTGTTATTCGTTAAGCGAGGAGCTTCTTTATCAACGTTTGGCAGACAACTTTGAAAATTCTGTGCATTTGAAATAGCTCCAGAGAGATTATCAATTAAACCTTTAATTTTATTGGCCTTAAATCCACCGGAAAGCGGTTGGTATGAAAAGGATGGTCATAAGGA
>NW_023998423.1:8188935-8200332 GCF_014805625.2 Glossina fuscipes
TTTGTATTTAGCATTCCGATCTTTCTCCTTTTTTGCTTTTTATTACAAAGAGGATGATATGGGCCCAATGAAATCTAACGGAGATATGTTTTAGGTTATAGATGTCAAAAGCGGTGTGTAACGTTTGTAGTTTAAAAAGTGCATCATAGTCTTTATTTAGTTTATTATATTCATAGTTTTAATTTCAATGTTTGCATTCGCCAGCTAGAACTCTGTACATGAAATTATTGTCCTTCTTAGTGTCCAAAAATCGGCATAAATCAAGAGAAGCCGGAAATTGCGATCGACTAGTCGAAGCGAAAAAATACCTTGGGCGCTAGCAGTGCAGTTTAACTCAACTTGTATCAATATGTCTACATGAAGAGATTTCAATAGCAATATTTATAAATTAATTTCCAATTGAATAATGTAAATGGAAATCTAATTTCGTAGCTGTGGTCCAATTAGAACTATTGCTCCTGATTTTGTACTTGGGCGTTGCGCTGAAACGTATTATGCTGTCGCTATTACTCGATGTCCGTCTTTAAATACATCGCCCGAAATGAGCTCATAACCAAAATCACGCAGTTTTAAACTTTCTTTTGTTCGCGCTAATTATATATCCGGAGGTTTGGGTGAACTGCGAGAGGATGAGAACGAATGTTGATGGAATTTAAAAATTGTCTCACTGAAAGTTTTAAAATGATTCAAGTTTATCTTTCTTTTTAAAACTACCCTAACTTTTGTCGCCGTTACCGGCCAAATCCTCGTCAAAATAACTGCTAGTTGATGAATGCTTACATTCACGTATCGTTATATTTCAAGTATTTTTAAATAAAAGTGGGTTTCCGTTAGAGCTGTGGCTATAGAGGACTGGTCGCTCCAACTCCAAAAGATATATAATGATATTTACAGCAAGGAGATGAAAATTATTAAATCTGTTTATTTGGTAAGGACGCACTAGCGTTTTTAATGGAAAAAAGCAAAAGAAGTTATAGTGCCAAAAAAATGATAAGATCCACGAAAGTTTATGTAGCTCTCAACATCTAGTTACATTAAAAAGTTGCAAGCGATGAGGGAAAGCGATGATTGTGATTCTTCAGCGCCGCAAACGAGTGTTCTCGCAATTAAGGCAATGGGCGAACAAATAAGGGATAATACAGCATGAACATTTTTAGTTTTATTTCCCAACGTTAACATCGTAAAATGTGAAGATTAAAACAAATTCAAATTTTAGAGATTTTAAAAGATGGAATAAAAGTTGCTTTATCTTTCGACATGAAAAAAAAAAAAAATTAATTTTCATCTTATCTAATTTAGGTTAGACTAAAATCGCTTCGTCTTATATTTTTAAGTGCAAATTAATTCAACAATTCCTTAGTTACGTCCTCAATAACCTCAAATGCATCATTTATGTCTGCTAAGGTTAACAAACGGTTTGCCGTAACACGTAAACTGGGACGTACTGGTTGCTTTTCTATGTTGTACAGGTAACAAGCTTCAATCACAGCAATACCACGAGCAATACACTAAAATAGAAAATTACATGATCACATTAATTATTTCTTCGCAAATATTATGTTATTATACCTTATCAGAAATTTCTATTAATTTTTTATGCTCTTCATCGATCTGCTCCCATGTAACGTTTAAATATAAATGTTTAACTGGGGAGAGTGGATGGCCTCCTATGGTTAGCTTAGAGAAATTGGAAAATATTTGATGTAGTAAGCGGGACGTTTCTTGGAGTTCTGCAAAGATCTGGGGATCCTTTTCAAAACGATTTAATGCTGATATCGCAGCTTGGGCCAGCATGGGAGGTAAGGAGGCTGAGAAGCAATAACCTACGCCAGATAAACGTTGATGCTCGACAATAAAATGAGAACCGACGCAAAAACCGCCGATAGAACCCATTGCCCATTCCATACCAGCAGAAATTAAATCAACTTCAATAAGCTATAAATAATATTCGTAAATGCCAATGTTACTTTTAAAGGCAAAAATTTACATCAACATCGAAGTGTTCAGCAATTCCGCGGCCAGTTTTGCCGAGAACCCCAAAAGAAATGCTTTCGTCCAAAAACAAACGTAACTTATATTTAGCTCTCAGCTTCACCAACTCACGTAAAGGGCATAATTGCCCAGTGTTCATATAAATTCCCTCGGCCACCAAGAAACGGCGCGTTTTAGCCGCTTTGTTGGGATTCTAAGAACAAAAATTTAGTTCAAAAAGAAAAAGTTACATTTGTATTGTAGCTGATCTCAGAATAACAATGGAGGAGAAATAAGAAAATTATATTCGGCCGCGACCGAATCGTTTATACCCATCACGGTTATCCTAAAAAAAAAAAAAAAAAATAGAGAGAAAGAAAACACTAAACTTCCTTGCTAATAATTGCTTGGGCCCGGTTAACGTTTTCTATTTTTCTAAAATAAAAGTGGAAACTTAGTCATGTATCTGTAGTAGTTTGTGGGCAAAAATCCGCCTTCTTCTTCTTTTCTTTTATTTGATATTCATATCGACGAAACTGTGAAGAAAACATTTAGAGCGATTTTGAAGGAACATCCTTAGCTTGTCCTATTCTACTCTCATAGTTTTTTTATTTAATAACAAATTGATTAGGCGGCTAAGGAAAATATCCCCCTTTGTGCAGGCCGCCATATTTATTTCAAAGCTAACAAATTTTAAACCAGATAATATATTTCCATGTTAAGAAAGTAAAGACAATTTTTCTGACTGCTGTTTGGTTTATTTTGTGTGTGGTGCCTAGAAGACGTCAAAAAAGTGAAAACATAAAACTTGGATCACTTGTAACCCCACTTTTGTACGTGATCCTCTATAAAGAAAATTGCAGCTTCCCACCTTTTATAATTTATGACTAATGAGCGAAAAGCTAAAAATTTTTGCTTAGAGAAACGGCGTTGCATTCACTTTACGCTTCACTATGAACACTTGCTTTAAACAATTTGTCCCATTTTCACACGAACCTGCTTTCAAGAACACCAATGCTTGTGCCAAATTTGACGCCGATATATTCATTTTTGCGACCAAAAGAATGTTGACCACAGACATTTCGTACACAGACTCACAGATATCCTGAAGTCGGTTCAACATTTTATGCTGCCCACGAATATATATATATTTCGTAGGGTCTCTAAAGGTTCTTTGTGGGTGCTGCAAACATTCAGACAAAACGAATATACCACCCATCCTTTGTTGGTGGGTAAAAAAGTGTATATTTTACTATTTTTCTTTCCATTTTAAGGAGAGCTGGGAATAATCGCTTTCGCGAGATAACACCAGTTCTTAAGTAGATATATCTGCAACTACAGACAACTTCTGGAACAAATCAGTCCTCTGTCTTTCTCCAGTTTTTCAAAAAAAATTGTAAAGATATCCTTAGATTGACAGAATTAAACGAAGTCAATTTTTCAGCTCTTGGAATACCTTTCCTGCATTTCTTGCTTGTAAACGTATTGGTACTTAAGAAAAATCTTGGATGGATGTAACAATGAATCAGAAAGCAAAAGTTAAATAGGTTGACGCTTCTTATCGAACTTATTTACCTTACGGTCTTTTTGTTCCTGTTGCATAAGTAATCGCTCCAGGTCGGCCATGTCATTATGTTTGTAAAAGTAAATGGTACTGCGCGACGCATCAAGGCCTTTCTGTATAGCGAAATTAACGGCTGCATCCCTTGAAAAAGAAAAAAACCGGCTTATGTATGATATTTCTCTTAAAGCATATATATATCCTACACAAATATGATATCTCCCCTTTTTGAATAGGCCGGTATCGCGCTGGCCACAGTTGAAAACCCATATGAATAGACTACTGCTTCCTCCATTCTCATAAATTTTGCAAGACGGTCTTCTAAATCCAAGTGAACGTCCATGGTACCGTAGAAACCACGCGGACCGCAGGAGCCTACACCATATTTGCGTAAACTCTTGCAAGCATCTTCCAGAATCTCTTCATCTTCCAGCAAACCCAAATAGTTATGTGAAGCTAAGTTTAAACAATCATAACCGTTCACCACTACTCGTTTACCCACTTTAGACTGAACAAGACGAACATGCAATAGTGGATGATTTGGATCAGTGTGCGGCACCAACGGTTCCGGCTCGTAGTTAGCTATAAGTTCTTCTTCCTCTTCTTTCGTAAAATGTTTGCGACCATTGCGTTTGTGCAATAACAACCATATAACTGATAATAAGAGAAAAGCTTCTAAGGTGATAGCATACAATGGAGTCTACAAAAAAGATAATAGAAAGATAATAGAAAGATAACTAATAAAAGGCGAAACCTCATTATACTTACGTTACGAAATATCCTTTCGATTTCGTTAAATAAGTACGGAATAGCTACCATTTTTTCTTTAGAATAACCGCGCCCTCTTTTACTACTTTAATAATTTAAGTTTCAAATAAATTTTTGCATTGAGTTGTCTTCCTTACAGCAAGTCCAGCAACAACAAATTCATTTCGTACACTTTCAAGCAATATTAATAAAGCAATTTCTATAAAAATTTCACAAATTGTCTCCCCGCAGGTACTTGACTTGAGTTCAAACGTGGTTATTGCGGAGAATTTTTATTTCTACATATTTTCAATTTATAGATTTCATTTTCAAAAATAGATAAACACGCAAACTTGAAAACCTCCACCCTAACTGCAATGAAAATATCATGAAAAAAAAGCATGGAACGAAAAATACACAGCAGCGATAATATGGGAATGAAATGAAAATAAAAATTTAAGTTGCAAATTTCAAATGAAAAAGGAACGAATTATCAAAATTGAGAATCATATAACATACATAATCACACTACAAAAATTGTTACAAAGCCATTGAGTATAAGTAGACGGATTCCTAAAGCGCAAAAATGAAATATTGCTCTTCATTAAAATATATATGATCCGCCTGAGTAGCCGAAGGCGAGGAATCTCGACTAGCAAGTCAATGGTCGTGGGTTCGAATCTCAAGTGCGGTAGAGTTTTTAATAAAAGCCGATAGCCTTAGATGCTAGTGCTTTTAAGAGTTTAGTCTTAGAATTTATTTCTCTGGCGAAATTAATAATAATAATAATGAAATATATATGCATCCTTTTTTTTTTTTTGCTTTTTTGTTGTCATATAAAGGAGGAATGGATCAGGCATGTAAACGATAAGACCAATATATGCAATAATGTTATGAGTTTTTAATACAAGTTCTTCTTTAGAGCTCAAGGTTGATAACAGAGAAAATTGATTATGCAGATTACTTGATAGTTATTATTGACTTATTGATGATTCAATGATGCTAATCTCTCTTGACTAAGAGTTATTCAAGTTGTGGCAGACCATCCAGTACTATCAATAATGATCAAAGGGTCAACTAACTGAAAAAGTTACAACTTTACAGTCAAATAGCAGCAACCGACAGGTGTATCGTTACGTAAATGTTCCCTCCAATCAGGAGTTTAGTCCAGAAGATTGATATCGAATTACGGTTGCATAGGAGTTATTGATTTACGGATAAAAAAAATTTGTAAGAATACCATTAAAGTAGACAAGAAGATTAATTATAATAATGGCAACTTAAAAGGAGAAGTCAGCAGTGTCAACAAAGGCAATAATTGCTGATCTTGTTGTGAGCACGAAAGATATTATATAGGTTATGATATCGAAATTCTCAAATGAATATCTAGTGCCTCGAAGTTTGAATTTGCCAAGTAATTCCGAGATGTACCTTACCATCGCGAAACCTAATGCTTCTTGACCAATTTAAGCCATCGGTGACGTAAATTGAGAGAGATATCCAAAATGTATGTACTGACTCTGAAGTTCTGAACATTACATTACAAAGGGTTAATTTTTTGCGATTTGAAAAATTTAATTCTGAAGTGGACGCAAACGGTCGGAGCAAATCGTAAGAAGGTTTGAAAGAATTTATCTAAATCATTAATAGCAGATAAGGCCTTTGTTCTCTAGAGAAATGCTATTTTATATGGAATATGAGAAGAAGAAAGGACGATCGGAAACAGAAAAACAGACTTTAAAAGAAATGAATATATAAATAATAATAACAACGTTAAAAAACTCTTTATATATAGTAAATCTTTGCCGTACAGTTTTATGATATCGAAATGAAAAAAATGATACAATTCCAAAGACAAAAATCCAAAGGATGATAATGAAGAGTAATTCTTTATTGCAGGTGTATCGTGTTGATAACCTGCTTAGCAATTGAAACGTGTCGTCATTAAGCTTAATATATACCTTCGCTTACTCAAGAGGTGACGGACGCCCCTATTCACAGTGCAAGCATCTGCATATCGTAATTGATGCCCTTAAATAAATTTTGCAATTGATTCGGAATTTGAAAAATGTAAGATCATTGACCTTCAACCTCGATTAGATGTAACGAAACTAGCCAAAATAGAACTTTAGTAGACCGAACAGTCCACGCGTCATTTTGTAAGAATATCCAGTTTCAATTTCCGTTAGTCCGATTGATGAAGCACAATATCTTTCAACGACACAGTCCTTCCGAATATATCCCAAATTAACGCAATGTGGAAGTTGGCGAAACGATGAGGCGTTCTTCTTGTGTCCTAATAGACATGTATTGACCGAAATTGCACAACATAAATTTAATTATGAGCTGTTCAATCCGCTCAGAGTCGTTTGCAAGAACCTAAATGACATCTACCACTTATTCTCGTTATCGGACTCCTTAAAGTCCATTAAAGCAACATTGCTTAATACGCGCGATTTACCTATGTCGTATTTAAAGTAGCTTTTATCCTTAAAAAGTCGTTACGTTTCGAAAGTGAATTATTGTCAATTTATTATCGATTGCCAGGCTTATGCATGTTTGCGATGACTTAGGGGTTCATTTGCAATTTGGTCCTGTACCGGTTGTAAGTGTGGCTCTATGCTGATTGTGTACATGCTTTTTTCTTTTTTTTTTTTTCTTCTTATTTGTTTTATTATGCTTATACTCAATTTTATTGTTAATTAATATTAGTTTTGCATTAAGAGCCTATTGAACTCGACTGTTTATGCTTATATGCACACAATGCATGCTTGCGGTACATATACCGTCTGCTTATCAAGAAAGTAAACAAAAGTTAAATGAAATTAAATGAAAAATGTCAGCAGAATCGTGAAATGTTTCTTTCTTTAGTAATGGATACCCTATTTTATACCTATCGCAAAGTCGAGTTTTTAATGCGAAAACCCTGTTTTAAATGGCCTCTTCACCTAAAGTAGCGCGAAATTTTTCTTACAATTTTTTAATAAAAAAGAATAATGTACGAGCGTAGTTCGTTGCGTTATGCCCATACTAGTGGCTATACCGGCTTAATTTACATTGACGATGGATATATGTTAACTTGCGGATCTGATGGAGATATACGAAAATGGCAAGGCATTGATGACGACGATCCAATTTCTAATTGCTTAGGTGAATTTGTAGTGTGTTTGGCTCAGAGAGGCGACAAGCTTTTGGCATCTACCGACCATAATACTGTACAATCGTATATTTTACCTGACCTGGATAAGGATGGAACTCTATTGAGATTTACTGCTCCAGTAATTGATATAAAAATTAAAGATGATTATATAGCAGCTTGTTCGGAGGACACCACTATTAAAATATTAAAAGGTGATGCAACCCAACCAATGGAATTAAAAGGACATGAAGGACCAGTATTAGCTTTAGATATACACCCTAAGAATACAATGTTGGCCTCTTTCTCAGGTGATGGCTCAGTAAAAGTTTGGGATTTACAAAACGAAGGCAAGGAGCTTTATTCTGTTCAGGGATTAAGTAAAACTAACAGTTTCGAAAATGCAATTTGTTTCGGTACACCTTGTTTCGAGCCAACCGAAGGCAAAATTTTGATATACATAAAGAAAAATGAAATTAAAGCGATAAGCACAACTAATTGGGAGCATTTATTTTCCTTAAACGATGACAAGGTGAAAGGTGAATACACTTATTGCCAATTTTCTCAAAATGGTTTATTGTTAGCAGCTGGTACCAGCAAAGGAGAAATTTCAATATTTGATTTTATTGCGCGCCAATCTAAGAAATGCGAAGGACCCTCGAGTGAATGCCAATCCATCACATGTTTAGCTTGGAGCACTAAAAACAATGAAGAATTAGCCTATTGTGACGCGTCCGGGCAATTGGGTACAGTATTTGCTAGTTCTGGACTTCAAAAAGAAAATGCAGCTGGAGATGACGGCGAGTTATTACTTAATAATGATTTTGATGATATAGAATTTACGGGAGCTACAAACGATGATGCTGAACGTCTAGCAAAAATTAAAGCAGTTAACGACGATGATGATGATGACTGGAAATCTATTGAAAAGTTAAAAAGTAAAATTAAAATCTACAATGGCGAAGACTTACCTGCAGATGAAGATACTAAGGATTCCGTGTCTCGCAACGGGTCTTTAAGTCCTTGTGTAGATAAAAATGCGCCCGCCGTGTCGAACGGTTTTAAGCTACAAAGCGCTTTTCAGCCCAGTTGCACGCCCATTCATTTGGAACATCGTTATTTGGTATGGAATGGCGTGGGTATTGTAACTTCTCATGCCGATGGCGCCAATGGTGCTATTGACGTAGAATTCCATGACGCCAGTGTTCATCATTCATTGCATATACCTAATTATAATAATCATAATATGGCGAGCTTAAGTTCGACGGCTTTAGTTTTAGCTGGTGAGGATTCAGCAAAAGTAGTAGTAATTGCTTTAGCTGCTTCTGGTAATAAGGAGTGGAGTATGCAGTTGTCTGAAGAAGATGTGGTAGCTGTAGTGGCTACTACAAAATTGATAGCTGTAGCGACAAGCATGCAATTTTTACGCATTTTTACTATAACTGGCAGCCAAAGGGAAATAATTTCTATACCTGGTTCAGTGATATGTCTCTCAGGCTTTGAAGATCGCATTATGTTGAGCTACCATGCTGCTCCCGCCAGCCAAAAACAACAAAATATAACGGCTATGTTATTGCACGCTTGCGGGCTAAGTTTAAAGTGCAAAAATATTACTTTACCTTTAACGCCGGGACGGCAATTGGTATGGCAGGGATTTAGCGACTGTGGCTCTCCGGTATTCGCTGACTCTATGGGCTTAGTGCAATTGTTTAATGTGAAAAGTAACTGTTGGTATCCTGTATGCGACACGATGAAATTATCATCCAGTGTTTCCAATAATTACTTCGTAATATCTTTGTCGGAGAGATCGCAAATACTCCAGGCAGTTCTTTGTCGCGGCTGCTCCTATCCTATGACTACTCCAAGGCCTTTGATGCAAGAGTTACCATTGCAAATGCCATTGTGTGACTTAGAAAGTGAAAAAACTTTACTGGAAGATTCCCTACTTAGATCGTCTATAATGGCAGTTGATAATGCAAACAAAGTGATAAAAGAAGTTTCTATTAAATTATTTGCTTTAGCCTGCCGTGGTGAAGTAGAAACGCGAGCTAAAGAACTAATTGAGACAATAGCTTGTCCAGATTTGTTAATGCTAGCAGTTAAATATGCTACAAAATTAGGTCGCATACATCTAGCTGATCGCTTAACTGAACTATTGCCACAATTAGAAGAAGAGCAAGAGAAACGGAAACAAGACGAACAACTCGCCGAAAACACTTTACAACCGTCATATCCGACACCTACCTACCTGAACGGCCAACCTTTAAACAATTCAACAAAATTAGCACCCAAACCAATGGAATTGGGATCAGGCAAAAAATTAACTCTTAAAAAGTTTGCTTTTAATTCTACGTCGAATGACTCCAGAAAATTTGGTATGTTGAACGATTCCCTATTAGCCACAACGACAGACATTTCCGGACAATCCGAATCGATTTTGCCATCCTACGGAGACTCGGTTGATGATACGAAAATCATAACACGTAGTCCATTTAATTCTGTAAATCCTTTCGCTTCGAAACGGAAAATTTCTGATATTGATAAAGGCAGCGTCTTAATGGGTTCAGAAAAATTAAAAATTGCTAGGAAATAATTAATTTCTGTAATTAAAAAAAAAAAATCAAATTCTTTTAATTATTTTTAACAAGCCCTAAAATAAAATTAATTAAAATAGAATAAACTTTTAAAATATAACTAACTTTCGTAATTAAAGAAAAAAAAGAAATTGTCTTTAAAATAATTTTTAAACTGCAAAGGGAAGTGCAAAATTTAAAAGTAACTAAGATGAATCTGCGCAAACGCACGCAATGCTAGAAAAATTAGAAAAAGGGCATTCTCTGTGTCTGTCATTCACGAAATTTGTGTCGCTGGTTCTCCCAATAGCAAAGACCGCAATCGGGCTTGCTACGGTAATCAGACACACAAATTCGAAAATTTATTTACATGGGTGGCCGGCCTTGAGAGGCAATAAATTAAAAGCAATCTTAGCAAAATAATATGATAGGTTGCAAAGGAAGAATGGATAAGGCCTGTAAATGAAGAAGCCTATACACCAGTAACGTGAAATGTAGAAATTTCTCTGATGTGATGTTTCATCGGTTGTGACATTGAAAGGTGAACTGATGAATTGATGAATTTCAACGAAAAACAAGAGGATTATGCGGCTGATTGATGGAGATCCACTCCCTTACGTGGCAAAAATTTACCGGTAGTTAGTATCGTACTGTCGAATTCCAGATAAATTTCCCAGAAGAATGAACTACAAGCTTAGGCTGCTTATTTTTACGATAAAGATAGTAGAAGAAGAAGACTTAAAAAAAAGACACCAGCAGTCATCTGTTTGAGATGTGTACAACTACTAGAACGAAAAATTTGAATATTTTCAAGTCTACAGCTTATTCCAAAAAGCTTCACTCGAATCTTCGAGCCGTATGTTTGCAAAAATTAAACTTCTGTCTAGAAAATGACTTCATAATATATCCCACAGACTGTTCGGAAAATTTTGGGACATCCACCTTTTCGGTAGTCGGAGATCCAGAGCTACTCCTAGTTTAATTCGAAGCCTTGGAAGGACTAACTTCCACCTTTATTGAGCTCCTTACTGGCAGAAAGTCTGCGGTTTCTGCTAAATGCAACAGCAAAAAAGTTCGTCTTCTCTGACAAAAAATCGCTGTTGATGTGTATCAAAAATAAAGATACACGCAACATGTATGTTTTTGAGATCAATAATATTTTAAATAATCCTCTCCTTGAAGAATGCCATTTGATCTGGGTACTAGGCCGCAGCGGTTTCAAGTTAAATGAAGAGGCTGGTATGCACTGAAGCTCAGTTTAATGTTGGAATCCTTTCAAACAATTATCCCACCTGTCTAATTCGGGTGACTATCATGAAATCTCTCAGGAAAAAATTGATGGTCTTTTTTATAAGATTCATCTTTTCCTGACTTTTTAGCCCCTGCCGAATGGCAAGGTTATAACATGG